>NC_031990.1:37492311-37592214 GCF_001879085.1 Nicotiana attenuata
TTAGGCCGATTCATCTCATGGTCGTCGGATCGAAGCCACAGATTTTTCTCTCTACTCAAAATGAAGAACGATTTCACCTGGACCCTGGAATGCCAGCGGGCATTAGAGGAGCTAAAGCGATACCTATCGAGCTCACCACTACTTCACACTCTAAAGGCAGATTAGAAACTTTACTTATACTTGGCAGTATCGAAAATCGCGGTAAATGGTGTCCTAGTTCGAGAAGAGCAAGGTACGCAATTTCCCGTTTATTATGTAAGTTGAACCTTGGGAAAAGCAGAAACTAGATATTTACACTTAGATAAGTTGGCACTTGCATTGATAAGCGCCTCTATGAAGTTAAAACCATAATTTCAATGTCACCCCATATGCGTGTTAACCACTTACCCATTTTATAATATTTTGCACAAGCCCGAACTATCGGACCGATTGGCCAAATGGGCCGTCGAACTCAGTGGGTACAATATCGAATATTAACCCGGAACATCCATTAAGTCTCAAATTTTGGCAGACTTCGTGGCCAATTTCATGCCAGCCCTCGTACCTGAAGTTGAAAAGAACTTTTGCAAAAATCAGGCACATTATCGGGGGTATGGACCCTTTTCACGAACGGTGCTTTGAATTTGAAAGGGTCCGGGCTAGGCATCATTTGGAGGCCGCCCACGGGTAGCATTATTAGGCACTCTATCAAAACTTCTAGGTTTACTAACAATGAGGCCACGAGGCCATGATTGCAGGTCTCGAGCTAGCTAAAAGCTTGGGAGCGGAAGTCATTGAAGCCAGGTGCGACTCTTACTGGTGTTGAACCAAGTAAACAAAACCTTCGAAGTTCGAGAAAATAGAATGCAAAGGTATTTGGACAAGCTTCAGGTAACTTTGCACTGTTTCAGGGAATGGACTTTACAACATGTACCTCGAGAGCAAAATAGTGAGGCCGATGCACTTGCGAATCTGGGGTAATCGGTCGAGGAAGATGAGATCAGCTCGGGAACTGTCATTCAACACTCGAGATCGGTGATCGAGGAAAGTCATGCCAAGATAAACTCTACAAGCTTGACCTGGGATTGGAGGAATAAATATATTGAACACTTGAAGAACGGAAAGCTCCCATAGAACCCTCAATAGTCGAGGGCCCTACGAACCAAAACTGCTCGATTCACATTGAATGAAGACGGAACACTATACAGAAGGACATTCGATGGACCATTGGCGGTATGTTTAGGACCAGGAGCCACCGATTATGTTTTACGAGAGGTCCATGAAGGCACTTGTGGAAACCACTACGGCGCCGAATTGTTGATTCACAAAATCATTAGAGTAGGATACTACTGGGATAGCATGGAAAAAGATACAAAGGAGTTTGTTCGAAAATGTGATAAATGTCAAAGGTTTTGAACCAATGATCTATCAGCCCGGAGAACAACTTCATTCGGTCCTATCCCCGTGGCCATTCATGAAATGATGTATGGATATCGTTGGCCCTCTGCCAACGGTCCCAAGTAAAGCTAATCTCATTTTATTTATGACTGACTATTTCTCTAAATGGGTTGAAGCACACGCGTTCGAGAAAGTGAGAGAGAAAGATGTTATAGACTTCATCTGGGATCACATCGTATGTCGATTTGGGATACTCACCGGATAGTGTATGACAATGGAAAACAATTTATCGGCAGCAAGGTAACAAAATTCCTCGAGGATCATAAAATAAAAAGGATATTATCAATGCCGTATCATCCTAGGTGGGAACGGATAGGCCGAATCGACGAACAAGACTATCATTCTAAGCTTAAAGAAAAGGTTGAACGACGCCAACGGGAGGTGGAGAGAAATATTACCCGAAGTCCTTTGGACATATTGAACAACATCAAAGTCCAGTATGGGAGCGACCCTGTCCTACTTAGTATATGGCTCCGAGGCTTTAATTCCGGTCGAAGTCGGGGAACCAAGCGCCAAATTTCGATATACAACAGAAGAATCAAATCATGAGGCTATGAGTACTAGCCTCGAGCTATTGGATGAAAAAAGAGAAGCTGCGCTCGTTCGGGTGGTTGCGGAAAAGCAAAGAATTGAGAGATATCATAATAGAACAACCAACCTTCGTGTCACGACCCAAACCTTTGGGCCGCAACGAGCACCCAGGCCTTACTTAACCGAGTACCAACATAACATATCTTTCTTATTGTACTTTCATTGGCAAATGGGCCAAACGGACCGTCATGGACTAACCAGAATAAACATAAGGGAATACTCAATATAGGATGACCCAACCTGATATAAAAACTTTTACATGTGATATACGGGCCTAAAAGGCCAACATGATCATTTGTAAACTCAAAATATAAGCCGGCAAGGCCATACAAGCATCCATATACATGGCATCTATCTACAAGCCTCTAAGAGTACATACTTAACATAAAGTTCGGGACAGGGCCCCGCCATACCAAACAAGATCCGTCTAAATCATACTGACCAAACAAGCAACTCCGGAGCAAATGGATTGCACCAACATCTTCCGCTTAGCTGATAGCCTACTTGGAGGACTCTCGACCTGTCTATCAGGACCTACGGGCATGAAACGCAGCGTCCACAAGCAAAAGGGACGTTAGTAAGAATAATGTACTAAGTATGCAAGGCACATAAATAAGTACATAAAGACATGGAAGAAATATATAGTAAATGAACCAACCTGTAAGTCGGGATAACTCTGTAAATCATAAAATACTTATAGTGTATATCTGTATGAATGTCATGTCGTGCATAGGTACATGTGTTCATAACATCATCAAGCCTCTGAGGGCATCCCATCATATCATCTCGGCCACTGTGGGCAAAATTATCAACGTATACCAGTTGATCAGGTGGTGGTGCGTATATAATGCCGTAACCTTTTCCCATATCCCATATACATATAATATTCATATATACGCGTATATAACTCCATCTGTTCATGGGGTCAATGTACATGTATATATGAATGCAATGCATGAGAAGTACGTCAATAAAATCTTTCAGAATATCGTAAGACCATTATGCCTTTGATTAATATCATAAAGTAAAAATTATCAACTTACATATTTTGTGAGACCCATGAATAGATGATAGAATAATAGGACACATGGGGAATCAAGAACACAAGCATCTTTAGCATTTCTATGAATAGTCATTTATGGAAGTTGCACATTTCTCGTTTCGTTTGTATTGTATGGATCATGCCAAAAGGAAAGAAGGGATAGCCTTAACATACCTACACTGATTCTCTTGATAATCCCTTTAGCACATGTCAATTGCGACAGATCACGTAACGGCGGATCGAAGTAGGGAAAAATCCGTATGATATTCTTGAGGAAGATTGTACCGTGTTCTCTTAGAATTGCATCTTACACTACTATTACATAATCTCGTATGAATTTGCTGAAATAGATCTGTTATTATTGTTGAAGATCTCATTATTTACCCTTTTTGAAGCCTTTCTCCATTAGAAACTCAAGGCAATTTTCATGTAGAAATCAAGCTAATGTTGAAAGAAATTTATATTTGTCATGGCAGATCCATATGTTCTCTTTCCTAAAATGAATGAAGGAATTTGAAAGTTTACTTATTATAGTGGTGTGGGCGCCACTTGATAAGGGTTACTTGGAAAAAGACTTTTCCAAATTATGCCACCTTTCAACCCAATTTAAGAGTCACATTTACCTTGCTCTTGGCTGCCATGTTGAGCCTCTCTAAGATATATCCAAATATTCACCCCCTTTCCTTAATCAACTCATTAATCCTCCACTAATCTAATAATTGAATAATTATCCACATAATTAAGAATTATTATCTCAAATTATTTATAATACTACTCACATTTAACACACATATACACCTTACTATCATGGTCATGTGGTACCTTATATTGTAATAGTCCATAAATACCAAGTATTATAGCTCGGACCGTATTTTATCCCAAAATATCAAACTTCGACGAAACTCATCTTTTTCGATTTGCTTACCCTCTCACCTTCGAGAATTTACTTATCACTTGTTTGAAATAGCGTAATACTTATAATCCTAAAATAATCTCATTCCCGAACTTACTTCGATTAACTTACGATGAAACTTTAACGTACAAAAATACGGAATGTGACATCTTATTTTTGAGCTTATATCAATTTAATTATGGCGTACTTCCACGTATGAAAACATGAGGTGTAACATCATTCCCCCTTTTGGAACATTCGTCCTCGAATATTGACTGATGCACTTATCATTTTCCTAACTTATGTCTTCCGAGTACTTTAGTACTCTTCTTGCCATCTAGGCAACTGTTCTGTGAATAAATCCAAAGGCCATGGCATTCCTTCCTTTAGACCTCTTTCTCACACCATGACTTGTGGTCGAAATCCTTCCAATCTCGTAACTGTTGCTACCTTCTATCATGCAGCCTGTATGACTCTGACATTGTAAATGTGCATATGCGACTCTTCTCTCATTTTCTTCCAGCTTTTAGCCAACCTCTAGACCTTCTGCATTTGAGTATCTCGTACGTTGTTCACCTTTACCTTAATTACCTTAAAATCTCGCATCATATCTTCTATCTCTTTCATAGCCTCCCTTCCACATAGGTATAATTCACATCCACAACTTGAAGCTTTATTATAATACCACAATCCGGTGGGAGCTTTATACTGACTTCTTATGAGGCTGTTACTTTTCTAACTGGCTTTATCTTAGAACCGTTATAGACTATGGTTGTTGTACTATCTCTCTTATATCTCTGATATTAAGGCTGTCACGACCCAAACCGATGGGCCGCGACGGGCACCCGATACCTTACTCAACTAAGTGTAACAGTAACATATCTTTCATATAATTCTATCATAGGTAAATGAAACAGAGTAAAGCATGAGGGAATACAAACTTATACATATGAAGTATGGGCCTATAAGACCAAAATAACCACTCGTGTACTGAACATAGGCCGACAAGGCCATAAAATCTTTTACGAACATGACATTTGTCTACAAGCCTCTAAGAATACATAATTTTCATAAAGGTCGGGACAGAATCCAGTCATACCAAACAATACACGTCTAAATTATACTAACCAAACAAGCAACTCCGAAGCAAATTGAGTGCACCAACATCTTTCGCTGAGCTGATAGCCTACTTGGAGGGCTCTCGGCCTGTCTATCGGGACATGCGGGCATGAAACGCAGCGTCCCCAGCAAAAGGGATGTCAGTACGAATAATGTACTAAGTATGTAAGGCACATAAATAAGTACATAACAGACATGGAAGAAATATAAAGTAAATGACTCAACCTGTAAGTCTGGATAACTCTGTAAATCATGAAGTACTTATAGTGTCATGCATATGCGTATGAATATCATGTCGTGCATAGGTAAATGTGTTCATAACATCATCAAGCCTCTGAGGGCATCCCATCATATCATTCAACTACAAAGAAGCAGAAGGCATTTATTAGCCACACAACGATGCTCTGATAATTTCTACCTTATTAAATAAAGCTCAAGTTTAGCGTGTTTTAGTGGATCCAAGTAGTTTGGCGAATATCATCCGATCAAGGGTCGTTGAGCAGCTTGGCCTACTAGATCAAATCGTGCTCGCAGCTCGGGTCTTGAACGGCTTTAATATGGCCAGTGAAACAACTAAAGGGGAGATTATTTTGCCGGTGAATGTGGCTGGAACCATTTAAGATACTAAATTCCACGTGATCGAGGCGACATGAGGTACAATGCCTTACTCGGAAGGCCCTGGATCCACAACATGAGAGGAGTCCCCTCGACTCTCCACCAAATGATGAAATTCCCGACGACGGACGGTGTAAAAACTGTATACGGGGAATAGCATGCTGCAAAGGAAATGTTTGCGGTTGATGAGGTAACGCCGATATCGACGTTATCAACCTCGGAAAGGTCGAGCACCAAAGGTAAACAGGAAGCCAAATAACAATCACAGCCACCAGCCTCGATCGAATCGAGGAAATAGGGGATAGAAGAAGAAGAAAAGGATTTTCTAACTCCTCAAACTTTTATCGTTCCCGAAGATTCGGACGCCACCAAATCAACGGTCGAAGAGCTGGAACAGGTTATATTGATCGAGTACCTGCCCGAGTGAAAGGTATACCTGGGAACGGGATTAACCCCCGAACTCAGGAAAAAGCATATTCAATTTCTTATTGATAACATAGATTGTTTTGCTTGGTCCCATTTAGACATGACAGGGTTCCCACCGGAGATAACGACGCATCGGCTAAGCCTTGACCCCAGGTTCAAACTGGTGAAACAAAAGAGAAGACCCCAATCCAAGGTAAAACACGCATTCATAAAGGATGAGGTAACTAAACTTCTCAAAATAGGGTCCATTCGGGAGATAAAATATCCCAAATGGTTAGCCAATGTAGTCGTAGTCCCTAAAAAATGGAACAAACTTAGAATGTGTGTAGATTATACAAATTTAAACAAGGCATGTCCCAAAGATTCTTTCTACTGNTTTACACTTAGATAAGTTGGCACTTGCATTGATAAGCGCCTCTATGAAGTTAAAACCATAATTTCAATGTCACCCCATATGCGTGTTAACCACTTACCCATTTTATAATATTTTGCACAAGCCCGAACTATCGGACCGATTGGCCAAATGGGCCGTCGAACTCAGTGGGTACAATATCGAATATTAACCCGGAACATCCATTAAGTCTCAAATTTTGGCAGACTTCGTGGCCAATTTCATGCCAGCCCTCGTACCTGAAGTTGAAAAGAACATTTGCAAAAATCAGGCACATTATCGGGGGTATGGACCCTTTTCACGGACGGTGCTTGAATTTGAAAGGGTCCGGGCTAGGCATCATTTGGAGGCCGCCCACGGGTAGCATTATTAGGCACTCTATCAAAACTTCTAGGTTTACTAACAATGAGGCCACGAGGCCATGATTGCAGGTCTCGAGCTAGCTAAAAGCTTGGGAGCGGAAGTCATTGAAGCCAGGTGCGACTCTTACTGGTGTTGAACCAAGTAAACAAAACCTTCGAAGTTCGAGAAAATAGAATGCAAAGGTATTTGGACAAGCTTCAGGTAACTTTGCACTGTTTCAGGGAATGGACTTTACAACATGTACCTCGAGAGCAAAATAGTGAGGCCGATGCACTTGCGAATCTGGGGTAATCGGTCGAGGAAGATGAGATCAGCTCGGGAACTGTCATTCAACACTCGAGATCGGTGATCGAGGAAAGTCATGCCAAGATAAACTCTACAAGCTTGACCTGAGATTGGAGGAATAAATATATTGAATACTTGAAGAACGGAAAGCTCCCATAGAACCCTCAATAGTCGAGGGCCCTACGAACCAAAACTGCTCGATTCACATTGAATGAAGACGGAACACTATACAGAAGGACATTCGATGGACCATTGGCAGTATGTTTAGGACCAGGAGCCACCGATTATGTTTTACGAGAGGTCCATGAAGGCACTTGTGGGAACCACTACGGCGCCGAATTGTTGATTCACAAAATCATTAGAGTAGGATACTACTGGGATAGCATGGAAAAAGACACAAAGGAGTTTGTTCGAAAATGTGATAAATGTCAAAGGTTTTGAACCAATGATCCATCAGCCCGGAGAACAACTTCATTCAGTCCTATCCCCGTGGCCATTCATGAAATGAGGTATGGATATCGTTGGCCCTCTGCCAACGGTCCCAGGTAAAGCTAATTTCATTTTATTTATGACTGACTATTTCTCTAAATGGGTTGAAGCACATGCGTTCGAGAAAGTGAGAGAGAAAGATGTTATAGACTTTATCTGGGATCACATCGTATGTCGATTTAGGATACTCACCGGATAGTGTATGACAATGGAAAACAATTTATCGGCAGCAAGGTAACAAAATTCCTCGAGGATCATAAAATAAAAAGGATATTATCAATGCCGTATCATCCTAGGTGGGAACGGATAGGCCGAATCGACGAACAAGACTATCATTCTAAGCTTAAAGAAAAGGTTGAACGACGCTAACGGGAGGTGGAGAGAAATATTACCCGAAGTCCTTTGGACATATTGAACAACATCAAAGTCCAGTATGGGAGCGACCCCGTTCTACTTAGTACATGGCTCCGAGGCCTTGATTCCGGTCGAAGTCGGGGAACCAAGCGCCAAATTTCGATATACAACGGAAGAATCAAATCATGAGGCTATGAGTACTAGCCTCGAGCTATTGGATGAAAAACGAGAAGCTGCGCTCGTTCGGGTGGTTAGCGGAAAGCAAAGAATTGAGAGATATCATAATAGATCAACCAACCTTCGTGTCACGACCCAAACCTTTGGGCCGCAACGAGCACCCAGTCCTTACTTAACCGAGTACCAACATAACATATCTTTCTTATTGTACTTTCATTGGCAAATGGGCCAAACGGACCGTCATGGACTAACCAGAATAAACATAAGGGAATACTCAATACAGGATGACCCAACCTGATATAAAAACTTTTACATGTGATATACGGGCCTATAAGGCCAACATGATCATTTGTAAACTCAAAACATAGGCCGGCAAGGCCATACAAGCATCCATATACATGGCATCTATCTATAAGCCTCTAAGAGTACATACTTAACATAAAGTTCGGGACAGGGCCCCGCCATACCAAACAATATGTGTCTAAATCATACTGACCAAACAAGCAACTCCGGAGCAAATGGAGTGCATTAACATCTTCCGCTTAGCTGATAGCCTACTTGGAGGACTCTCAACCTGTCTATCAGGACCTGCGGGCATGAAACGCAGCGTCCACAAGCAAAAGGGACATTAGTAAGAATAATGTACTGAGTATACAAGGCACATAAATAAGTACATAAAGACATGAAAGAAATATATAGTAAATGACCCAACCTGTAAGTCGGGATAACTCTGTAAATCATAAAATACTTATAGTGTATATCCGTATGAATGTCATGTCGTGCATAGGTACATGTGTTCATAACATCATCAAGCCTCTGAGGGCATCCCATCATATCATCTCGGCCACTGTGGGCAAAATTATCAACGTATACCAGCTGATCAGGCGGTGGTGCGTATATAACGCCGTAACCTTTTCCCATATCCCATATACATATAATATACATATATACGCGTATATAACGCCATCTGTTCATGGGGTCAATGTACATGTATATATGAATGCAATGCATGAGAAGTACGTCAATAAAATCTTTTGGAATATCGTATGACCATTATGCCTTTGATTAATATCATAAAGTAAAAATTATCAACTTACATATTTTGTGAGACCCATGAATAGATGATAGAATAATAGACACATGGGGAATCAAGAACATAAGCATCTTTAGCATTTCTATGAATAGAGTCATTTATGGAAGTTGCACATTTCTCGTTTCGTTTGTATTGTATGGAGCATGCCAAAAGGAAAGAAGGCATAGCCTTAACATACCTACGCCGATTCTCTTGATAATCCCTTTAGCACATGTCAATTGCGACAGATCACGTAAAGGCGGATCGAAGTAGGGAAAAATCCGTATGATATTCTTGAGGAAGATTGTACCGTGTTCCCTTTGAATTGCATCTTACACTGCTATTACATAATCTCATATGAATTTGCTGAAATAGATCTATTATTATTGTTGAAGATCTCATTATTTACCCTTTTTGAAGCCTTTCTCCATTAGAAACTCAAGGCAATTTTCATGTAGAAATCAAGCTAATGTTGAAAGAAATTTATGTTTGTCATGGCAGATCCGTATGTTCTCTTTCCTAAAATGAATGAAGGAATTTGAAAGTTTACTTATTATAGTGGTGTGGGCGCCAATTGATAAGGGTTACTTGGAAAAAGACTTTTCCAAATTATGCCACCTTTCAACCCAATTTAAGAGTCACATTTACCTTGCTCTTGGCTGCAATGTTGAGCCTCTCTAAGATATATCCAAATATTCACCCCTTTTCCTTAATCAACTCATTAATCCCCATTAATCTAATAATTGAATAATTATCCACATAATTAAGAATTATTATCTCAAATTACTTATAATATTACTCACTTTTAACATACATATACACCTTACTATCATGGTCATGTGGTACCTTATATTGTAATAGTCCATAAATACCAAGTATTATAGCTCGGACCGTATATTATCCCAAAATGTCAAACTTCGATGAAACTCATCTTTTTCGATTTGCTTACCCTCTCACCTTCAAGAATTTACTTATCACTTGTTTGAAATAGCGTAATACTTATAATCCTAAAATAATCTCATTCCCGAACTTACTTCGATTAACTTACGATGAAACTTTAACGTATAAAAATACGGAATGTAACATCTCATTTCCTAGCTTATATCAATTTACTTATGGCGTACTTCCACGTATGAAAACATGGGGTATAACATCATTCTCCCTTTTGGAACATTCGTCCTCGAATGTTGACTGATGCACTTATCATTTTCATAACTTATGTCTTCCGAATACTTTAGTACTCTTCTTGCCATCTAGGCAACTGTTCTGTGAATAAATCCAAAGGCCATGGCATTCCTTCCTTTAGACCTCTTTCTCACGCCGTAACATGTGGTCGAAATCCTTCCAATCTCGTAACTGTTGCTGCCTTCTATCATGTAGCATGTACGACTCTGACATTGTAAATGTGCATATGCGACTCTTCTCTTATTTTCTTCCAGCTTTTAGCCAACCTCTAGACCTTCTGCATTTGAGTATCTCGTACGTTGTTCACCTTTACCTTACTTACCTTAAAATCTCGCATCATATCTTCTATCTCTTTCATAACCTCCCTTCCACATAGGTATAATTCACATCCACAACTTGAAGCTTTATTATAATACCACAATCCGGTGGGAGCTTCATACTGACTTCTTATGAGGCTGTTACTTTTCTAACTGGCTTTATCTTAGAACCATTATAGACTATGGTTGTTGTACTATCTCTCTTATATCTCTGATATTAAGGTTGTCATGACCCAAACCGATGGGCCGCGACGGGCACCCGATACCTTACTCAACTGAGTGTAACCGTAACATATCTTTCATATAATTCTATCATAGGTAAATGAAACAAAGTAAAGCATGAGGGAATACAAACTTATACATATGAAGTATGGGCCTGTAAGACCAAAATAACCACTCGTGTACTGAACATAGGCCGACAAGGCCATATAATCTTTTACGAACATGACATTTGTCTACAAGCCTCTAAGAATACATAATTTTCATAAAGGCCGGGACAGAATCCCGCCATAAAAATAATACACGTCTAAATTATACTAACCAAACAAGCAACTCCGAAGCAAATGGAGTGCACCAACATCTTCTGCTGAGTTGTGATAGCCTACTTGGAGGGCTCTCGACCTGTCTATCGGGACATGCGGGCATGAAACGCAGCGTCCCCAGGCAAAAGGGATGTCAGTACGAATAATGTACTGAGTATGTAAGGCACATAAATAAGTACATAACAGACATGGAAGAAATATAAAGTAAATGACTTAACCTGTAAGTCTGGATAACTCTGTAAATCATGAAGTACTTATAGTGTCATGCATATGCGTATGAATATCATGTCGTGCATAGGTACATGTGTTCATAACATCATCAAGCCTCTGAGGGCATCCCATCATATCATCTTGGCCAATGCGGGCAAAATCATCAACGTATACCAGCTGATCAGGAGGTGGTGCGTATATAACGCCGTAACCTTTTTCCATATCCCATATAAATATAATATACATACATGCGCGTACATAATGTCATCTGGTCATGGGTCAATACATGTATAAATGCATGAAATGCACAAGAAATACGTTAATAAGATTTTCTCGGAATGTCATAAAAATCCATATGCCTTTCGGATAAACTTTATCAAATACATATTTTTCTGAGACCCATGAACAGAAGATATAATAATAATCCACATAGGGAATCAAGAATATAGATACTCCTAGCATTTCTATGAATAGAGTCATTATGAAAGTTGCGTATTTTGCTCGTTCCATTTGTATTATTTGGATCATGCCGAAAAGAAAGAAGGGATAGCTTTAACATACCTGAGCCGATTCTCTTGACAATCCCTTTAATATACGTCAATTGCAACAAATCACGTAACGGCAAGATCGGAGTAGGGAAATATTCACATGATATTTTTGAGAAAGATTGTACCGTGCCTTCTTAGAATTGCTTCTCACGCATAATCGGATCTTGTACGAAGTTTGCTAAAGCTCACCCGTCATTTAACGAATATGACCATCTTAAATCTTGAGATTTTAAAGAAGTCTTTCGTTGTGCTAATCATCCAACGTTGATGGTCAATAATTAAAGTGTCAAGAATGCCATAACTTCCTTCATTTTCTCCAAGTTATATTTTTATCTAAGAGACCAAGCAATGGAAACAACCAAGAATTCCATACGTGTTTTTGTAGGAATTCTGTATGAACTTTGAAAGAAATCACGTTGCTAACTTTTCAAAAGCTCACATCTGATTGTATCGAAACTATTAGAAGGTAAGTGTCTTGTAATTAATCATATTTGGTTGCTACTTATCTAAAATGACTAAGAGTCATTGTCTAAGAAGTGGCTTGCTGCCACATTTTACTTTAGTCTTTCTCCAATGACTTCAATTAAGTCACCACTAATTATTAATTAACTAGGTAATATTCCATTACCCAATAATTAACTAATTGCTCACATAATTAAGAATTATTTCCACTTACATAAAATACTACTCACTTTTAACATACTTTATACACCTTACAATCATGGTCGTGTGGTACCTTGTATGGCACTAGTCCATAAACACCGAGTATTTTAGCTCAGGCCGTATTTTATCCCAAAATGTCAAACTTGGATGAAAATTCATTTTCTTTGACTTGCTTCCCTCTCACCTTCATGAATTTACTCATTACTTGTTTGAAATAGCATAATCCTTATTATCTCCAAATAATCTTTTCTTTGGACTGATGTCAAATACCTTACGACAAATTCAACGTACAATACTACATGGTGCAACATCATCGTAATTTAATACAGCGAAGCGTAACATCATCGTAATATTATACTGTGGGACGTAATATCAACGTAATATTGCGGGCGTAACATCATTACCCCCTTTGCAACATTCGTCCTCGAATGTTGACTGATGCTCTTATCATTTTCATAACTTATAGCTCTTGTGAATACCTCAATACTCTCCTTGCCATTTAGGCAGTTGTTTTGTGAATAAATCCAAAGGCCAGGGCATTCTCCCCTTTAGGCCTCTTTCCCACGCCATGACTTGTGATCGAATTCCTTCCAATCTCGTAATTGTTGCTACCTTCTATCATGCAGCCTCTACGATACTGACCTTGTAAGTGTGCCTATGCGACTCTTCTATCCTTTTTCCTCCAGCTTTTAGCCAATCTCTAGGCCTTACTTTGTAAACATATACAAGTCTTATAGGATGTCCCTCTGGGCATCTATGAGTATACTGAAGTTGTTCGCTTGGTACTTTGTTGAACTTTCAAATATCGTTATACCTTATTTCATAGGTCCGTTTATCCACCCGTATGAATTTATTGTAATAACTCTTACTTTGATTTATCGTTACTGAGGTCTGCAACCAACTCCAGGTTACTCTCGTTGCTTATCCTTAAGACTGATGGTCTAATCTCTTCTCATACTACTGAAATTTTATCCATTTATTGTTGATTCACCTTAAGGTTGATCCATCATCTACACCGATAACTTGATCTCTTATGTAACATCGCCACGAGGGCTCGCATCACATCAGGGACATTCAGAGTAATTAGATTGATCCACCTAGGGGTGTGTCACGATCCAAACCGATGGGCCGCGACGGGTGCCTGAGTCTTACCTGTCAAACACCCCTAATCATGCGTCTAAGATATAAACCTAAATAACATCTGCTGAATTACGAGAATAATGTACATGAAGGAAATCTTCCCCAAAAGGCATACATACATATACGTGCAACATACGTAGGACGAGCCGACAAGGCTCTATAGACAACTATACATCTCAAAACTGGAAGCCGGCAAGGCCACATACTACCCAACTAGACATACTGTCTACAGACCTCTAATAGAAATATAACTGTACAATGATGGGATATATATATATATATATATATACACACACAAACATATCGTACCAAAATCAAAGCAGCACCGAATCAAGTGGAGCACGCCAACTCTCGCTGATCAAGGATCCTAAGAAGGGGGACCGTCAGCTTGCCTACCTGGACCTGCGGGCATGAAACGCAGGCCCTTGAAATAGGGCGTTAGTACAAATAATGTACTGAGTATGTAATGCATTAAAATCAATACATAAGAGACATGGATGAAATATGGAATAAAAAAATCCGTCTGTAAATCTGAATAACTTTATAAATCCTGAAACATGTATAAGGTCATGCACATGCACATAAATGTCGTGTCATGCATAGGTATAGATGTACATAATATCATCAAGCCTCTGAGGGCATCCCATCATATCGCCTCGGCCACTGTGGGCAACATCATCAACATATACCAGCTGATCAGGTGGTGGTGCATATATAACGCCGTAACCTTTTCCCATATCCCATATACATATATTTACATATAAGCGTATATAACGCCATCTGGTCATGGGTCAATGCACATGTATAAATGGGTGAAATGCATGAAAATACGTAAAAATCTCAATATTCCTTCCGGATAATTTTTTTTTCAACTGCATATTATTCTGAGACCCATGAACAGAAGATAATTAATAATTCTCATGGGGAATCAAGAATATAGACACCCCTAGTATCTCTATGAATAGAGTAATTTATGGAAACTGTGTGTTCGCTCGTTTCTTCAGTATAATTTGGACCATGCCAAAAGAAAGAAGGGATGGCCTTAACATACCTGAAGTAGGGAAAACTCCGTATAATATTCCGTTGGAAACCTTCGTGGATTGAATTTAGAACCCAAAAATCGGATTAAGCTTCTGCTTTTTTGAAATTTTGACGAAATTAGCTCCTGCTTCTTCGAAACTCTTGAACGAAATTTCAAGCTTCTTGCTTGTTGAAGTGCTAAACGAATTTCTTAAGTTCTGTTCTTGAATTTCAAACCAAGAAAGGATGCATTCCTCCTTTTTGGAATGACTAACGATACTTTATCCAAATGAAAGACTTCTTTACTTAATTGCTTACTTAAGTAACGTTACTTTTTGGAATGACTAGGATTTTTGCTTACTTAGTCACTTCATGTGGTAAGCTAGTGCTTCCACGTCTTTGGGGGGTGATTTTATAAATTTTTATCCACTTATTAGCTAACTGGGTAATGTTCCGTTACCCGGTAATTAATCAATTGTCCGCATAATTTAAAAATTGCAACAAATTACTTAAAATTCTACTTATTTTTAATATACTTTATATATACTCTATATATTATACTACCGTAGTCATATGGTACCTTGCATGGTACTAGTTCATAATTATCGGGTATTATCACTCAACCCGTATTTTATCCCAAATTAGCCACTTTCAAGGAAATTCGTTTTCTTTAATTCGTGTACCCTTTATCCTTCATGACACTTCTTTATCGCTTGTCATAAGTAGCGTAAATACGTTAACGTCAAGATGATCTCATCCCTGATTCTACGTCAATTAACTGAAGACAAATTTTTTTTTAATGTACGAAAACGCGAGATGTAACAGGGTGATACTATACTTCGATAACCATACTTTGTAGCATCCCAATGTGACTCACCTTATATGGGTATTTTAGCCCTTTACAATTCATGCAATCCTCTTCAAGTCATTACTCAATCGAAGGCCCAACGTCATCCTTTATCTATCACAATTACGCCCTTATTTCACTACCAGGGCAGAATTCCATCTCTTCTAAATGCTACTAGTCTTAGACTCCTTTGAGTTCATTATACTGAGCCTTCTATAACTTAGAGAATCCACCAGCTCTCTTATTTTCATGAGCTTAATCCCAAGAACTTATCCATTCTTGTCACCTTATCACTCACCTTTTCTTATCCTTACTCCTGTCTTCCTAAAACCTTGTCGCTCTACCATACTTTAGCTTGCGACCTACACATATCTAGTCATACTTGTTCGCAACCTTCCTTCAACTTGTTTTCACCATAGATTTCCTTATGTTATTATGGAACATCAAGCGAGACATCACATCGTATCTAACTCTTCTTTTACTCTTTAATTAGACCTTTCGGTACTTAGAAACCATAGGCTGGAAGGTATGCCACTGACGACGCTGCTATCATTCCTGGGTACTGGATCCCCGTGCTTCTAGACTTTTATCCGCAATATGGACTATTCACAACCTTCTGCATTTGAGTATCTCGTACGTTGTTCGCTTTTACCTTTCTTACCTTAAAATCTCGCATCACATCTTTTATTTATTTCACGACCTCCCTTCCACATAGGTTTAATTACATCCACAACTTGAATCTCTATCATAATGCTTGCACCTCTAGTGCATACACAATCCAGTGGGAGTTTCATACTTACTTCTTATGAGCATTGTACTCTTCTAACTGGTTTTCTCGTAGAGTCGTTACAGAATATGGTTATTGTACTATCTCTCTTGTACCTCTGATATCAAGAGCGATTCTGCTATGTTCTCCATCACGATGTCCATAATTTTCCGGGTCCAATAATCAAACTTCGGATTTACTTTAGTTGATTTAACTCTTTAGTTTCCTCTTTCCTCTGATTAGCCTTTATGTAGGCTTAAGCTATCTTCCGATCTATGGCTCATGGAATTTAGTTATTACTTTAGCCTTTTATGGACATTGTGGAAAACCATGATATAATCTTCTAATGATTCAATCCTTTGTCTATGACCTGGACCCAATTCCTTCTTTTAACTTATACTGGATTCTTCTATGGCTGATCATTAATCGAATAATTTCTTTCGTTCCATTTCAGCTTTCTTCAAACGTAAGCAATTGCTTTTCCTGGTTTTTTTGCCCCCTTTTGCGTGCATACTTAGCTCATATGAGTTCTCACGCATGCTGAAGTTTTCGTGCAACTCACATGATCTCGAATATTACCTTTGCTTTTACTTCTCGTTCATTAGCCATAGTAGGTGCCGCTTTCTTTTTGAGTGCTTACAATGTTGCTGTGAGACTGTTGTTACACGACCATTTCCTCTTTAGGTCACTGTGCTTAGGTTGAAGCCTTCTTCCTTATTTCCTCAGCTAGTCTTTCGTTGTAGTACTTAGGGAGGACCACTTGATTCTTGCAAGGCTGCGAGCTTATTACATCGTTTCCCCGCCGGAATTTTTGATGCTCTTTCTTACTTGTAATTATACTTACTTACTTACCTTCATGCCCTTGTGCTCGTAGGGTAGCTTCTAAGATGATATTTTGATTGTCTTCCCAGTGGCACCCTCTTTTATCTCTGTAACACTCATACGGTACCCTTAACTACCCCAACTCCTATCTTAATATTTCTCAAGGTTAGGATGTCATATCTACGAGACTGAATTCCCCATGTTAGGGTTTACTATGTTTATCTTGCACGATCTGTTGATTTGTATGTATCCTCTTGTTTAGCCATACTAGTCTCTTCCTGAATCAACTGTTAACTACTCGTTGGTCCATTCTCATAGCAATATTTCGCGTAATCTTTCTTGGGTTATTTCCTTTATCTTAACTTATCTCTCGCACTGGCTCCTCATTAATCAATATCATCTCAGGTAGGAACCCTTACTTCCTCTGGTTGACGTTGTGTTTGTATAATATTCTGGAATCGTAGCACATCTTTAGGCTTTGAATAAGTGCAATCTCGTCCTTTTTTATTTTTTTATCGCATTCTTCCTTTACCATTCCAAAATTACTAGAACCACTTAATTCTGACTTAATGCCACATCACTCGATATTCCCCCCTTTATGGGAGTACTAATATTTAGCTCTACGCTGATCTACCTATAGATGTTTTACCTCTTCATCTTTAGCGTCTTCTCACATCATTGATGACCCTTACTCGCCTTGCGGTGATCCTTCTATACCAAGGATAGCAACTTTCCTTACTCGTGAGGGTGACACTTAGTATAACTGGCACATACAGTCCATTAAGCTTAACTTTGCTCACATTGTTTGCTTTAGGGAAGTGTCTTCCTAAATGACCATTCTCTGAACTTCTCATGAATCTTCTTCTGTTGTCCATTCTATTATTGCCGGAATACCGACTATTATCAAATCACTCAATACCTAATTCATGTTTTGCTTATCTTGTTCATCAGTTCATACTGATTTCTGTTATTTTGGGGTCTAATTTTTCCTTTTGGTAATCCCGTTAGAGTCACGAACTTATTTTTCAAAATGAGAATATAACTTATATGGAATATACTCTTTTGTTGTCTCAAGGCCTGTCACCTCTCATCTTTTCCTTCACTTGACTATAGACTCTGTAATACTATTATTTATGTCTATCACTTTATTCTGAAAACTTCAACATGACATTCTTTTGCTTTTAGCTCCCCTTTGCTCCATCCAGTGGCTTTTCGGGTTGCTCAACGTTCTCGCTCTACTAGGGACGGGAACCACACTATGGTAATATTCATCCCTTCAAGGAGTCCAGTGCCTATCTTGGTAGTACTTATATCTAGCTATACTATTTTAGAGTGCACCATCTGGGTGTCTCACAAAGAGATCTATTAGCACATTTGTTATATCCTTCAGAAATGTCAACTAACGCAAACAATCCATTCACCATTTTAGGTTACTCTAACCCCGGCAGGATCCTGATATCCCGTCCTTCCCTTAAACTACACATGTTAGCCCTCATAGGGCATAACTGAAATGGGTGTAACCAATTGTACATACCTTTGTTACTGTTTAAGGTAACTCAAAATGCTTATTTCTCTTTTCCAGAATTGTAGATAGTGTTCTTCTTTACTAAATGGGTACTTCGTACCCTTCTTCACCTTGCTTCTATTACTTGTTGAAATTTGTATCTATCTTCTAAATCTCTCATTGCCTTTCACCATAGGGGTGGATAGATATTCTTGCCTTAAGGCTCCTTATCAACAAGTTTGCACGCCTTAGTACCCACATGTTCTGCTTGAGACCTTACATTTACTCACTATAAGCATGATGCAAAATCGAGTTCCTCTGACTCAACCCTTCCACAACCATATTCAATACCTTACCAACCGTCTTTCTAAATGTAGGCATCGTCGTATTATGAATAAGATAGAGTTTAGGAAAGTGAGTTCTTACAACTGAGCTCTACCACACGATCTAGAGTAGGAAGAAAGAGTGACAGTCCTAAATGCCTTGTAGCCTCCTGCTTATAAGTGTGGTGCACGACACACCCATAAACAAGATTTTACTAGACACGGCTTGTAGACTTCCTAGGATAGAACTGCTCTGATACCACTTTTGTCACGACCCAAACCGATGGGCCGCGACGGGCACCCGATACCTTACTCAACCGAGTACCAACGTAACAAATCTTTCATATCATTCCTTTCATAGGTAAATGAACCCAAGTAAAGCATGAGGGAATACAAACTTATACATATGAAGTATGGGCCTATAAGACCAAAATAATCACTCGTGTACTGAACATAGGCCGACAAGACCATACAATCTTTTACGTACATGACATTTGTCTATAAGCCTCTAAGAATACATAATTTTCATAAAGGTCGGGACAGAGACCCGCCATACCAAACAATACACGTCTAAATCATACTAACCAAACAAGCAACTCCGAAGCAAATGGAGCGCATCAACATCTTCCGCTGAGCTGATAGCCTACTTGGAGGGCTCTCGACCCGTCTATTGGGACCTGCAGACATGAAACGCGGAATCCCCAGGCAAAAGGGACGTCAGTACGGATAATGTACCGAGTATGTAAGGCACATAAATAAGTACGTAACAGACATGGAAGAATATAGAGTAAATGACTCAACCTGTAAGTCTGGATAACTCTGTAAATCATGAAGTACTTATAGTGTCACGCATATGCGTATGAATGTCATATCGTGCATAGGTACATGTGTTCATAACATCATCCAACCTCTGAGGGCATCCCATCATATCATCTTGGCCAATGTGGGCAAATTCATCAACGTATACCAGCTGATCAAGTGGTCGTGCGTATATAACACCGTAACATTTTCCCATATCCCATATATATATAATATACATATATACGCGTATATAACACCATCTGGTCATGGGTCAATGTACATGTATCAATGCATGAAATGCATAAGAAATACGTTAATAAGATTTTCTCGGAATGTCATAAAAATCCATATGCCTTTCGGATAAACTTTATCAAATACGTATTTTTCTGAGACCCATGAATAGAAGAAATAATAATAATTCACATGGGAATCAAGAATATAGATACCCCTAGTATTTCTATGAATAGAGTTATTTCTGAAAGTTGCGTATTTTGCTCGTTTCGTTTGTATTATTTGGATCATGCCAAAAATAAAGAAGGGATAGCCTTAACATATCTGAGCCGATTCTCTTGACAATCCCTTTAATATACGTCAATGGCAACAAATCACGTAACGGCGAGATCGGAGTAGGGAAATATTCACATAATATTCTTAAGAAAAATTGTACCGTGCTTTCTTGGAATTGTTTCTCACGCATAATCGGATCTTGTACGAAGTTTGCTAAAGCTCACCCGTCATTTAACGAATATGACCATCTTAAATCTTGAGGTTTTAAAGAAGTCTTTTGTTGTGCTAATCACCCAATGTTGCTGGTCAATAATTAAAATGGCAAGAATGCCATAACTTCCTTCATTTTCCTTAAGTTATATTATTATCTAAGAGACCAAGCAATGGAAACAACCAAGAATTCCATATGTGTTTCTGTAGGAATTTGGTAAGAACTTTGAAATAAATCACGTTGCTAACTTTTCAAAAGCACACATCTGATGGTATTGAAACTATTAGAAGGGAAGTGTCTTGTAATTAATCATGTTAGGTTGCCACTTATCCAAAATGACTAAGAGTCATTGTCTAAGAAGAGGCTTGCTGCCACGTTTTACTTTCGTCCTTATCCAAAGACTTCAATTAATCCACCACTAATTATTAATTAATTAGGTAATATTCCATAACTCAATAATTAACTAATTACCCACATAATTAAGAATTATTTCCACTTACTTAAAGTAACTACTCAATTTTCACATACCTTATACACCTTACTATCATGGCCATGTGGTACCTTGTACGTCACTAGTACATAAATACCGAGTATTTTAGCTCGCACCGTATTTTATCCCAAAATGTCAAACTTGGACGAAAATTTCTTTTCTTTGACTTGCTTTCCTTCTCACCTTCATGAATTTACTCGTTACTTGTTTGAAATAGCATAATCCTTATAATCTCCAAATAATCTTTTCCTTGGAATGATGTCAATTACCTTACGGCAAATTCAACGTACAATACTACAGGGTGCAACATCATCGTAATTTAGTATTGCGAAGCGTAAGATCATCGTGATATAATACTATGGGACGTAATATCGACGTAATATTGCGGGGCGTAACAAAGGCTGATCCTGCAGTGTTCTCAATGACGATTTCTATAATTTTCTAGGTCCAATAATCAGACTCCTAATTTACTTAGTTGATGTAACTCTTTAGTTTCCTCTTACCTCTGATCAACCCTTCGTGTAGGCTTAAGCTATCTTCCGATCTACGGCTCATGGTATTAGTTATTACTTTAGCCTTTCATGAACGCTATGGAATATCCAGGATATCTTCTAACAATTCAATCCTTTGTCTATGACCTAGACTCAATTCTTTCTTTTAGCTTATACCGGAGTCTTCTACGGTTGTATGATTGTCAACATAAATGTATACTCCGAAATTTCAAGTGTGTTCATAATGTAACTAACTCTGGATCATTAATCGAATAATTTCTTTCGTTCCTTCTCAACTTTCTTTAGACGTAAGCTATTACTTTTCCCGGTCTTCTGCCTCCTTGTTGTGTGCATACTTAGCTTATCTTAGTTCTCACGCATACCAGAATTTTCGTGCAACTCATATGATCTCGAATATTACTTTTGACTTTACTTCCCATTCGTTAGAAATGGTAGGTGCCACTTTCTTATAGAGTTCATACAATGTTGTACTAAGACTGTTTTTACATGATCATTTTTTTTCTCCTTCGAGTTACCATGTTTAGGTTGAAACATTCTTCCTTATTTCCTCAGTTAGTCTTTTGTTGTAGTACTTAGGGATGACCTTCTGACTCTTGTAAAGCTGCGGGCTTATTACATTGTATACCCGCTGGAATCCTTGATATTCGTACTCACCTATAATTATCCGTAGTTCTTACCTCCACGCCCTTGTGGTTGTAGGGTTGCTTCTGAACTGATATTTTGACTGTCTTCTTAGTGGCACTCTCTTTTATTTCCATAACATTCATACGATACCTTTAACTACCCCAACTCATATTTAAATATTTCTCAAGGATCTTGATGGCATATCTACAAGACTGAATTCTCCATGTTGGGGTTCACTATGTTTATCTTGCATGATCTGCTGATTTGTCTGTAACCTCTTGTCTAGCCACGACTAGGCTCTTCCTGAATCAACTACCAACTACTTGTTGGCCCAATCTCATATCAATTTTTCACGTAATCTTTCTTGGGTTATTTCCTTTGTCATAACTTACCTTTCGCACTGGCTTGTTATTTTGTCAATAACATCCCGGGCACGAACCCTTATTTCCTTTCCTTGATGTCGTGCTTGCATAAAGTTCTGGATTCGTAGCATAACTGTAGGATTTGAATAAGTGTAATCTCATCCCTTTTTCATTTTATTGCATTCTTCCTTTACCATTCCATAATTACTAGAACCACTTAATTCTGACTTAATGCCACCTCACTCCATATTCCCCCCTTTAGGGATGTACTAATATTTAGCGCTACAATGATCTACCTATAGATGTTTTACCTCTTCATCATTGGCGTCTTCTCACATTATCGATGACCCTTACTCGCCTGGCGGTAATCCTTTTTTACCAAGGATAACGAAATTCCTTACTTACGAGGGTGACACCTAGTGTAACTGCACACATAGTCCCTTAAGCTTAACTTTGCTCACATTGCTTGCTTTAGGGAAGCGTCTTCTTGAATGACCTTTCTCTGAATTTCTTATGAATCTTCTCTGTTGTCCATTCTGTTATCGTCGGAACGCAATCTCAAATTCTCACGATGCCGACCATTATCAAATCACTCAGTCTCTAATTCATGTTTAGTTTATCTTGTTCACCAGTCCATACTGATTTCTATTACTTTGGGTCTAACTTTTCCTTCTGGTAGTCGCGTTGGAGTCACGAGCTTATTTCTCGAAATGAGGATACGACTTTATGGCCTATATTCTTTTGTTGTCTCAAGGCATGTCACATCTCGTCTTTTCCTTCACTTGACTATAGACTCTGTAATATTGTCATATCTTACTCATAATGCTTCATTAACTCTCTTCTTATTTCCCGCTAACATCTATGTCTATCACTTTATTCTAAAATTCGAACAAGATATTCTTTTGCTTTTAGCTCCCCCCGCTCCATCCATTTGCTCTTCGAATTTCCCAACATTCTTTTTCTACTATGGATGGGAGCCATAGTAAGGTAATA
This sequence comes from Nicotiana attenuata, assembly GCF_001879085.1. Classification (NCBI taxonomy): domain Eukaryota; kingdom Viridiplantae; phylum Streptophyta; class Magnoliopsida; order Solanales; family Solanaceae; genus Nicotiana; species Nicotiana attenuata. The sequence continues at coordinate 37,515,952 of NC_031990.1, forward strand.
TTTATCCCTTCGAGGCTTCCAGTGCCTATCTTTGTAGTACTCATATCTAGCTGTACTATTTTAGGGTGCACCATCTGGGTGTCTCACAAGGAGATCTATTAGCACATTTGCAATATTCTTTGGAAATGTCAACTAATGCAAATAACTCATCCACCATTTTGGGTCACTCTAACCCCAGCCGGATCCTGATATGTCGTCCTTCTCTTAAACCATATTTGTTAGCTCCCATAGGGCATAATTGAGATGGGTGTAGCTAATTGTATATATCTCAGTTACTATTGAAAGTAATTCGGATTGCTTATAATCCTCTGCTTGAATTGTAAATATTGTTAATGTTCATTAACTGGGTACCTCGTACCCTTCTTCACATTGCTTCTTTTACTTGCTGAAACATATGTCTATCTTCCGATTCTCTTATTCCTTTTTACCATATGAGTGGATAGATATTCTTTCCTCAAGGCTCCTTATCAAGAAGCTTACACGTCTTAGTACAAACATGTTCTGCTAAAGACCTCACATTTATTCATCATAAGCATGATGCAAAAGCGAGTTCCTCTGACTCAACTTTTCCACAACCACATTCAATCTCTTACCAGATGCCTGTTGGACGTAGGTATCGTCTTATTATGAATAAAATAGAGTTTAGGAAATTGAGTTCTTAAAACTGAGCTATACCACACGATCTAGAGTAAGAAGAAATAGTGACAGTCCTAAATGCCCTGTAGCCTCCTGCTTATAAGTGTGGTGCACGGTACACTCATAAATAAGACTCTACTAGGCACAGCTTGTAGACTCCCTAGGACAGGATTGCTCTGATACCACTTTTGTCACGACCCAAACCTATGGGCCACAACGAGCACCCGGTACCTTACTTAACCGAGTACAACCATAACGTATCTTTCTTATTGTACATTCATTGGCAAATGGGCCAAACGGGCCGTCATGGGCTAACCAGAATATACATATGGGAATACTCAATATAGGATGACCCAACCTGATATAAAAACTTATACATGTGATATACGGGCCTATAAGGCCAACATGATCGTTTGTATACTCAAAACATAGGCCGGCAAGGCCATACAAGCATCCGTACACATGGCATCAGTCTACAAGCCTCTAAGAGTACATACTTAACATAAAGGTCAGGACAGGGCCCCGCCATACCAAACAATACGCATCTAAATCATACTAACCAAACAAGTAACTCTGGAGCAAATGAAATGTACCCACATCTTTCGCTGAGCTGATAGCCTACTTGGAGGACTCTCGACCTGTCTATCGGGACCTGCGGGCATGAAACGCAGCGTCCCTAGGAAAAAGGATGTCAGTACAAATAATGTACTGAGTATGTAAGGCACATAAATAAGTACATAAAGTCATGGAAGACATATATAGCAAATAACACAACCTGTAAGTTGGGATAACTCTGTAAATCATGAAATACTTATAGTGTATATGCGTATGAATGTCATGTCATGCATAGGTACATGTGTTCATAACATCATCAAAGCCTCTGAGGGTATCCCATCATATCATCTCGGCCATTGTGGGCAAAATCATCAATGTATACCAGCTGATCAGGTGGTGGTGCGTATATAACGCCGTAACCTTTTCCCATATCCCATATACATATAATATACATATCTACACGTATATAACGTCATCTGGTCATGGGTCAATGCACATGTATATATGAATGCAATGCATGAGAAGTACTTCAATAAAATCTTTCGAAATATCGTAAGACCATTATGCCTGTAATTAATATCATGAAGTAAAAATTATCAACTTACGTATTTTTTGAGACCCATGAACAAATGATAGAATAATAGGACACATGGGGAATCAAGAACATAAGCATCTCTAGAATTTCTATGAATAGAACCATTTATGAAAGTTGTACATTTTCTCGTTTTGTTTGTATCGTATGGATCATGCCAAAAGGAAAGAAGGGCTAGCCTTAACATACCTGCACCGATTCTCTTGATAATCCCTTTAACACACGTCAATTGTGACAGATCACGTAACGACGGGTCAAAGTAGGGAAAAATCTGTATGATATTCTTGAGAATGATTGTACCGTGTTCTCTTAAAATTGCATCTTACACTGCTATTACATAATCTCGTATGAATTTGCTGAAATAGATCCATTATTATTGTTGAAGATGTCATCATTTACCCTTTTTGAAGCCTTTCTCCATTTGAAACTCAAGGTAATTTTCATGTAGAAATCAAGCTAATGTTGAAAGAAATTTATGTTTGTCATGGCAGATCCGTATGTTCTCTTTCCTAAAATGAATGAAGGAATTTGAAAGTTTCCTTATTATAGTGGTGTGGGGCCCACTTGATAAGGGTTACTTGGCAAAAGACTTTTCCAAATTATGCCCAATTTAAGAGTCACATTTACCTTGCTCTTGGTTGCCACGTTAAGACTCCCTAAGACATATCCAAATATTCACCCCATTTCCTTAATCAACTCATTAATCTCCCACTAATCTAATAATTAAATAATTATCCACATAATTAAGAATTATCTCAAATTACTTATAGTACTACTCACTTTTAACACACTTTATACACCTTACTATCATGGTCATTTGGTACCTTGTATTGTACTAGTCCATAAATACCGGGTATTATAGCTCGGACCGTATTTTATCCCAAAATGTCAAACTTCGATAAAACTCATCTTCTTCGATTTGCTTACCCTCTCACCTTCAAGAATTTACTTATCACTTGTTTGAAATAGCGTAATACTTGAAATCCCAAAATAATCTCATTCCCGAACTTACGTCGATTAACTTACGACGAAACTTTAACGTACAAAAATAAAGAATGTAACATCTCATTTCCGAGCTTATATCAATTTACTTATGGCGTACATTCCATGTACGAAAACATGGGGTGTAACACTTCGCCACTTCGAAATCGGGGACTTAGTACTGAGAAAAGTCACCCTCAACGCTCGAGACCCAAACGAAGGGAAACTAGGCCCAAATTGGGAAGGACCATATCGGGTCCTCGATATCATCGGAAAAGGATCTTACAAACATGGCACAATGGAGGGCGAACAATTGCCAAACAATTGGAATGTATCACTCCTCTAACGATATTATTTCTAAGGTATGACTCTCACCCTTTCCATTTGTATTTGATACTAACTAATTGCAAGTGTTCAATCGAAGACGTCGAGAAACTCTTCAACACGAGGACCTTAGGTTTTAAAGCACGCGTTGCACTCTTTTTCCCTTAGATCGGTTTTTATCCTAAATGGGTTTTTCCTGCGAGGTTTTTAACGAGGCAACAATTATGTGCTACTTAAGGAAAATTCAACAGTATCCAAGGCTTCTTTGCAATCAACCTCGAATACTGGGGGGCATCACCCTCGGATGTTATATTTTCGAGGAAAGTATTTCATGTCAAAAGATCTCGATAGGGAAACTTTGTAATGGGCCAAACGGTCGAATGAACCGTGTCCATATAGAATAGTCAAGCCCCGATGGAAAAACATGTACGCATGTATAAATTATTTCAAGAAGCATTCTTTCTATATCAAACATCTTATGTCTCAAAGAAAACTTTCTACTATACGAGCTCCATATTTATGATTTTATGAGGAATGGCTCAAGGGCCAAGCGTAAATATACCTCGAACACTCGGGGAGTGTCATCGACGATCGACATATTCGAGTTATCTAAACTCGAATTCATAAGACCTCGAAAAGGCACCCTCGATTTGTAGGGCAATACCATCATTCTCGGGGACTAACACTTCGAACAAGTTCGAAGTGTTATTGGGGAATAATCCCAAGAGGCATACCCAAAGGCTAAGGCAAAATTCATGCGGCTCGGAAACGTCCGAATCCCACAATAAAAATAGGCCTTTGAATTCTTTGGAAAACCGGTTAAGAAAAGGCTACCCTCGGCAAATAATCAAAAGGGCTTCGATAAAATCAGCCCTCACAAAATCTTAAGAGGTATCAAATTATCTTAACACAAATGTTCTATGTCACAAAAAGCAGAGGGGTTTCAATCGACATCGAACCCTCAATAAACCCAATGGGTAAAAAAATACATGCTAAGGCATGAAGAAATTTTTACTAAGTATTTTAAGCCGAACAAGGGGAATAATAGCCATCGTTTAGAGTCCATATCGGCCCGATCTAAAGAGCCTAAGGGCCAATACATTTAGAGTTCGAGATCTTGTTCTCACTCCATCCGAACCCAAGGTTTCGACTATCCCGAGCCCAAATAAAGAATAACTTGACTATGGCTCGGGCACTCACCATTATCCGACACAAACCCTAAAGGGCCTATGCCTCAAGTTCGAACCTTATTCGAACCCGACTATGGTGACTTAGAGGAAGCCTCCCAAAACCAAAGTCTCGAATGCACCGTTCAAAGCATAAGATTGTGCTAAATAATTTACGAGGTAAAAAAACATGTTTGTAAAGATTGAGAAGGCATTCAAGAGAAACTTTCCTTTATATATTGGTGAAGAAGGATATGTACAAGAGACCGACAAAGGTCTTACAAAAAAGGAAAAGAAAAATAAATCCTAACTATGCCCGGGGCTGGTTTCTCCCTCGGGGGCAGCTTCTCCTTCGGGCCCCTCATCGTTATCGGACCCATCTTGGATGCCTTCATCTTCGTCATCATCATCGGAGGATACAAGCAACCTGGCATCAGCTTCAAGCGCCTTAGCTTGAGCTATCTCTTTAGAGAGGTCAAAACCTCGAGCAGGGATTTCCTCGAGGGTCTCCCTCCGAGATTGGCACTTTGCCAAGTATTGCTCCGTTGCTCTCGATCGGAAGCCTCCCTTAGCTACGTCTTAGCAACCTCGGCATCGACCAAATACACAGCTATGACTTATCAGCCGCGATCTTCGTCTTCCCGACCTCCGCCTAGCCTCAGCAAGCTTGGCTTCGAGCTCCTCGATCCTTTTGGCCTGGGCTAAACATTTCTCTTTGACGCCCAAAGTTGGACCTCGGCCGATGACAATTTGGCCACGGCAGCCTCTTTCTCCGCAGCAAGGCGGTCCATGTTTTCCTTCCATCGATCGCAGTCGGCTTTGATCTGATCGACTTCCCCTCGGAGCAGCTCGATCCTCTCCAGCTTTTGCTGCAACTGAGATATTGAAGTAATTGCCTCAATTGTTGAGTCGAGACCGTACTCTTTCTAAAGGATAGTTACCTGCTCATCTAGCTCGGCCTCTTCCTTACGAGCTTGGGCCAAGTCTGCTCGGAGGTCCCTGATCTCCTCTTCTTTCTTCACATAGAGGCATTTGAGGGCATCTCTCTCCTTGGTAAGTTTCTTGAAATCAGCCTCACACCAATTTCACTCGGCTTGGGACTTGGTGAACGCTTCCCGATAAAGCACCACAACCTATGGAGAAAGGAAAGAAATCAGCAAGAAGAAATAAAAGGAAACGTAATAACAAGGAATGAAGTTTACCTGGTTCAGGAGACAATAGGCCTTGTCAAAAACCATCGTCGCATCTAGGTCGGAAACATCATCAACACCGGCAAGGCAGCCACGAAATATGCCTTCCCCATCGTGGGCCATTCCCACATCGGGGATCTCCACAGATCGAGCCTCCCGAAATTGCCCTTCAAAACATTCAGGGCCGAGCGGCGAATCATCGATAGTGATCTCCCCAAGCAAGTCACTTGAGGCACTGTCATGCCCCCTTTCTCTCGCAAAATCGGGTTTCGTCATTTTTGGGACAACTCTTTTCCTTTAGGGATTGGGTAAGGGATTTGAAGAGTCGCCTCCTAACGGATTAAGGTGAATTAGGGTACCTAGAATAGTTAACTCATATAATCGGTTTACATCACCAAAGATCGGGTAAGGGCTCAAAATTACCTTGAGGAGAAGGTGTTAGGCACCCTTCGAGGTCCACAACGGTTAGTCCCAGCCGAACTTAAATAAAGCGAATTAGTCTTATGGGAAAATAAACAATTTAGACAAATAGACATGACTTTAAAACATGAATTAAAGGGGTCCTAGGTTTTTTAGCCTATAGGATCATTTCCATGCAATACTTGGTAACTTTCCCCAAGTAGGGGTGCTACACATAGCATTAGCGTACGGGTCATCATTTCCTTTACTACCCAATTAATATCTGTCAGTTGTTACCTAAGCGTTTTAGTAGCTTCTAATGCGTACCTTATGTGTGCACTACCCGTCCCTTACCTATGGTCCTGGAGGTATTTAGGACCTCTACTTAGGATGGTTCTTGTAATGACCCAACCGGTCGTTTTGAGCTTTGATGCATCGTTCAGCGGTTTGAAGCCCTGAGTAGCTACACTTCAGGTATTATGACTTGTACGCGTTGTCGGAATTGGATTCCGGGAAGTTCGGAGTTGATTAGGAGAGATAATTCTCATTTCGGAAGCTCTAAGTTGAAAGAATTGACTAAGATTGGATTTTTGAGTAAACGACATCGGAATCGGGATTTGAAGGTTCCAGTAGGTTCATATGATGATTTCAGACTTGGGCTTATGTCCGGACTGGGTTTTGGAAGACCCGGGAACGTTTCGGCACCTGTTGCGGAAGTTAGCATTTTTTGAGGAATTTCATAAGTTTGGGTTGAAGTGCATTTCAGTGTTATCAATGTCCGTTTGGGATTCCGAGTCTGAGAATAGCTCCATATGGTAATTCTGGAATTGGGAGCGCGATCGGAAGTGAATTCGGAGGTCTGTAGGTCGTTTTGGAGTCATTTGGCTAAAGATAGAAATTTGAAGGTTTTTGAGAAGTTTGACCGGAAGTGGACTTTTTAATATCAGGGTCGGATTCCAATTCAAGGTTTCGGCATCGAATACAGAAGTTTGAAATTCTAAAGTTCATTAAGCTTGTATGGGTGGTCGATTCATGATATTAGCGTTGTTTGATATGATTTAAGGCCTCGAGCAAGTCCGTAATGTGTTTTGGGACTGGCTGGTGTGATTGAACGGGGTCCCGGGGGCCTCGGGTGGATTCCGGATGGTTAACGGATCAAAATTTGGAATTAGAGGAAGAATTGAAGCAGCCAGTATCTGGTGTAACCGCATCTGCGAGGTTTTGGCCGTAGGTGCAGAGCCGCAGAAGCGGCCATGAGGGTCGCAGATGCGACTTTGGCTGGGAGTGCTGGGACCGCAAATGCGGTCGCCCCGCTGCAGAAGTGGGACCGCACCTGCGGTGAAGAAGACGCAGATGCGAAGTGGAGGGGCTGGAGGAGGATCGCAAAAGCAGGCTATATGCCGCACCTACGAAACCGCAGAAGCGGTCAAGTGACCGCAGGTGCGGAAGTGCTGGAGGCAGTGAGCTCTTTAAAAATCGGGATTGGCCCATTATCCTCTATTTTTCTTCTTGGTTGGGCGATTTTGGAGCCTTGGAAGAGGGGGATTTCATCATCAAACATGAGGTAAGTTAATTCCACCCTTTCTGAGTTAAATACATGGTATTATTACGGATTTAAAGTATGGAAATTGGTAGAAACTTGGGGTTTGAGGGAAAACCTATAAAATTCGTATTATTGGTTTTTGACCATGATTTTGGATATGAAATTGAGAGTAAATTATATATTTGAGTTCGTGAGGTTATGGGTAAACTTTATCTTCGAAAAAATTCGGAATCCGGGCACATGGGCCCGAGGGCATTTTTGTCAACTCTTCGATCGGGGTTAGGAATTGTTATAAATTGGATTATTATGAGTAATTAAACATATAATGACGGATTTGCATAATTATTGGCTATTTTGGAGCGTTGTGCATCAATTTGAGTCTTCAGAAGGGCGTGGAATGCCGGTTATGGAACTTCGAAGCGAGGTGAGTCTCCTTTCTAACCTTGTAAGAGGGAATTATCCCCGTAGGTAAATTAATTGAATATGTGCCGCTAATTGTGGGGGCTACGTACGCACGAGGTGACGAGAGTCCGTGCGTAGCTACTATTATGTTTATGTCCGGGTAGTCTAGGACCAAAAAGCATGCTTACTTGTAATAAATGCAACCTTATTGCTAGTTTAAATTGCTTAAATCATATCGAAGTGGCAAATAATTTTCTAAAAAAGTTAAACTTCATTTTCATGACTTGTAAAAAAGGGAAATTTATACCTCCTTGAATAATTATCTCCTCGATGAATGTCTTGATTGACTGTTTGAGTATGTGTTTCTATGTGTACCTGCGTCGCATGTATGATTCGCGAGCAGGGTGATTGTTTATTTACATTTGACCGCGTCGCATGTATGATTCGCGAGCGGGGTAATAGATGCATCTATGGTTCGCGCCATTCGACCCTCTGACAATGCATAGTTTAAATATTGTTGGATCGGGCCGTACGACCTCGGCATGATTTGCGCATGCTTGTATTGCTGCCTTGAACTTATTAAAGTTGTTATTGCCTCTTCCTGGCTTGAGAATATTTGTATAAAGGACTTAGAGGAATTGGGAGATTTTCTATAAAAGAAATAATTGTTTACTTGCTTCATTCGATTGAATTACAATCATGTTTATAAAAATCCACGATTTAATGTATTATTGATATCATATTATTGGACCACTAGTAAGTGTCGAAGTCGACCTCTCGTCTCTACTTCTTCGAGATTAGACGGGATACTTACTGATTACACGTTATTTTCGTACTCATGCTACACTTGCTGTGCATTTTTGTTGCACGGGCACATGTATTTCTAGTGGCCTACTAGGCGTAGCAGCATGGATGATACGGAGACTAGGTGAGCTGCATTACTCGAGGCGACCCGCAGCCAGTATAGTCTCTTTCAGCTTATTTTATTTACTTCTGTCCAATTTGTATTCGAGACAATCATTGTACTTTATTCGATTCTTTTAGTAATCGCTCATGCACTTGTGACACCGGGTTCTGGGATGTCTATGGTATTATTCAGTATATTGACATTGTTAAAGATATTATTATTTGTTCAGTGGAAATCATTCTTTATTGTTTTAATATATAAAAGAAGTAAATTCAGAAATATCTAAAACAAGAAGTCACTAGTTATTTAGTGTTGGCTTGCCTGACAATGGTGTCCGGCGCCATCACGACCCTTAGTGGATTTTGGGTCGAGACAGTTCTAGAACGACCTATATTGCTTAAAAATGAGAAAAGCTAGGCGACAAAGAAAATTTAGATAGGACTATCATGTAAGGAGAAAATAAGGCCTCATATTAACCTCCACAAATAGACAACAAACGCACTCAGTTGAATCAACAGGTTCCTTGAATTAGGGATCCTATAGACAGGATATCTAGATGAGCAGAAACAGAATACAGAACAGCAGTTTACTAAGGTGGGCATCTGGACCTATCAGTTTTGCCCACTGATTTTATTAAGCCTTGAATCTGGGCATCTTCAGGCAGTAAATATCAGCATTTTAAACCCCAGAATCATTAATACCCTACAAATTTGCCTAAGTGATTAGCAGAATCCTATAGGCATGGTATCTACAATTGTAAACCTATAGCATGGTTTCTAAACAAAATCACTGATTTTAACTCGTAAAGGTAGGTTTTAACTCTTTAGATCCTAGAGGCATGCTTTCTAATTGTTGTATATATTTAAAATCCTATAGGCAGGATACCTATATCACGACCCAAAATATACCAAGGGCCGTGATGGCACCGGACACCGCTGTCAGGCAAGCCAACCAAAATACTTAATTAAATTCTCGTTTTAAATATTTCTGAAACCACTTCTTTTATACGTTTAAACAATACATAATAAATTCCAATGAATAAATAATGAAGCATTTAACAACTTTTTTAAATTTTTGAATAGACCCACAGACATCTTCAGAATCCGGTGTCACAAGTGCATGAGCTATTTCTAAGAAACAATACAATACAATATCCGTCTGGAATACAAATTGGACAGATAGTAAATACAATACACTGGAAGAGACTATACTAGTTGCGGGTCGCCTCGAGTACTGCAGCTCACCTAGTCCCAGTATCATCCATGCTGCTACGCCCAGAAGGCCACTAGAAGTACATGTGCATGTGCAACAAAAATGCACAGCAAGCGTAGCATGAGTACGAAAAAAAATATATACTCAGTAAGTATCCCGTCTAATCTCGAAGAAGTAGAGACGAGAGGTCGACTTCGACACTTACTAGTGGTCCAATAATATGATATCAATAATACATTAAATCGTGAATTTTTATAAACATGATTGTAATTCAATGGAATGAAGCAAGTAAACAATTATTTCTTTTATAGATAATCTCCCAATTCCTCTAAGTCCTTTATACAAATATTCTCAAGCCAGGAAGAGGCAATAACAACTTTAATAAGTTCAAGGCAGCAATACAAGCATGCGCAAATCATGCCGAGGCCGTACGGCCCGATCCAACATAAATGTAAAATGTGCACTACCGAGGGTCGAGCGGTCCGAACCATAGATGCATCTATTACCCCGCTCGCAAATCATACATGCGACGCGGTCAAATAAAATAAATACAATAATCAGTCAATCATGAATTTATCACGGAACAACTATCCTAGGAAAAGCCAAATCTCTTTTATCAATTCAAGAAAAATGAAGTTTAATCTCTTTAGAAATTCATTTACCAATTCGATAGGATTTAAGAAATTCAATTGTCAATAAGATCACAGATATTCCAAGTATAACATGCTTTTTGGGTCCTAGACTACCCGAACTTGATCACAGATATTCCAAGTATAACATGCTTTTTGGGTCCTAGACTACCCGGACTTACACGTATTAGTAGCTACGCACGGACTCTCGTCACCTCGTGCATACGTAGCCCCCACAATTAGGAGCGCATAACCAATTATTTCACCTATGGGGACAATTCCCTCTTACAAGGTTAGAAAGGAGACTCACCTCGCTTCGAAGATCCGTATCCGGCCTTCCACGCCCTTCCGAAGACTCAAATTGATGCTACTTGCGCCAAAACTAGCCAATAGTTATGCAAATCCATTAATATATGCTCAATTTCTCATTATAATCCAATATTTAACAATTCCTAACCCCGATCGAAAAGTTGACAAAAACGCCCTCGGGCCCACGTGCCTGGATTCCGAAATTTTTCGAAGATAAAGTTTACCCATAACCTCACGAACTCAAATATATAATTTACTCTCAATTTCATATCCAAAATCGTGGTCAAAATCGAAGATTATCAATTTTCTAGGTTTTCCCTCAAACCCCAAGTTTCTACCAATTTTCATGCTCAAATCCGAAGTAAAACCATGTATTTAGCGTCTAATGAGTGGGAACAACTTACCTTGACATAAATGAAGAAAATCTCTCTTCCAAAAGCTCCAAAATCGCCCAGCCCGAAGTGAAAATGGGAGGAAATGAGCCTAAAATCGACTTTTAAAGATAGCTCACTGCCTCCAGTCCTTTCGCACATGCGGTCTATTGACCGCTTCTGCGGTCCCGCAGGTGCGGACCAATGGCCGCTTCTGCGGTCTTTCCCCAAGCCTCCTGCTTCCGCATCTGCGCTTCTCCTTCCGCAGGTGCGGTCCCGCATCTGCGGTCCCAGCCTAGCCGCCCATTTCCGCTTCTGCGACTCGACTACCGCAGGTGCGCTCCCGCTTCTGCGGCTACATGACCGCATCTGCGGTTCCTTAACTCCCAGTCCAAAATCGCATCTACGGCTCTTCTGGCCGCTTCTGCGGCTCCGCACCTGCGGCCCTAGTCTCGCAGGTGCGATTATACCAGCAACCAGCAACTTCAGCCCTTTTCCAAAAATCCAATTCGATCCGTTAACCACCCAGAATCCACCCGAGACCCCCGGGACCCCAACCAATCATACCAACCAGTCCCAAAACACATTACGGACTTGCTTGAGGCCTCAAATCATATCAAACAATGCTAAAACCACGAATCGACCTCCAATCCAAGCTTTATGAACTTTAGAATTTCAAACTTCTACTCTCGATGTTTAAACCTATCAAATCACGTCCGATTGACTTCAAATTTTGCATACAAGTCATATTTGACATTACGGACCTACTCCAACTTTCGGAATCGGATTCCGACCCCGATATCAAAAAGTCCACCTCCGGTAAAACTTCTCAAAAACCTTCAAATTTCTATCTTTAGCCAAATGGCTCCAAAATGCTCTACGGACATCCGAATTCACTTCCGATCGCGCTCCCAACTCCAGAATCACCATACGGAGATACTCCCAGAGTCGGAATCCCAAACGGACATCGATAACACTGAAATGCACTTCAACCCAAACTTATGAAATTTCTTCCAAAATGCTAACTTCCACAATAGGCGCCAAAACGCTCCCGGGTCATCCAAAACCCGATCCGGGCATACGCCCAAGTCCAAAATCATCATACAAACCTGCTGGAACCTTCAGATCCCGATTTCGAGGTCGTTTACTCAAAAATCTAATCCTAGTCGATTCTCTCAACTTAAAGCTTCCGAAATGAGAATTTGCTCTCCAAGTCAACTCCGAACTTCCCGAAATTAAATACCGACCACGCGTACAAGTCATAATACCTGAATTGAAGCTGCTCATGGCCTCGAACTGCTGAACATTGCACTAGGGCTCAGAACGACCGGTCGGGTCGTTACAATCTAAGCGTTGACTTGATTTGAATTTCTATTGGCAGGATTCCTAAGTTTACAAACTGATTTCACCCTATAGGCATGATATCTATTAGATTAAATCCTATAGACATGGTTTCTAGGTTTGAAACTGATTCCTTTATTTCCTATAAGCATGGTATCTAACTGATTTTTAGTTCCTATAGGCATGATATCTATTAATCACATATGGGCAGAATTCTTTAAGCACGTTGACAGGAAAATTATTATTCAAACAGATAGGATCCTATAGACATGGTTACTAATGCATGTAAAAATGTGCATGGATCCTATGGACAGGATTTCTTATGCAAAGAATCTATGAACAGGATTTCTAGCATGCGAGTGAAGTACGGAACAGAGCAATCAGAAAGTCCTATAGACATGATCTCTAAATAAGTAGTAACACTCATATAATCACCAATAAACCTATAGGCAGGATTTCTACTCGAGTTTCAAACAAAGATATAGGATAACCCCCCCCCCCCCCAACTTTTACTAGCATACCCCAGATTTGTTTATTACATAAATTATTACAGCCCAGAATGAAAAAACTATATAACAGTATCTATTACACTATAGGGAGCCTTGGCAGGCCCAATATAAACCTGAGAGCCAGGCCTTCAAGACAACAACCTTGAAACAGTAGCAGGGATCTACAACACCTTAAGCCAGGCTTCCACTGTGTCAAAGTTCCCAAAGAGCCTCAAGGACCCCGAGCAATGCTCACACTGGATCCACACATTCAACAAAGAATTTATAAGAGATTGGAAAACCAGCTCTTAATGTCTCAGAGTTCAAAGGAGTCTCAGGGACCCTAGGCAGTGCTCACACTGGAGGTGGTAGGAACCTAGATAGCTAAGAGTAGAAGTTTGAAAAATAGTATATATAAGGGGTAGAGGATAGTTTTAGAAAACAGTTTGATTTTTTAGGAACAAACAGGTTCAAATTACAATACTACAAATAGAACAGAGTCCATATTTAGCATATTGGTATTAGTTCAGACATGGATGATATACCGGTAATTAAGGCAATCCCAACAAGAGCAGAGATACTTGAATTACAGACAGAACTGACCACGCATATTGGCAATACCTAAACCTATTTTGAATAAGGAGCATACAATTGAATCCATCAAGGTTTCACATTACTAAGATTACTTAGTTTATTAATTATCACTAGGTGGGACCATATAGGCATGCATTAACAGAAACATGCTGAAGTTTGAAGTAACTAACCAAATAAACACATAACACAAGGTAGCAGGAACTAAAGCATACTAGTCTAGAAAGAAGTAAATAGAAATCATGGGCCAGACATGCTAAGGTAAATTAACCACACAAGCACATAGAACAGAGTAGGTTAACAGGATTAAGGCATACCAGTTAGGAAGAAAGCAAACAGGAAACATATGGCAAATAGAAGCATATCGAGGTTTGAAGTAAACTAATCATATAATCACATGGAACAGAACAAGATAACAAGAACTAAGGCATAACAGTTGAGAAAGAGATGGTTAGGAATCATGTATCAAACAGAAGCATGTTGAGGTCTGTGATAAAACTGACTACATAAACATATAGAATAGAACAAGATAACAAGAATTAAGGCATACCAGTTAGGGAGAAAGTAAACAGGAAGTTGAAGGCAATTGGAATCCAAGAGTCTAGCCTTGGCTTTCAGCCGGCTAGACAATGCAGCAAATCAGAGTGATAGAAAGAACTCAAGTTGTGTGAGTGTAAGTGTGTAAGTGTAGGTTTGTAGGTGTGAGCTTGTGTGTCTCCGCGTGTGTTTGAAAATCAGAACAATGAAGGGTTTTATAGCGTATAGTAGAGTAAAAACAAATAAGGTGGGAGAATCAATGGTACACAAATAAGGCAAAGAAATCAGTTAATCAATCAATTAGGGTTAAACACAAATCACTTAATAGGACATAATTACGGAATTATTACTTAGATTAAGGAGAATCTTATACGAAATCAATTAGCAGACAAGATTGAGGTTTATTAAGGTAAGTAATAAGTCCAAAAATCACTCAAAGGTCGGTCATGACAATCAAGGCCCAGAAATCAGGCCAGTGATATAATTAAGGAAAGTAGTACCAATTACGAATCATATATATAAGGAAAGAATGGGTAAAAGAAGATATAAATTTCAAACCCTAATTAGGCGAATAAATCAATTACTCAATTTAATTGACAGCCAAAGTAAACGGGCAAATATTATAACAAGCATTAGAATAATTAGAAACCTTAGGGCCTAAAGACATAGGGATGAAAATCAGTCGAAAAGTAAAGGAAGAAAACCGGAGTTAAACACTTAAATGTTTTAAAACATTTTGCAGAAACTTCTTTAAAAAATTGAAACCCTAGCTTTTAGGGAAAAAACGAAAATCGGTTAACAATAATAGAAAAAACAACAGAATCTTAAAGGAAAAGTAACAAACAAACTCAAACCGCTTCAGGTCTAAAGAGATCTGAACGGATTTAGCCAGAAATGGTTAGGTCAAAAAAAATAAACAGAGGTGAGAAAAATCTGGTTTGAACCACAGATTTGAAGCCATAAATACGAAGATATTAGTACTCACAGACATAGGAATGAACACAGACGGATTCATCGAGAACATGAGGTATTTGAACCAAATCTGGTTCGAATCTCTTTGAGATTCCATTAAGCAATACGAAAATAATAACACCAGTAGAGTTAGGAGGCCAGATAAGGCCTGGAGTCGAAGAAGAAACCCATGGATCAAAGGGATTTTGGTGACAGTGGGCTAGGGTTAGGAGGCGGGTGAGAGAGAAGAGAGGAGGAAGGGTATCAGTGACGGCGGATCTAAAAAAATGAATAGGGTTTGGGGGGTTTTTGGTTAATTAAAATGGAAGGTAAATCCTGGAGCGTTGATCTTTTGAGATCGTCGGCCAGGATTGAACCTGGGTTGGGGCGGGTATGGATCAGGGTTATAGGTTATGGGTTGATGGGTTAATTTAATTGGGTCTGGGGTGGAAATTGGGCTAAGGTCCGAAAATCGAATTAAAAGAGGCTATATGTTAAATACCCAATTAATTTGATAAAATAATTTATAAAAATAGCTAATAAATGATAAAATGCTATTTATGCATGGAAATGATTTAAGATAATTACTTAATATTATAAAAATATAAAAGGTCATTTTTCGTGTAAATAATGTAATTATGCATATAAGGACTATTATAGCAAAGTTATTGCAATTATAGCCTAAAGATATAAATATATTTATGCATAAAATGGTTAAAGCTTAATATAAATATAAATGATAAAAATCAAGTAATAAATTATTTGTGATGCAGTTAGTAATTATTTAGATAATAAAAATGCTGGAATAAATTAATCAAAATCCTTTTAAAATTACAAAATATTATGGAAAAATACTGGTGGATGCTCATGCATTATTATGGAAGTATATATGCATTTTAAAATGTATGAGGGAAAAATTGGATATCAACAGGCATACTCGCCGTTTGTTTATAACGGCAGGAATTATCTTTTACCCCCGATGACTCGGGGACTTTGCTCGGAGTACCTTCTGAGATCTCCTCGGTCTGAGGATGAGTCTCCTCGACCATCACTGGCCCTGCCGCTGTTGAAGCTTCGACGCTCCCCCTTTTTCGAGGCACCAGCTCACAACCAACATCTTCCCCCTCCTCTTCTTCATCTTGTAGCTTTTGGGCTACGTCGGCAGATAGAGCGCCGAAGTCGTCCTTAAACTTAAGATCCTTACTCTTCTTAGGCTTCGGGGTATCAGGAGGCGAGGCCCTTCTCCTTTTCTTGTCCTTAGCCGGTTAGGGAGCCACTTCTTCCCCAGGCCGGGCCAGCCTCATTTCAGCAACATCCCCGTGGCGTGCATAAAAAGAAGTCGAGTGTAAGTAAAAATAAATATTTTAGAAAGGGGCGTCGAAAGCATACAGGATAAGCTTACCATGATTCTTGGCCTCCCATCCGCCCCTTGCCAAGTCACCCCAGTAGCGCTCAACATGGGAGGAAGTTGCGGGCAGCTTTCGAACCCAGTCTTTGAGGTTGGGGATCGCGTCAGGTATCCAGGCAACCGCTGCATAACAGATGAAAGTGTTACACAAAGCAAAAAATAGAGTAAGAAGATTAATGGCTACTACTTACGATGAGGGTTCCATTTCTCGAGGAACGACAGTTTCTCCTCGAGGATGAGGTCGCATGTCCTTACCCGCATGAACCAGCTCATCCAACCTCGGTCTTTGTCCTCATCGATGCTTGCAAAAAAGGACTTTGTTGATTGGCATTGGAGCTTGATTAATCCTCTAAAAAGTCGAGGTCGATACAGCCATATAAGGTGGCTGAGAGTGAATTCCAACCCCTTGGCCTTGCCAGAGAAGAAGTGGAGCATGATTACTATGTGCCAGAACGAGGGATGCACCTTGCCAGGGGTAACCTGATACGTCTTGCAAAAGTCAATGATAACTGGGTCAAGAGGACCCAATGTGAAGGGGTAAGTATAGACACTTAGAAACGCCTCCACGTGAGTTGCGATACTTTATTCTGGAGCAGGTATTTGTACCACGACCTCGGTCCCCCAGTTGTAGTCTTTCTTCACAACCTCGAGCTGTTTTGCCGTTATCGAGCAGATATACCTCGATACGTGTTCACATCAGCCTGTGACCGACGGAGGGTTCTCGACTTTGAAGTCGTTCTTTAAAACACAGGGGCCATGAACGTACTCGTGACGGAGCGGTTCCACCGGTGTTTTATCATAGGCCGGCTGGGAAGAAGAGGAAGAAGCTTTCTCCTTTTGTGGGATGGTTTTGGAGGTTTCGCCATTGGTTCAGGCAGAAGGAAGCGAAAAGAGGTGGAGTTTGGTATTTTTGGTGCTAAAATATTGAATCACCGGGCGGTGAAAGAGAAGAGATGGAGAGATGAAGAGACTTAGAAAACTTGGTGAAAATGGAAGTAAGTTTTAATTCAAATGGAGAACCTGTATTTATAAATTCACGGCGACGGTTTGGTGGCGCTAGTGGCCGACCGTCACTAGCAAGCATTAATAGTTTGGGGAACTGAACCGACGGGATGTTTTCGTCACCTCGATCGCTTACGTCACGGGGATGACGTCATTATCGGGATCTTCAAAAAATCGAGGCTCAAGTCGTTTCTTATCATTTTACTCTAAGAAATGAGGGAACTATATGTATACGGCGGAAATTGGGGCAACCCAATTTCGTCCTTCGATGGAGAAAAAGATACCACATCAAAAGGCTAGGATGTTGAGTCCAAGATCGAGGTTTCTTTCCAAGATCGAGGTCGACATCGTTAATCGAGGTCAGAAAGGAGCATGCTTTGAACTCATGCCGGTATAAGGGACTAACGGAAAGTGCGAGATATCCGCAACGGACCGGAGATCGTGGCGTGAATCTCAGAACGAATCAGTCTATACCGATTATTTAGTTGTTAATATGATTTCCTACTTTAGTTAGAAGTGTACCTTATTTAGGACTCCCCTACTATATAAAGGGGGATCTCACTCATTTGTAACCATCATTGTTCACTGAGAAGAATAGTTACATTTATAACTTTCTTGTTATTTTGCTTACTGTTTATCAGAGTTGCTTTATCATTTGCTATTCTTATTACCACGCCTCGAGGCTATCACGAGTCGAGGTCGAAATTTGGCTAGCACACTGGTTTGATTTATTTTACTCTCTAATTTATCCATTTAATTCCTTGTTTATCAATTGGTATTGGATTAAATCAAATATCCTTAAAACCACAATATAAGTTTAATTGTTACTCAAATTTTAGAGTAAACAGAAGGAGACTTTTGAAACTTATGGTCTTAAAAACTTAAGGGGTAAAAGCTTTGTGAGGCCATGACATTTGTGTAGTTATAAATATTGGAAAAAAATAATATCCACGGTAAATTACAATAACACAAGAGAGTAACATCGATACCAAATCTTTTAACGGGGTAAAATACAATTCCCGAGCGGAGCAATATAATACCACTATAATATTACAATTTGGTAGTGTCAAGAGACTACTACAACTTCAAAAGAAATTACTCTTTATTTTTAAACAGCTCACTACAATATTACTCTTACTCAATATTTATTTCACTGACTACAATCTGTGGATTACTCTCTCTGACTTCTCTCGGTTTTGGTGTGTTTGAAATGGAACGAGAGACTCCCTTTAATAGGGAAAGTTGCCGCCCCAAACAACCAATGAAATTTGGCCTTTCTCACAACTTGTTTCAAGGAAGTCAGGCGCCCACAATTGCTTTTAATTCCTCCAATCATTATTTTTTATTATTTTTCCTTTTCTTTATTTTAGTGAAGCTGACCCACAAATCTCTCCCTTAATTTTAATTATTCTTTTTCATTCCAAGACTTGATCTCAATCTCTGAAAGTCTTCAAACTTGAGAGGCTTTGTAAAGATATCTGCAACTTGGTCATGAGATTTCACATATTTGAGTTCAACCTCTTTCTTGGCCATGCATTCTCTGATGAAATGATACCTTGTGTCAATATGCTTGCTTCGATCACGATACACCGGATTCTTGGCTAGTGCCTGTGTGGATTTGTTGTCAATACAAATCTCTATAGCTTCTATTTATGGCAAATTGAGCTCCTTCAATAATCTTCTCATCCAAATAGCATGACACGTACAAGATGTTGCTGCTTTATATTCAGCTTCAAAAGTCAAGAGAGTAACGATTGATTATTTCTTTGAACTCCAAGAAATAACATAATCACCCAAGAAAAATACAAAACCAGTTGTACTTTTTCTTTCATCAATATCTCCCGCATAATCACTATTACAAAATCCCACAAGGTTGAAATCACTAGGAGGAAGAATAAAATAGCCCAAAGTCAATCTTACCTTTTAGGTAACGAAGAATTCTTCTAGTGACCTTCAAGTGAGTGGAGGTAGGAGCTTCCATGAAGCGACTTACTACTCCAACTGCAAAGAATATATCTGGCCTGGTACAAACCAAGTATCTCAAACTTCCCACAAGACTTTTGAAAAGTGTGGGATACACTTTTTCTCCTTAATTAAACTTGGATAATTTTTTCCCACTCTCCATCGGTGTGTTCAGGGGGTTGCAATCGAGCATATTGAACTTCTTCAATGTCTCTTTTGTATTGTTTTCTTGAGATATAAAAACTACATCCTCCATCTGCTTCACTTCTAGGCCCAAGTAGTATGATATGAGCCTTACGTCCGTCATCTCGAACTCACGGGACATATCTTTCTTAAAAGCTTCAAACAAACTTGGGTTATTACCCATGAAAATAAGATCATCAACATAAAGACAAACAAGCAAGTTATCTCCATTAGTATGAACTTTAAGGTAAAGAGCATATTCATGGAAACAATGAGTAAACCCATTGGCTTGAAGATACTTGTCGATGCAACTATTCCATGCCCGTAGGGCTTGCTTCAATCCATATAAAGATTTCTTCAATCTCAATACCTTACCTTCATGGTGTTTTACCACAAAATCCAACGGTTGTTAAACATAGAATTCTTCTTCAAGATAGCCAATCAAGAAGGCTGACTCGACATCTAGTTGATGGATCTTCCACTTTATTTTGCGCCGCCATAGAGATCAGCAAATGAATCATCTCCATGTGGGCAACAGGTGCATAGACTTCCTCATAGTCAATGCCTTGCCTTTGCTTGTAGTATTTAGCCACAAGTCGTGCTTTTGTATCTCTCCATATATCCATCAACATTTTTCTTTGTCTTGTATACTTATTTTACTCCAATTGCTCGATGACCCTTGGGAAGAGTTATTAACTCTCAAGTGTTGTTCTTCTCTATTGACTCGATCTCCTCCTCCATATCTTGTCTCCACCTTTTGTTTGTAATAGCTTCATCAAAGTTCATTGGTTCTCTATTAGCAAAGAGACAATATAAAAAATCAAAATTAATAACTTTTTTTGTGCCATCATAGAGCTCTTGAATACTCCTCGTCCTTTGCGGGTGTTTATTTGAACCTTCTTGAGAAGAGGGATATGCAACATAGGTTGGAGAAGGAGGTGGAGTAGTATCCTACACAGGTTCCACAGTCTCTAGTTCTTCTTCATCACCAAAGTATGGAAGAAAATCTTATGAAGTTTCTACCCGAGCTTCCCATTTCCATGCCAATTCTTCAATAAGTTCAACAGCATGACTAGGCGTGGCAAAATGGTTAAAGAAAAATAGTTAACCGCCCATATTATCCACTAAAAATGGGTTGGATAATGAACTTTTTAAAAACGGGTCAAATATGGATAAGAACCAAATTATCCATTTGGAAAATGGTTAACCAATGGGTAATGGATAACCAATGAGTCTACCTTTACATTTGTAAAGCCTCAAATTGGGGGTTCCTCAAGTTAAGGATACTAAGTATTCTCCCAAAAGTTATCATACGCAAGAAGTCATGGATAATATAGTTACCCATATTATCCGCCGTTTAACCCGTTTTTTATCCGTATTAAATATGGGTCGTATTAGATAATTTATCCATTTTTTCGTTACCCATTTTTTACCCGAACCATATTCGACCCGACCCGCCCGTTTGCCACTCCTAATCATCACCACCACCTTGCCGCTGCTTGGGTTGTATAACTTGTAACCTTTTGAACTCGTATCGTAGCCAACAAATACTTGCTTGACACTTAGATCGGCAAGCTTTGCTCTCCCTTGCTGTGGCACATGAGCATAGGCTATGCTCCCAAAGATTCTCAAGTGTTTGACACTTAGCTTTTTTCCACTCCATGCTTCTTGAGGAGTTGGATCTCTAACATTTCTTGTTGGAGACCTGTTGCTCGAATAAACTGCACAAGAAACTGCTTTAGCCCAAAATTCCTTGGGCATGCTTTTAGCTTTCAACATACATCTAGCCATATTAAGAATCGTTCAATTCTTTCTCTCTACAACTCCATTTGTTGGGGTGAATAAGGTACCGTTAGAGGGCGACGAATTCCGTGAGACTGACAAAAGTCATTAAATTCTTTTAAAGTGAATTCGCCTCCTCTATCGGACCTCAAAGCTTTTATTTCATAGCCACTTTCTTTTTCCACAAGTGCTTTAAAAATTGTAAAAACAACAAATGCTTCATATTTTTTGTTAAATAAACCCAAGTCTTTCTACTAAAGTCATCAATGAAGAGCAGAAAGTATTTACTTTTACCTTGCGTGTTTTTTAAGAAGACAAGCTTCACACAATTGATTGGGATGGTTGATTGATGGTATCCCATGTACCGTGTTCTTTTCTCCCATTGATTTGAGCGCTTCAAAATTCAAGTGCCCAAATCACATGTGCGAACACCAGGATTCATCTTGCACATTAGACTTCAAACACGTTGCATCAATTATCTTAAGATTCAAAGAAAATAATCTATTCTTTGCCATATGCACTTTAGCAATTAGAATTCCACCTGAATCTCTAAGCCAAAGATGCATATTTTTCATATGGATATCATATCCCTTTTCAAGAAGTTGTCCCAAACTCAAAATATTTATAAATTTTGGCACATAATAACCATCTTGAATTAACTTGTGGCCACTATCTTTACAGGAGATTAGAATCGTACCTATCCCTTCGATTTGAATTTTGAGGTATCTCCAAAGAACACATTACCTCTCATCATTTTAATGATTTGCACAAACTTCTCTTTGCATCTACACATATGATTGCTTGCCCCATTGTCCAAATACCACAAGCTACAATCATCTCGTCTTCTTCCTTGAGTGCCAACAATAATGTTGACTCATCTTCTTCTTTCTTGTCGTCAACAAGGTTAGCTTTCTCCTCAACATTGCTACGATATTCCCAAGAGTAATGGCTGAATTTATGACAATTATAACACTCAATTTTTTGATTTTTCATACCTTTGTCCATTATTTTCTTAATAGTAGCCACGTCCTCTTCCTCCTCTTTGTCACGACCACGACCTCTGAATGTTTGGTGAATTTTAACTTCATTGTTGAAATTGTTACCATTACTTCTTCCTCTTCCATGACTTCCATGGCCTCGTACTCGTCCATTCCCTCGATATCTTTTTTCACCTTCATAATCCTTAAAGGATGCCTGAGTTTTAAGGAGTTGCTCCAGTGGAACTTCTTGTCTCCTCTTGGTCTTTACTTCATGGGCCTGTAAAGAACCCTCCAATTGCTCCACCATCATAGAATCTAAATCCTTAGACTCATCAATAGCACACACCACAAAATCAAATTAGGTGTTAAAGTGCGAATGATCTTTTCTACCACACAGTCATCTTCTATGTCCTCCCTTTATCGTCTTAATTGATTTACAATAGCCTTCACTTTTGAACAATAATCCGAAATGCATTCGGATTCTTTCATTTTTTAAAGTTCAAAATCAATCCTTAGAGATTGAAGTTTTACCTTTCTCATTTTATCAACTCCTTGGAGAGAATTTGGTAGAATCTCCCAAGCTTCCTTTGAGGTGGTAGCATCGTCCACCTTATCAAACATGACATCATCGAAGCATTGGTGGATGAGCGTGAGGGCTTGTCGATCCTTCTTCCTTGTCTATGCCAAGATATCTTTTTCAATTTGAGGTAGAGCTTCCTCATTATCGTGTTTTGCATACCCTCTGTGTACAATTTCCCGCGCATCCTGGGAGCCAAGAACAGCCTTCAGACGTAGACACTATTTCTCATACATAGAGTGGGTACTGAAAAGACAGCGGACCATTATTTGTCATGGCTCAAATACCACGTTGTTGGAAAAAAATAATATCCTCCCAGAAATAATATCCACGGTAAATAACAATAACACAAGAGAGTAACAACGGCACCAAATCTTTTAACGGGGTAATACAATACCCGAGCGGAGCAATATAATACCACTATAATATTACAACTTGGTAGTGTCAAGAGACTACTACAACTTCAAAAGAAATAACACTCCTTATTTTAAACACCTCACTACAATATTACTCCTACTCAATATTTATCTCACAAACTACAATCTATGGATTACTCTCTCTAACTCTCTCTGGCTTCTCTCAATTTTGGTGTGTTTGAAATGGAACGGAAGACTCCTTTTTATAGGGAGACCGCCCCAAACAGCCAATGAAATTTGTCCTTCACAACTTGTTTCAAGAAAGTCAGGCACCCACAATTGTTTTTACTTCCTCCAATCACAATTTTTCATTATTTTTCCTTTTCTTTATTATAATGAGGCTGGCCCTACAATAAAAGCTTCTCGTTAAGGTTAAAATAAGTAAAATAAAAAGTTTAAAGTTGAATTATTTTCAATTATAGAAATATATGATTCTTTATTAAACGGACTAATAAAGAAAGTGTTTCATCTAAATTGAAATGGAGGGAGTAGTAAATATATATAGACATATTTAATGATGTATATTGGACGTAATAATATTGCTGCCTGCAGTGGTTGGACGGCCTTGCACTATGACTGTAAGCATCTTTGTTAATAAAGATCTCCACATTGCTGTTACAAGTTGATCTTTTGAGGTGTTTCCTCAAAAGTTTATGATTAACATCTAAACTACCTTATTAAGTATCCAAGTATTATGGCTTTGACATTTCGAAATTTGAGTAAGTGACACAATATGATCAGCAATCAGGCAATGATCTGAGTAATTTAAAGCTTGATATAGCCATTCTTGATCATCCACTCCAAACTCCAATGGTTGTTCACATTTTTGAGAGTCCAATAAGCCCAACCAAATGTTGCACGTCCAAACACTTCCAATTGAGCCTTGGCAAACTTTTGGTAGTCCTCCTTTGTTGCATCTCTAACTTGCCATTCAGCAACCCATTCCCCTGAAAAATATTTCAAAGTAGATTGTCATAAAGATCTCCTGTAGAAGTGGTCATATAACCAAAAGAATATTTGTAATATGGGCCAAATACTTATGATGATTTGAGCTAAAAAATTTAGAACATACACTAAAGGAATTTGGGTTTTTTTCACTTTTAGCCTGCGCCAAAAACTATTTACATTCGGTAGCCGAAAAAGTAGAGTATAAAATTTGTATAATTTTTTTATATAACAGAATGTATATCTGTATAAAAAAAATATATACATTTTTTCGGCTATTATTTTGAGAGCGGCTATACAGTATTATTTTTCCAAGAAAGTTAGTATCCCAATTTATTCTATGTTGACAGAGGAAGGGTATATATTAATGTCATGTAGTCAAGGAGGGAAATAGAACATAATGAGAAAAGACAAATTAAGAAAATATACCAACTAAAGTGAGAGGGCCATTAGATTGGGTGACAGTATTGAGTTCAGCTGAACGGGTGTTGAAGACAAAATCAAGATTTTGCTGGACAGTCATGTCGTTAAACATGTCAGAGAAAAGATTGTAGTAATGAACATCAATTACAGATCCCTTTAAGCCACTGGCAAAAGGCAAAAGCTCAGTTGGATCTGCAGATCCTAATCTGTTGGACATCACAACATATGCATCCGAAGAATGCTTACGAACTGCATTATATCCAGCTTCGTAGTATTTTTTCACCATCTCGAATGAAACTTCTGGTGCTAATGGCTCGTTGATTAACTCCACTGCGTAAAGGCTTGGATTCTTGGCATACCTAAATTCAAGAGTAAAAGGAGAAGAAAATGAAAAAGGTGACCTCTACTCTACACCAACAAAATTTTGTTACTTAAAAGCTTTATTTTACCTCTTGTACTCAAAAGCAAACGTGGAATACAGAAATTTGGCGACAATTGTTAGTAGCAGGAATGTACTAGTAAACTGTATAAAACTATAGATTTATATGACATGTGAAATGAAAATACATATCCTTATCAAATGACAATTAAATTTAGCCCTTTTTGTTAGTTGAAAAGATTTAGTAAATTATATTGTTTTATATGAAAAGATATTGTTGCTAAGATTCATGTGTGAAGTTTTTAGAAACACATGTATAAAATGGTTTGGGTTTTAACTATTGACACTGCAAAAGAAATTTTATGCTATCATGTCAACCGATTTGCAAAAAATAGTGAGACTAATTAACAATAGGAAAAATAAGGCATGTTATCTGCTACAACAAATTAACAAGTTACCCAACATTGATAACAAAAGTTCTATATATACTATCTAAATCCTATTGTTTATACCTGGCAGTTAAGAAGTCTATGACTGCAACGGTCTGTTGAATGTTGTCATCAGTTTTTCCCCATTCAATAGTACCATCTCTGTTGGCACTGTGCTCCCAAGGATTTTGGGAGCCAGGTGCAGCATGTAGATCTATTATAACTTTAAGTCCGTATTTCCTACAAAAGTTTCAAACATTCAATTAAAACCCAATATATTATCTAGTTTACCAATTTGATTATATATAAAGTAGTTAACAATGTATTACTTGGCCCAGAAAAAGGCATTGTCTAAGGCATGCAAAGAGCCTCCAACATATGGCTTTGGGGGTGTTGGATCACTGGCAATCCACCATCCAACTGGAATTCTCACTGCGTTCAGTCCGTTGCTTGCGATGAACTTGAAATCTTCTTCTACTATAAATGTTTTCCAGTGTTCCTGTGATAAGAACATATGTTATTTCATATTGAAATACAATATAATTTGCTAAATCACATTAGGTACTAGCATTGCTTTGTGGACTTGTTTTTTTACCTAAAGATCAAAAAACACCAAAATGTTTTGTTGAACATATGGTTTATATACCTTTTACGTACTAGAGTTTTAGCTTCATAATCTCGTATTATATAGTTACTCTATTATTTCAATTTTAATTTATATGGTGTAGTTTGACTGGACACCAATTTTGAAAAAGATTTTGCGTAAAAGAGTACATACTTTCATAACTTGTGGTGCGATGATAGGACCATAGCCATTAGTAATTTGGAACTCGCCTTCAAGTCTTCCACTGGTTTGCATGATAAAAACAGAAGGATCATCATCACCCCATCCCCCATTTCCTCCGTTATCTGCTGTCACAAGTTCCTCTGTTTTTACCTGCACCTTAAATAATTAGTACAGTAATAAGCCAGAACTTAGCTAAATATATATACTATAAGTGCACAAATAGCCATTCTCAAGGATGATATTTAGGGATTAGCAATTACTTATTTTGTCCTGAAATTTTAAACTAAAAAATTTAACTTCAGAATAATTTAGGACATTATTATCCTGAATAATTGAATTCAGGACGATTGGTTAATTCCTAAATAGCACTCCTTTAGAGTGGTTATTTGGTGTCATTTCTACTTCTATACAGTTCAAGTCGAAGGTAGTAAATAGGTCGATATATTCTGTCGTAAAACTAGCATCTTCCTATTCTCTCCTTTCATTTCTATTCAAAGTTGAATGATGATTTTAATTTCCCATCTCATAATCCATAAAATATATGAAGAGACTTTCTTATGAAAATTTAAAACGAAAAATCAAAAGCATTGAAGACAAAGGCCTCTCATCAGGCTGTTTCTCCATCTTAGTGCTTTTCTTTGTAGTTTAACTTTAAATATATGTGCTTATGAAAGAGTTTGTTTAGAAATGCCGGCAATGTAACTGTCCTAATATTCTCCACTTGCTAAGTCAATAAAGTAGACACTAAGTTGTCTCCTATATATCAACAAGCATAAACAGCAGGCATAAATGGATCAATTTATCATTTGGAAAAAACAATATTCTCTTGGGAGATATTTTTATTACCAATCGCAGCACTCACTCAGTGGATGAAGTCCACTAACTTTGTCATATGGTCCTCTGAAAGGATTTGTGGTACCAAAATTTGGGTCCAAAAAAAAAAAGGCGCTTACTACCACAAACAACTTTGGAAAAATGATACTGTATAGCCGCTGGAAAAAGAATAGCCGAAAAAATATATAAAATTTATATATATATAAAGTTTATACACTATTTTGACTACTAGATGAAAATAGTTTCTGGCGCAGGCTAAAATTGATAATACCCCACAAACTTTTATGCCCGTTTGATTTTAATTTTAGAACGGATTTTGAAAGAATTGAATCTAGATTTGGTTTCCGAATTTTTTTGGCTTGTATTTAATTTTGAAAGAATTGTTTTTAGATCTTATAAACATCAAGAACGCATCATTAAGAACATTAAAACATTGTACGGAGTATTCACTTTTGTAAGGTCAAATATTAAGAGAATATTGACTAAATATCTTAATTAGTAAACTTATTCCCGCAATGCTGAAAAGTAAAAGATAAGAAAAGATTCATCAATTTTATGATCCAAACAGTTGGTAAACGCAAAAGAAAAAGGTCTGTTTAAAAAATAGGAGGTCAAATATTCAAAAATCAGAAACCAGACACAAAATATACCAATTGGGTTTGTTTAGAAACTAGCAACCAAAAGAATTACTTGGTTTTGAGTTTGGTTTCAAAGAAATAAGTTCTATACACTAATGGTATCAGAATAATAACATAATCAGATCATTTAAAATTAACTACAAATAAATTTCTATCATAATATTAATCACTAACCTTATATAAATTAAATGGTAACAAACCTACTAAATATGTTAAACAACAATGGAGTCCATTACTCAAATGGTCACTCAACTATCCCAAATTATCTCCTAAAGTTACTTTTCTTTCGTTTGTAACAACAAAGTCACTGAACTATGCATATTGCACTAAGAAGGTCACTCAACTAGATTTTTCAAATTTTGAATTGCCAAATACCCATTTTACCCTCTAAATTATAAAAATTTGTGTTCTTTTTATTTTTTTAAGCTTTTTAATACTATAACTTTTCCCTTTTTAATTTACATTATGGAATTACCTATAGAATAAATAAATATTATTTATAAACTAAGAAAATAAAAAGTATTTAAGCATATATAATGCTGGAATAACAAAATAATGAGCATAGTAAAAAAATTAACTAGAATAATTTGTTAGTAATAATAATTTTAGAATTAACAACAAAAATTCAAAAATTTATTTATACAATTCAGAATGAAAGAAAATAAAGGTTGTAAAATATATATTCCATGCACGTAATACAAAAATAATTATTTAAATAAGGGTTTTTTGTAATATACATTATATATTCTTGAAAATTATGCTCAATTATATTATATATATTTCATGCACGACTTAACATACATAGCATATTTTACCCTATCAGATAGTCTCACTGCTTTTCGGTGACATAACTTTGTGTCGTCGAAAAGTTGGTAGAAACATAATAATATAATTAAGCTTCATTTTCAAGAATATATAATGTATATTATAAAAATATCCTTATTTAAATAATTATTTTTATATTACATGCGTAGAATATATATTTTACAACCTTTATTTTCTTTAATTCTGAATTGTGTATATAAATTTTTGAATTTTTGTTGTTAATACTAAAAAGTTAAAAAAAAAAAGATAAATGTTTATAATTTAGAGGATAAAATAGGTATTTGGCAATCCAAAATTTGAAAAATCTAGTTGAGTGACCTTCTGAGTGCAATAGGCATAGTTCAATGACTTTGTTGTTACAAACGAAAGAAAAGTGACTTCACGAAATAATTTGTTTAAATTCAATTTCTCAAATTGTTTTGAACTAATGTCCAAAAAACCTTGTTACTATTGGCAATCTTTGCGCATGAAACTTTCTTTATAGGGATTAAAAAAAAGGTTTTCATTCTAAGGTCCCGTTTGGCCATAAGTTTTCCCAAAATAAATTTGGAATTTATTTTCAAAACTCATGTTTGGCCATAAATTTTGCTCATATTTTGACCAAATCCCAAATTCCAAATTTTAAATCCCAAAATCAGCTATTGAGCTGATTTTGTGCCAAAATCCCAAAACTTCGGAATTATATACATGTTTTTCCAAAATAAAGTTGGAAAATATGTTTTGAAAGCGTATGTCCAAACACATTTTCATCTTCAAACCAAACTTCACCCAAGTCAGATTTTTCAAAATAAATTTGGGATCTATGGCCAAACGCTAGCTAACATGATTGCAACTCAAATAACACAAAGACCATTTCAAGAACTCACCTGTAAGAAGAAACCATTTGATGCTTTTATCCGAACACGGCTAGAATCATCAGAGTTCCTAACAATTTCAAAAGTCTCTGAAAATCCAGGTTTATTTTCCACTGCTACCACATTTCCACTTCCATCTACTCCCACAAATTCTTTGTTAAACACCCTAAAGTTAAAACTTGTGCTGTTTATCCTCCAAACCTACAGGAAATAGTGCAATATCCCCCGTTAATTAGCTAATAAAAATGAGTTTTTACTTCTTTATTATTTTTCAAGGAATTACGTACTTTGAAGGTTTCCCATCCAGAGGCAGCAGTTCTATTTGCGACAATAATTGTTCCTCCTCCTAACTCAGCACACAGATACTTCCCAACTATTACTGATTTGAATTGCAGTCCAGTTCCATCCTGATCAACGTCATTAAATATTTACAGTGTCAGTATATATAATTTAAACACTAAATTATTAAATCAACGTAAATGAGGTTGTAAATATTAACCAGAAAATCTTTGTTGGGGATGCCATCGAAAAGAGAAGGTTTAATCCATCCTTCAGTAAGAAGCCAGCCTCCAAGATTAACAGCTCGAACTTTGAAATTTGGAGTATTTCTTCCATAAGAAAAACTGAAAAAGCAACAAGAAGAGATGATAAAGAAGTAGACGACAAGTTCCCTTGCCCATGAGTAGCTTGCCATTGCTTCTTAATATTTTAGAGTTGCATGATATATCCTCAACTTGGTAATGCCTTTATATAGATGTCCAAATATTTGACCAACTAATTTAAACAATCTGAACTCAGAAATAAAGAATGTGACAAATTAGATATACTATATCTTGATTTTGAATCAATGATGAGCTGCTTATTCAACGTTTTGACCTTTAAAATTAGAATTGGATTTACTAATAAATTTTTGTTTTGTACGTACTTTTGGTATGTATTTGTCACGATCCGGAATTCCCACCGTCCGGACCGTGATGGCGCCTAACATTTCACTTGCTAGGCAAGCCAACGTTAGAACATTTCATCCATTTTTAACAGTTTAATATTACTTAATGAGAAAGAACTGAAACTATTGCAATGATCCAAAGTAATAATGCGGAAGCTAAACAGCCAAACATTTAATACATCCCTGGACCCGGTGTCACAAGTGCACGAGCTACTAGAATAGTACAAACAAGGGTTTGAAATAACATAAAGTTGTTTGAAAAGAAAGTTCGCAGCCAAATAAAAAGGGAAGGGGACTCCAGGAGCTGCGGGCGCTGAGCAAATGTACCTCAAGTCTCCACAAGCTGTCCAATCCGAGCACGCTAATAACCGCCGCTGGGACCGACTCAAAAATTTGCACAAGAAGTGCAGAGTGTAGTATGAGTACAACCTATCCTATGTGCTATGTAAGTGTCGAGCCTAACCTCGACGAAGTAGTGACGAGGCTAACGCAGGTCACCTACACTACAACCTGTATGCAGTATATAAAAAAGACAAAAGGAAATACGGAACAAAATAGGACAGTCAACTGAAGATAATAGCTACAGCCTCAAGAAATAAGCCAGTGACGATCAGAGTTACCAATCCTTAGAGTTTCAACTGAAAATACCGAAAACCAACACAGCTCAAGAAATGGAAACGCATAGATTGTTGCGGCGTGCAACCCGATCCCACCGTACAACACAATCCTCCCTTATTCCACCGTAACAATATCAACAATCAAAATCAATAAATAAATATTGCAGCGCACAACCCGATCCCACCATATAACAATATCAGTATTACATTTCACCCTTATTTCGCCGTATCAATCCACCCTTATTTCATTGTTGCAGCGTGCAACCCAATCCCACTATATCAGTTCAAGTTCACCCTTATTCCACCATATCAATCCACCCTTATTTCACATGTTGCGGCGTGCAACCCAATCTCGCCATATCAGTACAAGTTCACCCTCATTCCACCATATCAATCCACCCTTATTTCACATGTTGAGGCGTGCAACCCGATCCCACCATATCAGTACTAAATACTCAATGAGCATAGTCAAATTAATAATTCAAATCACAAGGACCACCATAACTGATGAATATAAAGCTGAAACAGAAAGTAAACCTTGTATCAGCTTGGAAATCTACGTATGAAATACTACACAACGAAACAAACCAACAGTTGACAATTAGAAGTTGCAAATACGTCAATTAGGGCAAATAGCAGCAAGTCATGAAATTATGAAGATGTCTTAACATTTTAACAGGAGAAACAATGATTGATAAGTAGCAATTAAAGCATGGAAGGCATTTATGGCACATAACAGTTCAGGTAGGGAAGGAGATAATGAAGGAAGAACAAGAAATTAGGAGAAACAAGTAATTCTGCCACGTATAAGCACTCGTCACCTCGCATATACGCCACAACACATGAAATTCACATAGCACATAATTCGAGGGTTCCTAATTCCCTCAAGTCAAGGTTAAATTTAACACTTACCTCGCTTCAAAGATCACTCAAAGCTCAATCACAACTTTGCCTTTCAAACAAGCCTCCGGACCAACAATATCTAGCAAATTACTAACAAAACGATTCAAATTAAGCCATAGGCATTACCACGATTGCAAAAGATTCAATTTAGGTCAATATTGAAAGAGTCAACAAAAGTCAACTCCCGGGCTTGCTTGGTCCAAACCCGAAATTCGGACCAAAACCCGATTATCCATTCACCCCCGAGCCCGATTATGTAACTTATTTTGAAATCCGACCTCAATTTAAGGTCGAAATGCAAATTTTACAAAAATCCCTAATTCTACCCAAACCCCGAATTTTCACCATGAAAATACTAGATTTTAGGTTAAAATCTTATGAAATGTGATGAAAGATTGAAAGAAAATAGGTTAGAACCACTTACCAATGGATTGGGGAAGATGGGCTCTTAGGAAAATCGCTTCTAGGATTTTCTTGTTTTGAAAATTTGAAGAATGAACAAAATTCAGTTTTTTCCTTCATTTACCCAGCTGCAGTTATCGCAATTGCGACACAAGTTCGCAATTGCGATCAATTCCTAGCAAATGCGAAAAACCTCTAAGCCTGTTATCTTCGGAAAGTGAGCCAAGGCCCTTCGCAAAATCGAACTTTTGACTCGCATATGCGAGTCTGCCTTGGTCTGATTCCTGTCGCAAATGCGACCATTTTCCCGCAAATGCGAACCCTACCCCCATCACATTTGCGGGCTTCTCTTCGTAAAAGCGAAGCTGACCTAGCCCCTTCCCTCTTCACAAATGCGAGCCCGATTTCGCATTTGCGAGGCTCGCATTTGCGATCAAGTGCTCGCAAATGCAAGATCTGCAGACCTGATGCACCAGCAGTCCATTTAAGTTTAAAAACACTCTGTAGCCTATCCGAAACTCACCCAAGCCCTCGGGGCTCCAAATCAAATATGAACACAAGTCCCGAAATATCATACGGACTTGCTGGCGCGATCAAATCGCCAAAATAACACCTAGAACTATGAATCAGACACCAAAATCAAATAAAATTTTCAAGAAAACTTTGGAATTGCTATTTTAACAACCGGACGCCCGAATCACATCAAACCAACTCCATTTCTCACCAAATTTGACATACAAGTCATAAATGTACTAATGGACCTATACCGGGTTCCGAAACCAAAATACGGACCCGATATCCATAAAGTCAAACATTGATCAAACCTTTAGATTCATTAAGCTTTTAAACTTTCAAATTTCAACAAAATGCGATAACTCGAGCTAGGGGCTTTTAAACTTTCAAATTTCAACAAAATGCGATAACTCGAGCTAGGGACTTCCGAATTCGACTCCGCACATACGCCGAAATCCTATATCAAGATATGGATCCACCGGGACCGTCAAAATACTGATCCAGGTCCGTTTTCTCAAAACATTAATCGAAGTCAACTCAAATGGATTTTAAGGCAAAAATTTCATATTTTATCAGTTTTAACATAAAAGCTTTCCAGAAAACACCCGAACTGTGCACGCAAATCGAGGAGGGCTAAAATGAGGTATATGAGGTTTCGAAACACAGAATTAGGTTCTAAAATATAAGATGACCTATCGGGTTATCACAGTATGTTAGTGCAATTTCAATTAGTCCTTAATCACCTTCTTTAACCCAAAATTAATAACTAAGTTCTTTCAGTAATTGAACAATTAACTTAAAAATATAAATTTTGTATTACTAGCGTAATTATTTGCAAAGCTAGGATAAATAAAATACATTTTACCACCAAAGACGTACGACTCCAAGACTAGTAGTGGCCTGGGAGAATGATATTACTCCACCCTTAATCAGTGGTCTTCTATTCGGTTTTGAGAATAAAAATATCTTCGATAAAAAATATAGTATTGTCCCTTGATTGGCCTTATACAATGCGAATCTGAATAACATAGGTTAATCCTAGCTTTGAAACTTTCAATGCCGATGTATAATACTTGGACTTTTCAAAGGCGATCCCACATATCACCTTCTTTCTCTTCCCTTTCCCATTGAGGTCTTCCATTTCTTGAGGGCTGACTTAGATTAGCATCACAATTTACAGCTATAAATATTCTTTGCTTAACTAAATCAGGTATTCTATCAACTAAATAGTTCCTAATTACTAAAATAACAACTATATGATTCATCATCTCTGGCTTGTTCCAACCTTTAGTTTCGAGAAAATATTTAAAAATTTGCAAATATGACGAAGAAGAAGAATTTTATCATTCGGTCAAGACTTCTAGAGATTGGCACTGCGTGCACTTCACCATACACAGCTAACTAAGGGTGGCGATTATCCAATTATATAAAATATACATCTGACTATCCGTTTAGCATGTGCTAATTAATCCTAATGAGGAAATAGCACTTTTAGTCCCTGTATTATAACTATATTCTGATTTTAGTCCTTGTGTTATCCAACTTATTACTACTAGCCTTCAATTATATCATGTGAGTGATTTTGATCCTTCAACTAACAGACCTAAATATTTTTAACGGAGAGTTTACTACTAAAAGGGGCAATTCAGGTATTTCAAAAATTGTTGTTTTGAGAAATAAAAAACATAAAGAAAAGTCAGTCTCTTGTCCTGGACATGACGTACCCTAGTTGAACCCTAGTTCTGCAATATTTAGACGCTTCTTCATTGCACAGAAGTCCTCGATCTATTTGATCTAGAAGCAACGATGGAATTGCGCTCTAAAAGTGGGTTAGAATCCACCCCATCATGTGAGTACTCTTTGAGTTAATTAGTTTAAGATTTCATGTGACAATCACAGCATACATACTGGAATACTTATAATTATTGGCTTGATGATGTGCAAATTATTTGCATATGTGAAAAATGTGATTCTATATAAACTACTTATAAGCTTCAAGCGACAAGACGAACTCGATTTCAAACACTTTAAGGAACCGTATGCTAACACAAAATGTATTCAATTTCTATTAGAAATTGAAAAAGTTTCAACGAAACATATTTAATGCATTTGCCAAAAATACCACATACATTCAATGCTCTCAATTGTATCTTAGAATCTGCATATGTCTAGTTTATCTTGAATAATTCGACCTCGATTGCTGTCACTTTCTTTTCAATTCCTCTAGCCAAATTGTTTCTCCTTATTACATGTTTGTGTGAAAGAATGGATTACTGATTACCAGTGTACTCTTTTTTAAATGGTTGTTGTGTACAAGTGACCATCTCCATATCTTTCTATGCAATTGTTGAGTTGTCTGCTTGCCAAACTCATGGTATCCTCATAATTTTCTTCAAATCCTTTTCTTTTTCATTTTTTGTCTAAATAAAAAGGAGATGGAAAATGAATTTTCCCTTGAGATATGAACAATAAACTGAAGGTTAATAGAAAGTCTTTAGAATTTCTTTGTTGAAACTATTACTAAACAGAAAAATTACATCAGATAATAGGTATTTAGTTAATATTTAAAAAAACATGCATGGTGCGTCATTTTCTAAAATCTAAATTTACTTTATCTTAATGAAACCAATATGTTTCTTTTTAAAATCTCTTTACAGATGAAGGTGAAGATCCTGATATATACACAATTAAGCTACACTATATGGGTTGGTGGATATTTGAGCCTGAGATGGATTATGTTGGTGGACAAATAGGTTATTATGACTACTGTAAGGGAGATGAAAACTCTATCATCCAGACGAGACAATGTATGAAGAAGTTGAATGTTGATGATAGAAAAGTAAAATTTTGGTTCAAGTTTGGACCTCATTTCGAGACAAGTATAAGATTATTAACAAATGATTCAGATATATATAATCTTGTCAGCGAAATACCTGTGAATAGAGAGGTTGAGATATTTGTTGAGCACGCAAATGAGGACCAATGGAGCTATGATGTTATGACTGGTTTAGAGGGACTACTTCATAATGAAGAAGGCTTCATAGATGTGAATATAATAGAGGTAGGTAATGATAGTGATGCTACAAGTGAAGATTGTGAGTCATTACATGACTCTGACTATCTTGAAGAAGAAGATGACATGATTTTAGATAAAATTAATAATTCTATTACAGAGTCAGCTAGTGTCAAAGAAAAAAATAAAGATAACCTGATTTGCCAAACTAGGAAAAATATTGAGTTTGGGTTTGTCTCAAATATACTAGCAGACTTTCTTAGTCGGACTCAAGAAGAAGAGTGTGTTCTATCAGACGTTCACGTGCAAATAACTCAATGACCGATTAACAACTTCAGGCGCGGTAGACCATAATCCCCACAAGAAATGTCTCAAGAATTTTAAAATAGTAGAAAATATAGATTCATAGAGATATTTAATACTAGAAGTAGTACAATACTATCAAAAAATCTAAAGCATGCCATCCAATACCTCCAGCAGTAGCCAAGAGTACACCAGAAAATCCAAGAGCTCCAAGAGTACCGCTGCATACAACTTGATCTTTCCAGCTACTGCTTTTGTAGCTTATGTGGCTAGCACTACTTTCACTTCTAATCTTCATTAATCGAGCTATACCCTTTTTTTCTAACGAATTTTACAGGCTTGTTACAATTTTTTATTCTAGAAATTCCTAGAATCTAAAGTTCTAAAAAACATGAGAAAGCCCAGAAATCGGACAAGATATCCAGGTAGCAGCTTAGATTTTTCAAATTAAATGATGTTGGAACCAAGAGTGTAGTGCATTCACCCAACCTAGCTCAAAATTGCGAAAATCGAGAAGAGACAACGAGAGTTAAATAAAATCAGAGAAATATAGACAGAATCACGAGTACACTATGAAATCTTCGCAAGAACCGATGGGTTTTGTTCAAATGTAGCTCAGATGAGCTCGCGCTCGTCGGATAGAGAGAGAAAAAGCACATAGATAGAAATAGAAACAAGCATCAGATCTAGCTCAAATGAGCTTGTTCTACGAAGAGAGAGAAAGATAGAGATAGAGAGAGGGAGAGCAGAGGATAGAAGCANCCACAAATAATCACATATTAATTAAGTTCACCTATGGGGAAATTTTCCTCTGACAAGGTTAGAGAAGAGACTTACCTCGTCCCAAGGCCTACTTCCGAACTCAAGAATGCGCTCAAACCCTCAAATTGGCGCCGAACGATCCAAAACTATTCAAATATTATAAAAACTAATTAATATAAGCTCAAGAGTTAATATTCTAACTATTAAATTAATTTCCCAACTCTAAATGTCAAATTCCTAAAATTCACCCCCGGGCCCACGTGCCCGGATTCAAAAAATTTTCGAAGAAAGTTGTTACCCATAACCTTAGGAACATAATATACGATTATCACTAAGTTTCATGGTCAATTTCGTGGTAAAAATCTCATAGAAATTCCTAGAATCTAAAGTTCTAAAAAACATGAGAAAGCCCAGAAATCGGACAAGATATCCAGGTAGCAGCTTAGATTTTTCAAATTAAATGATGTTGGAACCAAGAGTGTAGTGCATTCACCCAACCTAGCTCAAAATTGCGAAAATCGAGAAGAGACAACGAGAGTTAAATAAAATCAGAGAAATATAGACAGAATCACGAGTACACTATGAAATCTTCGCAAGAACCGATGGGTTTTGTTCAAATGTAGCTCAGATGAGCTCGCGCTCGTCGGATAGAGAGAGAAAAAGCACATAGATAGAAATAGAAACAAGCATCAGATCTAGCTCAAATGAGCTTGTTCTACGAAGAGAGAGAAAGATAGAGATAGAGAGAGGGAGAGCAGAGGATAGAAGCAAACCAAAAGTGTAATACCAGATTTATCCCTCGGTTAAGTAATCCCCATTAAAAATATTTAGGTCTGTTAATTGGAGGATCAAAATCACTCACATGATATAATTGAAGGTTAGTAGTGATAAGTTGGATAACACAAGGACTAAAATCAGAATACAGGTATAACACAGGGACTAAAAGTGCTATTTCCTCTAATCCTAATTAAGGTCTGAAATTTGTGATTCTAGAATTCACAAATGCAGAGTAGTAAGGTAAGTTCACATTGCTATTTTCTCATGTTTCAGTCCAAATTAGTATGTCCATCATTGTAGTTTAATTTATTACAACCAAGAAATTCTGTTCTAACTTTCCGAATGGATAAGCAATTAAATTAAGCTCCAAGGTTAATTAAAAATCAGAAAAGAAAGCTGACTCTG
Organism: Nicotiana attenuata; assembly: GCF_001879085.1. NCBI lineage: Eukaryota > Viridiplantae > Streptophyta > Magnoliopsida > Solanales > Solanaceae > Nicotiana > Nicotiana attenuata. The sequence continues at coordinate 37,554,140 of NC_031990.1, forward strand.
AAAAGTCTTTTTAATTAATTATTTACTCTTGTTTTAGGCGTCATTATATATATTGTTTTAGTGCACAACTTGCCGTGAGTGGCACTATAACGAAGTGCCTATGGCTGCGAATTTAAGTATTAAACTCCTCTTACTAATGCTAATTTACTTGCTTTACTTCCCATTAAGACATTGAAAGATCCAAATTTGGCTTCATCAATTTCGGCACAAACCGATTAGAACCCATTTTCTAGAAGATAAATCCATACCTACCCCAATGGGAATCTTAAGTGGGTGACTAATTTCTGGTGAAAGTCATTAAACTGAAAGAGATTAGATAAAAGAGAAAAGAAAATACAAAGGAAACTACAACAAAGAGCACATTCATATTTTTAATGTATATTCTATTAATATCTGCTAAATCAAGAACTCAGTGGTATCTCAGCAATAGAAGTTCTATTATAGAACCACTATTGTATGGAAATTTTCAATTCTTATGAAGTTTTCTCTTTACGAAAACTATATTAAAAAAAACAGCAAAACAGATCTCATCGAATAAGACAAATTTTTTCTTAAATATGGCATCGAGAGAATTTTTCTTGCTCAGAATTTTTACTAAATTGTTCTATTTTTGTCATGTCAAATTCGAGAGAAACTATATAGAGCTTTACAAAATTGGTATCTGCGTTCCAAAATCATGAAAACTTTGTACGTCCAATATATATAATTCTAAATTTTAGATTGACCATAAAGTTTATATCTCTACTCTCTAGTAAAGTGAACATTGTAAGTCATATGTACTTTTGTTTGATGCAAGTATATATCTATGTTCATCTTGATTACTATCGTAGACTTTTTAGGGCCCGTTGGCCATAAAAAAAGATTCTTTTTTTAAATTTTTTTTTTTTTACTTTTTTTCGGAATCAGTGTTGACCATGAAAATTTCAAGTTGATTTTCGAATTATTTTCGAAATTTAAAAAATTCAAAAAAGCTGCTTTTAAAAATTTGAACCTCAAAGAACTCACAAAAATTTAAAAACAGCTCCAAATTGTATTCATGTCCAAACACAACTCTAATTTTCAAACCTGAAATTTTTATATATTTTTGTCCGGAATTTCAAACGCCTACTTAGTTCTCATTTTTGTAAGTCAATGGAGTTGTAGGTTGAGTTTGAACGTGTTACATGGTCTACGATGTACTAGATGCTGTAAAAGTCAGTGACCCATACAATTCACACCTTTCTAATTGTAGGTCCCGTATGATAATGCAAGTACTAGCTAATTGTTAAAAAAAATATGTGGGATAATCTTTAAACCAATTGGGACTCGTACATTCAAATTTTATAGAAATAACATTGTAAAGCACAATACTACGAGTCTATGAATCTATACTTAATTCACCTATAAAAGTTTAGCGAAGTAAGAGCGCATCGCATCTTACAAGATACTTTTAGCATATACATCAAAATCATTTGGCAATAAGAATGAGCATATCATGATACTTATATACAACTCTAAAGAGCAATTGGTAGCTATTTAGCTTTACAATTGACATTGCTACTTGTAGACTAAAAAAATTGGCAACAGGTAACTTCTTTCTCTTATTCCACATTTTATTTTCAACCCTACCCTATTTCCAACGACCCCTTAATAACCCATAATAACTGCATAATTATTTAGGTAATTCTCTGTCCCCCGAAAAGATGGTAGGTCACCGAAAAATTTCATTTTTGCGATAATCTATATCGGATTGTATACCGTGTGTATCACGCAGATATTTTCTTTCAAACAATGTATATTATGTATAACACACTATATCACACATTCCATGTATATCACGATATACAATGCGATAAACACACAAGTACACATGATAATCTACACAGATATATACCATCTCAAGCACCCACTTTCTCCATTTTCACACATGATCATTCGGTGCATCACCACTACAAAAATACTGTAACGACCAATCATTACATCGTAATAACACAAAAAACCATTCAAATCGAAAAAAACAAGGGGAAGAAAAAAGAAGATGTCATGAATCTCGAACGAGTCCCCCTATAGTTCGATTTCCACCCAGAAATTCTATGAGACACGAAGGAGCCCCATCTTATACCTAATGGCAGATGCGCAAATCAAATAAATTAGGAATTAAAAGATGATTAGAGTAATCAACATCTCAAAAATGACAAGCTCGTTTTAGAACTATGAATTCTAAAACACAGGAAATTGGACATTAGTTACTGATAAAATTTAGTTGTATCAATTTATTTGTTTCCATCTTCTATAAATTTAGGCTTATAGAGAAAGGAGAGATGGAAGAAGAGAAATAATGTGTGTGTGAGAGAGAGAATAAGGGAGAGATGCTGAGAGGGGAATACAAGGAGAGAGAATAGATGGTGAAGCAGGGTTTAGGAGATGAGATTATAATTTACCAATTTTTTATTAGAAATGTTAAACTGAGCTGATATTTGGAGTTGGGCTATTTCTTGTCAATTGGTAGATTAGGTTGTATTTAGGGGTTGGATTTTCTCGTTTCTATACATTATTTGAAACTTTATTATAAAAAATGTCCACATTTAGTTAATTACCCGACCTAAACAAGTTTTATCTACAAAATATATACATTCCACCTTAAAAGGCTCCCAATCCATTATTACTGCCTTCAATCAAGGGATTCAATTACATCCTTTTCCTTTTTTTTCCTCCTCTTCTCTTTCCTTATTTTTCTTCCGCTTTAATATACGGTAATCAATTAAATGCATACACACACAAATTTCTGCAATTCGGGTGGTCTTATTAACGAAGTAACAAAAATAATTGAATAATTGAAGCTTTTTTTCCTCCTCCCTCCATCATCTAATAATCTCTTTTTTTTTTGGGAAGCTGGACGATCAAGCAAATTAAATTATCACATATTTTTCGAAAATAAAACATATCAAAATAGGGAGAATGATATCAGAAAGCCTTAGAGAGATTGTTCAAAAAAGGTTAGGTAGCAGGACAAAAGGATGAAATGATTCTTTGTATGTGCGAGCTGAAAGAAGTTAGTTTAATTATTAGAGCACTCGACTAAGGATGACTAAGGAAGACGAAGAGGTTTACACTAGCTAGGATCGGAGAAGTCGATTTGAATTAAGCTGCAATGTGTTTCATGAAATTAAGTAATGTTTTAAACAGTTTTAACACGTTTAGGCAAAGAGCTTAAAAGCAAAATTTCATACAAGTTATCATACAACTTTCATATATTATTTCTACATAGTTAAATACAACTACAATATTATACAAGTTAAATACAAATTTTATACAAATTTTCTTGTGTATATTTTGTATCTGATTTATACATAGCAAAAATAAATTTCATACAAATAATTATATATTATACAACTTATCTACAACTTTCATACATTATTTCTACCCAGTTATATACAACTACAGTCATACAACTTAAAATATAATTTTTATACAATGTCTTTGTATATATTTTGTATCTGATTTGTATATATTTTGTCTGTGGTGTGTGCTTCTTCCTCTCTAAAATTCCAATCAAACTTAATCTCTTAATACAATTTTGATACATATCAATAACTTTATGTAAACAGATTGTATTGATAACTTAAACACAAATTTTATACAATGATTCATACATTGAGCCCGTTTGGCTTAGCTGATTTAGAGTAGCTGATAAGCATATATGCTGAAAAGCACTTTTAAGTGCTGAAGCTGATTTAAAAAATAAGCAGTTACATGTTTGGATAAAAGTGCTGAAATTAATAATAAGCAGCTAAAAAATTGGGTATACAAAGAGTTTTTGTTTTAAAAAGAAGTATTTTAGGGATAGAATAGTAAATATTTTGGTCAAACCTAAAGTGCTTATAAGCTGAAATTTGATAAGTTGGGGGAGACCAACTTATGGCTTTTGGCTTATTTTTGGCTTATAAGCACTTAACTTATAAGCACTTTTAATTTTACCAAACGCGTAGATAAGCCAAAAAGTGCTTATAAGCCAGTTTGACCAGCTTATAAGCTTAGCCAAACACCCTCATTATACAACTATTGTTCAACTTTCATACAACATTCGAATAAAAAAATATATAACTACAATTTATATACAATTATACTACAACTTTACTACAATTTTGTAAGTCCAATGTATGTCATGTCTTCTTCTTCTTATCCTTCTTCTTCGACATTCAACCTGAAATTCAGCCAAAATCAAGTCCAATTTTCACCAAACCTCAAATTTGAGATATAAATTCCAAACAATATTCCCAATTGTTTGCAATAACACCCAATCCAAACAAAATAATGGTTTTTGAAAACCAAAATTCGAATTCAAAGCTTCAAAATTTTTTAATGGCTGTCAATGGTGGAGGGTCAAACACCTTCAAAATTTATTGCTTGACAATTTCAATTTGAACACCAATTGTGCAACATTACTGGATTTTGAAACCAATTGTGCAACACCTTCAGCTCTACATTACTGGAATTTCAATAAGCACGGAATTGTTGCTTTCTTTCCCTTTTCTCTACATTACTGGAATTAGGGATTGAAAGATATAGAGAGATGAAGAGAGAGAGAGAGAGAGAGAGAGAGAGAGAGAGAGAGAGAGAGGGAGAGAGAGAATATGGATGAGAAATAATTGATTCCTAATAAGGGATACTCATTTAATTCCTAACGTGCATATAATTGATAAATTATATATGCCTATGTAATTAAATTGAAACTTGAGTAGGGAGGATAATAAAGTTTCAAATAGTGTATTGGAAGGTAAAAATTCCTTTAGGAAATTTTACCTCCTATAGCAAAGGTACACTCCTTATTTATTATTTTAAAATATTATTTTCTATGACTACTTTTTTTATTTTTTATTGCAAAATAGGTATTTATGGTATATACTACCATTGAGGCATGAAATACGCTATTTATGTTTTTCCTCCCTCTTTCTTTCAATTAACACACGATTCTCTCTCAAATTATTTTTTCTTTCTCTCTCTCTTTCTTTTCTCTCTCTTCGAGCAAAATACATGCTTTTAATCGTGAATTCTCTGGCCGAATAAAAAATATACCCGTATTTGGTTGCTAAGTTAAACACCTAAATAACCAAAGGAAAACTACGGGGAATGTAACGACCCAGCCGGTCGTTTTTAGAATTTACGCTCCGATCCCTTATTAACTGCTTTCCTCGTATTTATTTCTGCTATTTTGAATTGCCGGGATGTTCGGTTTTAAGTTTCGGAGAGTCTTGGGACACTTAGTCCCTAAATGAGAGCTTAAGTGTTGAAAATTTAACCGTAGTCGGAACAATGTGAAGACGGCCTCAGAATGGAATTCTGATGGTTCCGTTAGTTCCGTTGGGTGATTTCGGGCTTAGGGGCGTGATCAGATTGTGTTTTGGAGGTCCGTAGCTAATTTAGGCTTGAAATGCCGAAAGATCAAATTTTGAAGTTTCTGGTTCGATAGTGAGATTTTGATCTGAGGGTCGAAATGGAATTCCGGAAGTTGGAATAGCTCCGTAGTGTTGAATATGACGTGTGTGCAAAATTTTAGGTCATTCAGACGAGGTTTGATAGACTTTTTGATCGAAAGCGTATTTTGAGAATTTTGGAGTTCTTAGGCTTGAATCCATGGTTAATTCGAGGTTTCGATGTTACTTTAGGTGTTTTAAGGATTGGTACAAGTTTGGGCAGTGTTATTAGACTTGTTGGTGCTTTTGGTTGAGGTCCCGGGGGCCTCGGGATGATTTCGGATGGTTGACGGAAGGATTTTTGGAGTTTGGAGTTGCAGCTTCAGCTGCTGGTTTCCTGTCATAACCGCACCTGCGTGTTTGGGGCCGCAGGTGCGGCACCGCAGAAGTGGCTACGTGGCCGCAAAAGTGATTTTGGCCCAGAGCTTCAGGATCCGCAGGTGCGGCTAGGCTACGCAAATGCGATGCCGCAGATGCGGCTAAGATACCGCAGATGCGGACCCAGCCCTTTAAGTGACTTTTCGCACCTGCGATGTATTTTCTGCAGGTGCGGGACCGCAGGTGCGATCCCAAGACCGCAGATGCTGTTTTACTGGGCAGAAAAGGGGCAGAATCGAGGGTTTTGTTCAGAACTTGGAAAAATCATTTTGGAGCTCGGGGTGGGGCGATTTTGTGAGGTTTTTGAAGAGAAGATCATTGGGTAACGATTCCTTGTTCCTTTCTAGTTATATTCCATTAATCTTATCTTAGTTTTGTCATTTAAATTCGGATTTGGAGATGAAAATTGAGAAAAATGGGAAGAAGGTTCTTAGACTTAGAATTCGAATTTTGATGAGGAATTTGACTTTGGATTTTGATAATTTTGGTATGCATGAACTCGTGAGAGCATGAGGATTCTGAAAATACAAATTTTACCCGATTCCGAGACGTGGGCCCGAGGGGCATTTTGGTCATTTCACCTAATTTTATGTATAACACACTATATCACACATTCGATGCATATCACGATATACAATGCGATAAACACACAAGTACACATGATAATCTACACAGATATATACCATCTCAAGCACCCACTTTTTCCATTTTCACACATCATTCGGTGCATCACCACTACAAAAATACTGTAACAACCAATCATTACATCGTAATAACACAAAAAACCATTCAAATCGAAAAACACAAGAGGAAGAAAAAAGAAGAAGATGTCATGAATCTCGAACGAGCCCCCTATAGTTCGATTTCCACCCAGAAATTCTATGAGACACGAAGGAGCCCTATCTGATACCTAATGGCAGATGCGCAAATCAAATAAATTAGGAATTAAAAGATGATTAGAGTAATCAACATCTCAAAAATGACAAGCTCGTTTTAGAATTGTTTAACCAAAAAATGGTATTTCAGTCAAAGCTCTAATTTTAGAAGAACTCGGGTTACTGATAATCGAAAATGAACAAAAGAAATTGATTTTGATAACAATAAGATAGATATCAGAAAGCAAAGTAAATCAATATATTCAGTTGATATTTCATGTCCTTACAAATGACTAGTCTTCTCCTTTTTATAGCTATCTCTAAAATATACGTTTTGCCTTTGCCATAATAAGGTCATTATAGGCAATTAAAGGCGTTAAATGCTACGTTACATAATCATTGTAATTTAATACAGATTCTCTAACGTTTTCAGTAATTAATGCTTATTAAATACTGTATCTGTACTCTCTTGTGCTGTCAGATTCATTCTTCTTAACTTTTAGATTTAAATAGGTACGAGCATTAAGTCTTTTGAATATCTGCTCGTGCCTCTGCTTGTACCTCTGCTCGTACTTGTTGCAACTCGTGCCTCCTTGCTTACCATCACTCTCTGACCAGCCTTCGTGTCATGACACGTCATCTTTCAATCAATTCAATATGTAAACTCAATTTTTTCCAATACAGATAGTCCCCCCACTTGCCATTTATTCATCAATTGAATATTTGTGAAGTGGATTTTATTAAAGCGGGAATATTTGCCGCCATTAATGCTATAATAGATTTGACGTTTCAATTGTCACTTTCATTTAATGTTTATTACATGTGGCACCCATTCATTGGCTCTGCGGCTTTGCAGCGCTTTTTAAGGCTTTTTTGCGGCTTCACTAAACACGAAGCGACAGTTCTCATTATGACTTTTGCATCATTGCACCTTTTCCTTTGATGGTTGCTTCGTAGTATAAATATAGTTCTTATTTTTGTCTTTCTCACATAAAATTTAAAACTTTCAGAATATTCAATTCTTGTTCTTCTCCTTCCTCGTACTGTCATGTCTTCATCAAACCCTAACCCTAGACGGGTTTCCATTGTTGATAACTTTCCTCCTGCCCCTAGTAGGAGCAGAAGAGGAGGTAGACTACGTAATTTAGGGTCTTCATCCATACGTGGTTCTTCTCTTCCTCCATCTAGTTTCAGTCCTTTTTCTAGAACCAGTGGTTCTCTTTCTCAAAGATCTTCTTCTAGGGTAAGGAACCTTCTGAACCTCTTCGTGAGCCTTCAATAGATGAAATAGTTCCTGCGGAACTATCTTTCTATAATGATAGAGAATCCCTTAGAAATCAAGTGTCTTCTTTAGATCGTGCTGATATCTACCCCACTCAGATCATTGAGGGTCTGATTACTTTGGTTCGCAAAGAACGCCATTGGAGTCATGACTTCCCTATTATAATCCCCAATGCAAACCAGAGAATTACTTCCTATTTAATTGGGTTTTCTTTTGTTTATACGTACCCTCTCAGACTAGGTTTCAAACCTGCTATTGACCCTGTTATCCTTGAATTCTGTCATTTTTTTGACGTTTGTTTAGGTCAAATTGACCCTCTAGTGTGGAGGGCGGTTGCCTGTTTGAGGCATTTATCTAACATGGCAGGCGTGCCTTTCATCTTTTCTCATCTAATTCACCTTTATTCCCCTAGACTGTTTCGCCAAGGTGTCTTTACCTTAGTTGCAAGGAGTAAAAGAGTTTTGGTCAATCCTGAAGATGACAAAGACCGTGGCTGGTATGCCAGGTTTGTTGCTGCCCCCACTGTTGGTTTAGTGGGTGATGAGAATGTTCCCTTCCCTGAGAAGTGGAATTTTGCACGTGAGTTTTTTTTATAACTCTCTCGTATCTTTTTTCCCCTCAATTTTGATGATTATTATCCTAATTTTCCTTTTCTTTTCCAGCAACCATGGGAATTGTTGACGATATTCCCAATTTTCGTGGTTGGGTAGGAAAGCTGTTGAATACTGCCCCAATGGAGGGTAGATCTTGGAAGACTCTTTCCCAACGATTTGGTTGGGAAGTGAAAACTCATGGTGAGAGAGTTTTTTTTATATTGCTTTTTCTTGAACTTACTTTAATCTTTCTTTTTATCAGGATTTGCTGTTCGAGGTGTTAGGGCTGAGGCAATTGTACCTTCTCGAATTTCTTTGAAAAAGGCCCAAGAGATAATTTTGGGCTCTTCATCGAAAAGAAAAGCTACTGTTGAGCAAGATTCTGATGAAGAAGAAGACGGGAGCTCCTTGGTGAAAAGGCCACGAGCCCGTAGACGGATTGTCTCTGATGAAAAAGCTTCTCCCCCTCGTTCGGTTCCTCTTCCCGAGTCTGTTGAAGCCCCAGTGGTGATCCCCAATGATGATGTTCCCGCTGCTGCTCATGATTCTGTTGAGCAGCTTTTTGACCGCGGGTTTGGTAGTGAAAATTTAGGCTCGATTTCTGATGAAGCACCCCTTGCTTCTTTTTCTACTCCCATTCCCGTGATTCCTTCTTTGCCGATCGTGGACGTTTCCGTTCCTCCCCGGGCTGTTTTGACTGCTTCTACTGTTACTCCAACAATTCCCTCTCCACATGTTCATCACACTGAGGTTGGTTCCTCGAGTAGGGATACTGCTATGAGGCAAGTCACTATTGAAGTTCCTGCTGAGGGCAATCTTTTAAGGAAATCAGGTCAAGCAGATGTGTGGCTAGCCTTTGATTGGTCCAGTTGAAAGAGCTAAGCTTGATAGCCACAGTTCTTTGACCTTGATGAACGATAGAGTGCATGCTTCTTTAAAGGTATCCCTTCTTCAAGCTTTACTTTATCCTTTTTCTATTTTCAGAATTCTCATCTTTCCTTCTCTTTTTTGTTTAGGTCAATTTAATTGGCACGGAAATGATGAAAAGAGTTACCCTCTCTAAACAATTAGTGCGTGACTACCAAATGGAGGCGGATAATTGGAAGGAACAGTGTGACAGTCTTCAAATCGATGTGGAAACCTTAGAAGAAAGTAAAAGTACCTTGGAGCAGCAGGTAAGGGCCTTGACTTCAGAGTTGGCAGTTGTAAAAGCTTCCTCAAGTCAAGCAAATAAAGAGAAGTTGCGTCTTGAAACCTCTTTTTCTGAGCAACTTTCCAAGGCCAGTGAGGAGATTAGAGAGTTGAAGGCTCTCATGGGTGAAAAAGAAGCATATGCTGGTGAACTCGTGCAAACACTGACTCAAACTCAAGAAGACCTCCGGGAATCCTCTGGTAAGGTTCGCTTTTTAGAGAGTTCCCATGCTTCTCTTCAAGCTTCTTATGAATCTGCCTTGGCTGAAAATGAAAAGTTAAGAAATGAAGTTGCTGACTGGGAAAGAGATTACGAGATCCTTGAAGATAAAACTGCCATTGAAGTGAGTTGGGCGTTTTTAAATTCTCGCCATGATACCCTCGTTGGAGTTAGCCAGGAGAATTTTAACTTGGAATCTGAGTTAGCCAAGATCAAAGAGACTCTCGAGAAGACTCAGCAGAACCAAGATTTTTCTTCTCCCGTGGCTGAAGCTTCTGAAAATGTTGAAGATGATACGGGTATCCCCACTCCTTCAAGTCAAGTTGAGCCCGCTGCTGTTGATGTCCCTGTTTCAGTTCCTTCAAGTTCTCAGTGAAAAGTTTGAATTCCTTTTTTTTTTATGGTTTTAACCCTTGGTCTTTTTAAGGGTTTGTTGAAAACGTTAAGTCCCCAAACCTTTTATGGGGCACTTTGTATAAATAACTTTTTTTGTTTATGACTAAGTTCATACTTAGTCTATACTTTTTTAATATTATGAAGTTTCTGTTGCTGTTTAAACTTCTGTTTTGTTTATTCTTGCCTTTATTTTTAAGGTCTTACTGAATAACTTGCATTTTTATTTTGTAAAATGCTTTCTTTTTCTCATGAATGTCTTAAATCAATCATGAATTATAAAAGAGGGCCCTTTTATATTCGACACTTAATGAAGAAGACGTCTCAACTTCATAATGGTGTTAATATACGACAAAAGAAATAGGAATACACATGTTTCTTGAAATAACTTTGACAAGTTTTTATTTGAACTTTGCCAAGTTTTAAATAACACTTTACATGTATTTAAATAACATCTATAACTTTTTCGTAACTGTTTTTCTCACAACAGATTTTTTTTTAAAAAGAAAGAATAAAATACAAGGTTTTTATGTAATAACTCGTTTCAGAATATGTACTTTAAATACAAGGTTTTTATTTATAACATGTTTCGGTACATTGCCTTTAACCTAACTATGGTAAGGTTTTCTTTTGGCCTTGGCTCGTGACTATCTTTCATTGGCTTTTGCTCTGCACTTGACTCTTTCAATGAGTTGATTTTTTAGGCTTGAACTTTTGATTGCTTGAAGCCTCGAGCACTTGATTGTTCCTCTCATTCAGTCCTTTCCCTGAAAAGGAAAAACACACGGGACTCGGAGGTGCGATTATAGATGAAGACTGCTTAACCCGTCTGAATTTCTATCAGAATAGTTGTAACCCTAGACCGGGAATTTTAATTGATTCCACGTGCCTTGCAGGTCGTGATTCATCATTTAGTACGGGCTAGATTTTTTCCTATCATCTAAAATCGTTACTAAAACTTTAACAATTCAAAAAATAGAATTTTAAAATGAAGATACCTGACCGTGGGTATTCTTTTAGAAATAGTATCTCTTCAGGTGAACGGCATTCCAATGTGAAGGTAATATCTTGCCATCCATTGTCTCCAGCTCGTATGCTCCTTTTCCCGCAATACCATGAATCATGTAAGGTCCTTCCCGAGTTGGACTCAATTTTCCCGTATTAGTCGTCTTCGTGGATTGAAAAAATTTCTTGAGTACGAAGTCCCCAATCTTGAAGTATCTTAATCGTGCCTTGCGATTGTAATATCGTTCAATGACTTGTTTTTGTGCTGCCATTCTTATTAATGCAGTTTCTCTTCTTCCTTCAAGTAAGTCAAGGTTTATGCGCATCTCCTCTTCATTAGATTCTTCCGGCGCTTGCGTATACCTCGTGCTTGGTTCCCCTATCTCAACCGGAATTAAAGCTTCAGCTCCGTACACCAATGAGAATGGTGTTTCACCTGTACTTGTTTTTGTTGTCGTGCGATATGCCCATAAAACACCAGGTAGCACTTCTGGCCAATTGCCTTTAGATTCTTCTAATCGTTTCTTCAAATTGTTGATAATGATTTTATTTGTTGATTCAGCTTGTCCATTACCCACCGGATGATAAGGCGTGGACGTAATCCTTTTGATTTGCCGACTTTGTAAAAATTCTGTGATTTGTGTGCCTATAAATTGTGGGCCATAATCACACACGATTTCCTTTGGTACACCGAATCGACATATGATATTTCGCCAAATGAAATCTCTGACTTCCTTTTCCCGTACCTGTTTAAATGCTCCAGCTTCTACCCATTTAGTAAAGTAATCAGTTAGTACAAGTAGGAATTTTACCTGTCCCTTTGCTTGTGGTAATGGTCCCACGATATCCATCCCCCATTTCATAAAAGGCCATGGTGCAATGACCGGATATAACAATTCCGCAGGTCTATGCATGTTATTACCATACCTTTGGCACTTATCACATTTAGCCACGAAATTCTCCGCTTCTTCTTCCATTTTAGGACAATAATAGCCTGTTCTAATCATGGTTCTTACCAGTGATCTTCCTCCTACGTGATTTCCACAATGCCCTCGTGTATCTCTCTCATTACATATTCTGTTTGAGAAGGCCCGAGGCATCTTGCTAAGGGGCCACCGAACATCTTTCGATAAAGATTGCCTTGCTTTAAACAATATCGAGCAGCCTTTTTACGAAGCGCGTGGGCTTTTTTCTTATCTTCAGGGACGGTTCCATACTGCAAAAAAGTGATAATCTCGTTCCTCCAATCCCAGGTTAAGTTATTGAAATTTACCTCGTTTTTGTCTGGATCGAGTACTGAATGAAACAAATGAATTACAGAAGCATTTTCATTGCTCGCCACGTCTGCTGCAGATGCGAGATTGGCTAGGGCATCTGCCTCGACATTTTCATCTCTTGATATCTGTGTGACTTTCCAAGTTTGAAATAGTCTAATCAAATCCCGTACCTTTTCCAGGTATTGCTGCGTTCGTGCCTCCCTGGCTGTATAAGTCCCCAACATTTGATTAACCACGAGCTGCGAATTGTTTTTGATTACAATTTGATTAATGCCAACTTCAAGGTCCAAATTCCTGGATTAGACCCGTTGAACACCTGTAGTTCTTTTTCTTCTTCTAATTGCATTTCTTGGCTAAAATCAGCCAAAAAATCCGCTAACACCTAAGATTTTATCGCGGTTCTGGGCTGGTAAGTAATGTCGTATTCACTTAATTCTATAGCCCATTTGGCTAATCTACCAGACAACTCATGTTTGTGTAATATATTGCATAATGAGCAAGCAGTTACTACGGCAATAGGATGACATCGAAAGTAAGGCCTTAGTTTTTCTTGAAGCCATGATTAGTGCAAGTGCAAGTTTTTTTAATTGAGGATACCGCCTCTCCGCATCTAATAATGATTTGCTGACATAATAAATTGGAGATTGTTTACCTTGGTCTTCACGAACTAAGACAACACTCACCGCTACTTTTGAGACAGCAAGATAGATGAGCAATCTTTCTCCAACCTTTGGTTTTGCAAGCAACGACGGATTTGACAGGTATGTTTTCAAATTTTTGAGCGCCTGTTGACACTCCTCAGTCCATTCGAATTGATCTTTCTTTTTAAGAGCTGAAAAGAATTTAAAGCACTTTTCTGATGATTTGGAAATAAATCTCCCCAAAGCTGCAATTCTTCCTGTCAACCTCTGCACTTCTTTTTTATTTGTAAGTATATCAGGATTTCTTCAATGGCTTTAATCTGCGCTGGATTCACCTCAATACCACGGTTAGAAACAAGAAAATCTAAAAACTTACCTGATGCAACACTGAATGCACATTTCTCAAGGTTTAATTTTATATTGAATTTTCGCAAAATTTGAAACGTATCTAATAAGTGCGATATATGATCCCTTGAATGTTGAGTTTTAAAGAGCATATCGTCTATGTAAACCTCCATAGTTTTTCCCAAGTGTTCTTGGAACATTTTGGTCACCAGTCTTTGATACGTTGCACCAGCATTTTTGAGACCAAAAGGCATCACTTTATAGTAGTAAGTCCCCCTGTCTGTTATAAATGAAGTTTTTCTTCATCTAAAGGATCCATTTTAATCTGGTTATAACCTGAATATGCATCTAAAAGCTTAACAACTCATGTCCTGCAGTAGCATCAATTAGTTGATCTATATGTGGTAATGGAAAAGAGTCTTTGGGACAAGCTTTGTTAAGGTCTGTGTAATCTACACAAATTCGCCACTTACCATTCTTTTTCGGTACCACAACAGTATTGGCTAACCAATTAGGATACTTTACCTCGCGGATAAACCCAATTTTTAGTAATTTTTTGGACCTCATCTTGAATCACCTGATTTTTGAAAGCTCCTTGCTTTCTCTTCTTTTGTTTGACAGGTGGATATGAGGGATCTTCATTTAACTTGTGAGTCATTACCTCCGGTGGTATTCCTGTCATATCAGAATGGGACCAAGCAAAATAATCCACATTAGTTTTCAAAAATTTAATCAATTTACCTTTCATGTCCTGGCTTAGATTGGCCCCTACGTAGACTTTCCTTTCAGGTCATTGTGTGAATAATACTACAGCCTCCAGCTCTTCAATTGTTGTTTTGATATTTTCATTTTCCTCTGGTTCTTGAATGAAATCGGGCCTTGAGTCCATATCTGTTCGTTCTTGTTCAGTTGAGGTTTGTGTTGTAGTACCCTCAACTGGGTTCTGTAACTGCTATTTTTCTTCGTTCCTCATACTTGAATCTGCTACGGAGTTGATACTCCTGGATGTCTGTTGATCCCCACGGATTTGACATATTCCCCATGGTGATGGAAATTTAATAACTTGATGTAAGGTTGACGGAACGGCATCCATCTCGTGGATCCACGGTCTCCCGAGTATCATATTGTAAGCCATTTCCATTTCTACCACCCGAAACTTTGTATCTTTGACAACCCCTTCTGCGAATGTAGTAAGTATTACCTCAGCTTTCATCACAACGCTGAAATTGTCGAAACCAGACAAAGTATGCGCCTTGGGTACTAATTTAGCTTCAGCTTGCATCTCGTGTAGAACTCTTAGCAGGATAATGTTCCCAGAGCTACCTGGATCAATCAAAACTCGTTTCACATTAGTGTCATGTACAAGTAAAGATATTACCAGTGCATTGTTATGTGGAGTTAATATGCCATCCGCATCTGCATCATCAAACGTAATGCTTTCTTCCTCTAAGACATGTCGCACCCGCTTCCCGTGGGTAATGGTGACTTTGGAAACTTTATTTACTGTCGTATACGTCACACCATTGATTTCTTCGCCCCCGCTTATAACATTAACGGTTCTTTTTGGAGAAGGCGGTTTAGGGGGCTCCTGCCTATTCTTCATGTATGCTTGCTTACCTTTCTCGCTGAATAACTCAGTGACATATCCTTGCTTCAACAGATAATCGACTTCACCCTGTAGCAACCTACAATCTGCCGTTTTGTGACCATGATCGTTGTGAAATTCGCACCAGTGCTCGGGATTGCGCCTGTTTGGATTTGACCTCATTTCTTTTGGCCACCGCACCTTATCACCCATGCTTCTTAAACAGCTACGAGCACGGAAGTGCTTGCATTAAAATTATAACCGCCAAATCGTGCCTTCAAGTTTCTATCATCATCTCGTGACTCTCGTGTGTTACGATCATTTCCATACCTCGATGATGAGCCCGATTCTCTATTTCTAGATCTATGGTCGTACCTTGAATGATCATGCTTTGACCGTGAATCTTTTCCAGCTGGGCCCATATATGGTTCGTACCTGTTTTTACCGGACCTTTTTTCTATTTCCGCCCGTCTTGAACTCACCTTTTCTTCTTTTTGAGATCGTGAGATAATATCTTCTTTGATCCTTAACTTCGTGCTATACCTGTTGTAAACGTCATTCCATGTCGTTGCTGGGAATTCATGAAGACTTTCCTTGAGTCGCCTCGTGGCTTCTGAGCTTTTCTCATTCAAATTACTAGTGAAAGCTATAGCTGCCCAATTATCCGGTACACGTGGTAACGTCATTCTTTCACGCTGGAACCTATCCACGAACTCTCTGAGCAACTCGGAGTCCCCTTGTTTGATTTTGAAAATATCCTCCATTCTCTTTTCGACTTAATATATGGTGATCAATTAAATGCATACACACACATATTTCTGCAATTAGGGTGGTCTTATTAACGAAGTAACAAAAACAATTGATTAATTGAAGCTTTTTTTCCTCCTCCCTCCATCATTAATAATCTCTTTTGTTTTTGGGGAGCTGGACGATTAAGCAAATTAAATTATCACATGTTCTTAGAAAATAAAACATATCAAAATAGGGAGAATGATATCAGAAAGCCTTAGAGAGCTTGTTCATATAAGGTAAGGTAGCAGGACAAAAGGATGAAATGATTCTTTGTATGTGCGAGCTGAAAGAAGTTAGTTTAATTATTAGAGCACTCGACTAAGGACGACTAAGGAGGACGAAGAGGTTTACACTAGCTAGGATCGGAGAAGTCGATCTGAATTAAGTTGCAAGGTATTTCATGAAATTAAGTAATGTTTTAAACAATTTTAACACGTTTAGGCAAAGAGCTTAAAAGCAGAATTTCATACAAGTTATCATACAAATTTCATATATTATTTCTACATAGTTAAATACAACTACAATATCATACAAGTTAAATACAAATTTTATACAAATTTTCTTTTGTATATTTTGTATTTGATTTATACATAGCAAAAGAAAATTTCATACAAATAATTATATATTATACAACTTATCTACAACTTGCATACATTATTTCTACCCAGTTATATACAACTACACTCATACAACTTAAAATACAATTTTTATACAATATGTCTTTGTATATATTTTATATCTGATTTGTATATATTTTGTCTGTGGTGTGTGCTTCTTCCTCTCTAAAATTCCAATCAAACTTACTCTCTTAATACAATTTTGATACATATCAATAACTTTATGTAAACAGATTGTATTGATAACTTAAATACAAATTTTATACAATGATTCATACATTTATTGTTCAACTTTCATACAACATTCGAATAAAAGAATATATAACTACAATTTATATACAATTATACTACAACTTTACTACACTTTGGTAAGTCTAATGTATGTCATGTCTTCTTCTTCTTCTCCTTCTTCTTCGACTTTCAACCTGAAATTCAGCCAAAATCAAGTCTAATCTTCATCAAACACCCTCAATTTTGAGATATAAATTCCAAACAATATTCCCAATTGTTTGCAACAACACCCAATCCAAACAACATAAGGGTTTTTGAAAATCCAAATTCGAATTCAAAGCTCCAAAGCTTTTTAATGGCTGTCAATGGTGGAGGGTCAAACACCTTCAAAATTTATTACTTGACAATTTCAATTTGAACACCAATTTTGCAACATTACTGGAATTTGAAACCAATTGTGCAACACCTTCAACTCTACGTTACTGGAATTTCAATAAGCATGAAATTGTTGCTTTCTTTCCCTTTGCTCTACATTACTGGAATTAGGGATTGAAAGATATAGAGAGATGGAGAGAGAGAGAGAGAGAGAGAGAGAGAGAGAGAGAGAGAGAGAGAGAGAGAGAGAGAGAGAGAGAATATGGATGAGAAATAATTGATTCCTAATAAGGGATACTCATTTAATTCCCAACGTGCATATAATTGGTAAATTATATATGCCTATGTAATTAAAATGAAACTTGAGTAGGGAGGATAATAAAGTTTCAAATAGTGTATAGGAAGGTAAAAATTCCTTTAGGAAATTTTACCTCCTATAGCAAAGGTACACTCCTTATTTATTATTTTAAAATATTATTTTCTATGGCTACTTTTTATATTTTATTGCAAAATAGGTATTTATGGTATATACTATCATTGAGGCATGAAATACGCTATTTATGTTTTTCCTCCCTCTTTCTTTCAATTAACACACGATTCTCTCTCAAATTTTTTTTCTTTCTCTCTCTCTCTCTCTTTCTTTTCTCTCTCTTCGAGCAAAATACATGTTATTAATCGTGAATTCTCTGGCCGAATAAAAAATATACCCGTATTTGGTTGCTAAGTTAAACACCTAAATAACCAAAGGAAAACTACGGGGAATGTAACGACCGTTTTAAGAATTTACGCTCCGATCCCTTATTAACTGCTTTCCCCGTATTTATTTCTGCTATTTTGAATTGCCGGGATGTTCGGTTTTGAGTTTCGGAGAGTTTTGGGACACTTAGTCCCTAAATGAGAGCTTAAGTGTTGAAAATTTAACCGTAGTCGGAACAATGTGAAGACGGCCTCAGAATGGAATTTCGATGGTTCCGTTAGCTCCGTTGGGTGATTTTGGGCTTAGGGGAGTAATCGGATTGAATTTTGGAGGTCCGTAGCTAATTTAGGCTTGAAATGCCGAAAGATCAAATTTTGATGTTTCCGGTTCGATAGTGAGATTTTGATCCGAGGGTCGAAATGGAATTCCGGAAGTTGGAGTAGCTCCGTAGTGTTGAATGTGACGTGTGTGCAAAATTTCAGGTCATTCGGACGAGGTTTGGTAGACTTTTTGATCGAAAGCATATTTTGAGAATTTTGGAGTTCTTAGGCTTGAATCCATGGTTAATTTGAGGTTTCGATGTTATTTTAGGTATTTTATGGATTGGTACAAGTTTGGGCAGTGTTATTAGACTTGTTTGTGCTTTTGGTTGAGGTCCTGGAGGCCTCGGGATGATTTCGGATGGTTGACGGAAGGATTTTTGGAGTTTGGAGTTGCAGCTTCAGCTGCTGGTTTCCTTTCATAACAGCACCTGTGTGTTTGGGGACGCAGGTGCGGCACCGTAGAAGCGGCTACGTGGCCGCAGAAGCGATTTTGGCCCAGAGCTTCAGGATCCGCAAGTGCGGTTGGGCTCCGCAAATGCGATGCCGCATATGCGGCTAAGATACCGCAGATGCGGACCCAGCCCTTTAAGTGACTTTTCGCACCTGCGATGTATTTTCCGCAGGTGCGGGACCTCAGGTGCTCTCCCAAGACCGCAGATGCGGTCTTACTGGGCAGAAAAGGGGCAGAATCGAGGGTTTTGTTCAAAACTTGGAAAAATCATTTTGGAGCTCGGGGTGGGGCGATTTTGTGAGGTTTTTGAAGAGAAGATCATTGGGTAACGATTCCTTGTTCCTTTCTAGTTATATTCCATTAATCTTATCTTAGTTTTGTCATTTAAATTCGGATTTGGAGATGAAAATTGAGAAAAATGGGAAGAAGGTTCTTAGACCTAGAATTCGAATTTTGATGGGGAATTTGACTTTGGATTTTGATAGTTTAGGTATGCATGAACTCGTGAGAGTATGAGGATTCTGAAAATACAAATTTTACCCGATTCCGAGACGTGGGCCCGAGGGGCATTTTGGTCATTTTACCTAATTTCGTGTATTAGCTTAGAATTTATTTGTAGAATTAGTTACTTGAAGTGTTATTTACATTATGCAATTGAATTGAACAGATTTGGGCCATTCGGAGTCGAATACTCGTGGCAAGAACGTGGTCTCGGGTTGATTATTGAGCCGGTTCTAGGTAAGTGGCTTGTCTAACCATGTGTGGGGGACATTTCCCTTAGGATTGACATTGTGATAATTGAAATGCCTTGTACGTGAGGTAACGAGTGCGTACTTGTGCTAATTGTTGAAAATCCTGTTTTTCATGTCTAATTGAATAAATTGCTCTATTTGTTTTAACTGCCTTATTTGTGTTACGTGAAGCATGCCAGGTTAGAATTGTTTGTTTTACTTTGGTATGAAGTTGAGCTTAATTGAGTATTCCTCTTGCTGTTATTGTGTGTTTTACTTTGGGACTACGGGAAGGCATTCCGGGAGATCCCATGTACGTATTTATGATTGAGCTGATGTGCGGGATACCGAGAGATCCCTGGCATGTATATTGAGAATACCAAGAGATTCTCTGGATACCAAGAGATCCCTAGCATATACTGAGGATACCAAGAGATCCTCGGGATACCAAGAGATCCCTAGCATATATTGAGGACACCAAGAGATCCTCGGGATACTAAGAGATCCCTGGTATATATATTGAGGATACTAAGAGATCCTCCGGATACTGAGAGATCCCCGGTTATTATCCTTGTGATTGTTTTTGCCTCTTTGTCAGTTGTAGTTATCTTTATATCCTGTGATACTTTTACTGCTGCACTTATTTATACTGTTCTGTTCTACACTGTCAAACTTTATATTTTATTTAACCTCGCCCTGACCTTCCTCATCACTACCCGATCGAGATTAGGCTTGGCACTTACACTACCACAAAAATTACTTTTACCGACTAAAATTTAGCGGCAATAGACTAAATACCGCTAATTTATATTTTAAGCACAAAAGTTACCGGCAAATTAGTATAGCCAGCGATGGATCCGCTTTTACTGGCAACTGAAATGAATGGCCAGTAAAAGTTATGCTGGGAAGCCACATTTTATTAATTTTTCATCTTCCCCCCAAATTTTTCCCACGTTCCCTCTTTACTTTGAAACCCTATTTCAATTTTTAGGGTCACTCTTCTACGTTCGCCCAAAATTCACTCTCTACCTTGCTTCATCTCCCTCATCTCTCTCTCAGCTGGCGAAACACTAGGGCTTGAAAATTACATAGAAGAACAACAGTAATCTTCTTCCCTCCATTAAAACATATTTCAGGTCAGTAACCAATTTCTTTATCTATGGAAAATACTTAACTTTTATTTGGTATTAATATTTAAATGAAGATTTTGATGAATTTACATTTTCCTTTCTTGATTTCTCAACTGGATAAAAGATCTACTCAGCATCATTTTGTTCAAAGAATCTCAATGTCTGATTTTTATATGTGTATTTTTGTGTGTTGTCTTCAAATGCAATTCTCACTTAGGTAACAAGGTTCTCCCGCACTCCCCAAAAAGAAATTGCAAGAGTTTTAGGATAGATTTTACAGGTCCTAACCCCGCCAAAATGTAGAACCCCTTTCTAAGATAAGAAAATGGGTGAAACAGAGAATCGCTATTTATTTTGGCTATGCTAAGTTCAAGATCACTACTATCGTTTTCCAAAGTCTAGAAACATGTCGGGGCTAACAGATAGCAAACTGATTAGTGAGGAGGCTGCACCTTGAGTCATTTACAAAGAGTTTAATTTCTCTTAAAATATAATTATGCTATTTCTGCTACTACATACTGAAAAGTAGCTATTTTGCTTTTTTCCATATCCTAACTCATAGGCCATCACAGAAAATAAAAGCATTAAGATTTACATGAAGTACATTTTGTTGGGTAGCTAAATTTTGCAGCTTCTAATCTTAAGAACTTTACATGATACAAGTTGAGTGGAAAGATATCTAGAGTCTGCTTATGGAGGAGAAAGAATAAGAGTCCAAGAGTATGGTTATTTGTGTATTTCATATGTAATTTATAGAATAAGAAAGACCAAATATATGTTTATTTAAAGGATTATTAGGTTCTGCTAAGATCAAGTTATGTCCATTTTCATCAAGCATGCCGAAGCCAAGTGATCCGTGTATTTCCAACTATCTTCTTCACTTGATTTGGAACTGCATCAAGTGGTTTATATGACGATCACTTTCCATTGCAAAACCTACATATATTCTTTTGTTCTGAAGGTGTCTTATACCATGAATTTTTTTCGTCTTCTTGATCCTAGGGTCTATCGGAAACAGCCTCTCTACCCCTGGGGTGGGGGTAAGGTCAGCGCACACACTACCCTCCCCAGACCCCGCTAGTAGAATTTTACTGGGTCATTGTTGTTGTTGTTGATAGGTGTATTGACGCCACGGAAAGACATTTAGATCAATCTATTCTCAAAGTTGCCTCGTGGTTTCGAGTCTCATTTGCAGTAATCGTCATTGAGTTTGGCCGATGACAAGGGAAGGCTTCCATTACTCCCTGCAACTTGATTGAAATAAATTGATTCATGTCACTTGCATAACCTTTTTGTCATGTGTTTCTGCATGCGTGTATATGTTCATCATCTACTTTGAGCTAAGAGAGTTTGCACAATCCATGCCAAAAAGTGAAAAAGCATCTTGATGTTATCTGTTATTACCAATGTTGAGCTTTGATATAGAAGACTATATCTCCTTCAATGAATCTACATTACCTATCAACTCTATGCAATATTCACTTAAAGTTTCCACTTTTCTTTTCTTCTTTTTTCCGTTTCCCCTTTAGAAGTTGATATAGTAATGAGGATTCATGTGGTGAAGAAAAGAGCTTCAAAGCTGGCAATGACCTTGGTGGCAATTATGGTCGTTATGTTATTCAAAATGGTGGGCTAAAATTAACATTTATCGCTCAATAGACTTCATCCTCTCATTAATCCAACGAGTTATACAATTAACTCCAACCATGGAGGTAATCTTGTCTTTAAATTTTTTTAAATTATTCATATTTGTTGGAAAAGCTAAGAGAAACGTGGAGTAGTCCTAATTTACAAATTTTATTCATGAATTCCTCTATTAGGTGATGCACCTAATAATAATATAAAGTAATAAATGTAGTTGTGTTAGTTGAAGAACTTGTCAAAAATAAAATGAAAATATTTTATGGTTGGTGATATTCCATAGTTTTCTTGAAGGAAGACCTTATTCTCTGCTCTTGTTATTATGCTTTAGTGAATCTAAATTGAGGCAGATGTTCCTTGAGTACCAATTATACTTATTAAAACAAAGCTACGTTAGAATCTCCTATTTAGTCTAGTTTCATTGTTACTCATTAACTGGTTTTTTTACTAATATCTCTATTTGGTTAAACTGATATCTGTTTTCTATCAGTCAACTTCGTTAACTTCATTTTTCGTTGTGGATAATTTACTTAGACTATGATTGTATTCTTTTCTGAATATCTTGTCTTCTCTTTATGGACGAGAATGAAATGTTAGATACTCCCCTCTCTATGTGGATGGGTACTGAAATATTAGGCTAAAAAAGAGATTGTTTTTTTCTTTATAGTTTTTAATGTTAAAAGTTATTGAGTTTAGCAGGAAGTATGTTGGTTATATATATTGTTACTTTGTTATGCTGAAAAATGGGCTATATCTCTGATGTGTTATCAGCAAATGAAGAATTTGAATTAAATATGATTAGGCATAGAGTTGAGAGGTGTTTGTTTGAAGTTTAATTTTTTTGAAGAGAGTGCAACAAACCAAAATATGTCTATTGTCGCACTGAATTACATGAAGTAATCTCTATGCTGAAACATAACTGTGTGGACTTAGAAATCCAACTACTTAAATGAGTTTAAACAATGAAGTTGTTTACTTCATGTTACCACTGGAAGTAGCTGTTTTGTAATTTATTTTCCCGTAGAGTCATGAATAATAACATTTTAGTCTCATTTATAGCTGGAATTGTCATAGCCATTTAATATGTTTGCCATGATAAGAGTTCTATTGTGAAGAACGTACATTATAGTGTCTCAAAGATTTAGGATTGGTTAAGGACAAAAGAGAATGCAATTTGTTAAGTATAACATACTGTATTTTGTTTGGACTGGAATTTGACCACCTTCGTATTCTATAAATCTTTTTGAGTTCTGTTGTATTGTAATTGTATTGGGAAAAAAGTTGAATTTATATTGAAGATGACGTGGCGTGACACGTGGACTAGACAAATGGTCAAAGCGTAACAATTGGGAAAAAGGTACGGGAGATGATAGGTACGGGAAGAGGAAGTGAAATAGGCACGAGAAGCAGTTTAGACACGAGTCTCGTACCAATTCAAGTCATTTAAAGCCAGTGGGTCGAAAGGCATTGAAGACATGGATCTGAAGACAAAAAAGAGTCCAAATTCATTTTAAATACCTGATACGTTAGAAAATTGGTATTTAATAGGAATGATTGTGTAACGGCTCATTTAATGTCATTTATTGTTCATAATTGTCTCATTAAAGCTTAGGTTTCATTCCTTTACCTAGAATCAACTATAAAAGGAGGAAGTTGTATTGGGAAAAGGGCATCATTGACATCATACTGAAATAAAAACTTGTTTACTGCTTTATTATTATTCTCAAAAAGCCTATTATTATTTTTTGGTCTCTTGATTATCAGTAACCCGATTTTTCGTCTCAAATTCTAGCTTCATCCAAAATATTATTTCTTTGGTGAAACAAATTGGTTCCGTTGCCGGGAATTTGATAATCTATTCTTTTTAAGTTACATTCTATCTGTTGTTATCATCATGTCACACGACAATAATAACAGTGAAAACACCTTGGGAAACCGTGAAAATCAAATGCATCAAGATCAAGGAGATTTGCAGAACTTTAACGCGGTTCCTTCCCTTCAAAATTTACCACGTCAATCTCGTGAAGGCACTCCTAAATCACATGCCGATGAGCAAGAGCAATCAGAACATTTTGAGGGACCAGAAGAAGCTCTGCAAAGAATAATTGATGCACGGGTTAGCCAAGCTCTTCAAGCGCTAGTTAGCCGGTTACCTGCTGCGCCGTCCACACCTTCGCCTAATAACAATACGCTGGAGAATCCTCGTTCTGGCCTTGTTAATTCAAACGAAGGAACCCCCATTGAACCACGAGAAATGAATCCAGGTAATACAAATAATTCTTATTTACAAAATTTGGTACTAACTTTGCAGACACAGCTCAAAGAACAAAACGAGCGCATCGAGCAAATCCCTGGAGTTCCCCCAATAATCAAAGGAATAGATGCGGATAAATATTCACAACAACCTTGGAAACCGAGTGCTGCTCCCCTTTCAATCCCTAAAAATTTCAAAATGCCTGACATTTCAAAATACGACGGCGCAACCGATCCACGTGACCATGTGACGACATTTATTACAGGGGTCAAAGGAAATGATTTAACCAAGTAGGAGATTGAGTCCGTGTTGGTCAAGAAATTTGGTGAAACACTCACCAAGGGTGCACTAACCTGATATTCTCTTTTGCCTGAAAACTCTATAAACTCTTTTGCTGAGTTTGCAGATTCTTTCATTAAGGCGCACTCAGGAGCACAAAAGGTTGAAAAAAGAATGGAGGACATCTTTAAAATCAAACAAGGGGATACAGAGTTGCTCCGAGATTTTGTTGATAGGTTCCAACGCGAACGAATGACTTTACCCCGCATACCAGATAATTGGGCTGCAATAGCTTTTGCGAGCAATCTAAATGTTAAAAGTTCTGAAGCCACGAGAAGACTTAAAGAAAGCCTTCGAGAGTTCCCTGCAACCACGTGGAATGATGTGTATAACAGGTACAGTACGAAGTTGCGAATCGAAGAAGATACCGTGCCTCGATTTCAACATGAAGAAAGAAGCAGTTCAAGGAGATCCGAAACTGAAAAAAGATCAGGTAAAAACAGGTACGATCCTTATATGGGTCCTGCAGGAAAAGATTCACGAACAAAACAGGATAATCAACGATATGATCAAAAATCAAGAAACAAGGAGTCAGGCTCCTCATCGAGGTTTGAGAATGATCGAAACATACGCGGGGCACGAGATGATGATGGAAGTTTGAAGGCGAGATTTGGTGGATATAATTTCAATGTCACTACCTCCGAGCTCGTAGCTGTTTTAAGGAGCATGGGAGATAAGGTACGGTGGCCGAAGGAGATGCGATCAAATCCAAACAAGCGCAATCCAGATCATTGGTGCGAATTTCATAATGATCACGGGCATAAGACTTCAGAATGTAGATTCTTACAAAGTGAAGTGGACCATCTATTGAAACAAGGTTATCTCACTGAGTTATTTAGCGAGAAAGGAAAGCAAGCCTACATGAAAAACAGGCAAGAGCCACCAAAGCCCCCATCACCCAAGAGAACCGTGAATGTTATAAGCGGGGGAGAAGATATTTATGGAGTAACATACACAGCTTCAAATAAAGTTTCCAAAGTCACAATCACGCACGGGAAACGAGTGTGTCAAACCTTAGAGGATGAAAGTATCACTTTTAATGATGCAGACACAGAAGGAGTGATCACCCCCCACAACGACGCACGGGTAATATCTTTACTTGTACATGATACTAATGTAAAAAGAGTTTTGATTGATCCAGGAAGTTCTGCAAACATCATCCTATTAAGAGTACTACGTGAAATGCAAGCGGAGGATAAGATGATTCCAAAGGCGCATACTCTAACAGGATTCGATAATTCCAGTGTTGTAACTAAAGGAGAGGTAATTCTAACAACTTTTGCAGAGGGTATTGTGAAAGATACCAAATTTCAGGTAGTAGATATGGAGATGGCATATAATGTAATCATGGGGAGACCGTGGATTCATGATATGGACGCTGTTATCAAGTAATGAAATTCCCATCACCATGGGGAATCTGTCAAATTCGAGGGGAACAACATACAGCTAGGAGTATTAATATGGTAACAGATACGAGTGCTATAAATAAAGTTGAAGAAGACATAGACCAAACCACAACGGAACGAGGAAAGATAGATATAGACTTGAGACCTGATATGATTCAAGAGCCTGAAGAGAATGAAAACATTAAAACAACAATTGAGGAGCTCGAGCCTGTGATACTATTTGAACAATGGCCTGAACGAAAGGTTTATGTGGGAGCCAACTTAAGCTCAGATACGCGAGGTATGTTAATTGAATTCTTAAAAGCTAACGTGGATTGTTTTGCTTGGTCCCATGCTGATATGACAGGAATACCACCGGATGTAATGACTCACAAACTAAATGAAGACCCATCTTGCATACCCGTAAAACAAAAGAAAAGAAAGCAAGGAGCTTTCAAAAACCAGGTGATTCAAGAGGAGGTCCAAAAGCTATTAAAAATTGGGTCGATCCGTGAGGTAAAGTACCCCGATTGGTTGGCTAATACGGTCGTCGTACCTAAGAAAAACGGTAAGTGGCAGGTTTGTGTAGATTATACCGATCTTAACAAAGCCTGTCCAAAAGATTCTTTCCATCTACCTCATATAGATCAGTTAATTGATGCAACTGCAGGGCATGAACTTTTAAGTTTCTTAGATGCATATTCGGGGTACAACCAAATAAAAATGGACCCCGGTGATGAAAACAAAACTTCTTTCATCACAGACAGGGGGACTTACTGTTATAAAGTAATGCCCTTTGGTCACAAGAATGCTGGAGCAACCTATCAAAGGTTGGTCACCAAAATGTTCCAAGAACATTTAGGAAAAACTATGGAGGTATATATAGACGATATGCTCGTCAAGACCCAGGATTCTAATGATCATATTTCTCATTTATCTGTTACATTTGGAATTTTGCAAAAATTTAATATGAAACTCAACCCAGAAAAATGTGCATTTGGAGTTGCCTCAGGTAAATTTTTGGGTTTTCTTGTTTCTAACCGTGGCATTGAAGTGAATCCCTCTCAGATCAAAGCAATAGAAGAAATTCCTGATATCCTTACAAGTAAGAAAGAGGTTCAAAGATTAACAGGAAGAATTGCGGCTTTGGGGAGGTTTATTTCCAAATCTTCGGAGAAGTGCTTTAAATTTTTCGCAGCACTCAAAAAACAAGATCATTTTGAATGGAACGAAGATTGTCAACTGGCTCTCAGAAATTTGAAAGCTTATTTGTCAAACCCGCCGCTGCTAGCAAAACCGAAGGAGGGTGAAAAGTTGCTCATTTATTTGGCTGTATCAGAAGTTGCGGTAAGTGCTGTCTTAGTTCGAGAGGACCAAGGTAAATAATCTCCTATCTATTATGTAAGTAAATCTCTGTTAGATGCTGAAACACGATACCCGCAACTAGAAAAGTTAGCTTTAGCTTTGATCATGGCATCTAGAAAATTGAGACCTTATTTCCAGTCCCATCCCATTGTTGTGGTTACTGCTTTTCCATTACGAAGCATTTTGCATAAACATGAGTTATCAGGAAGGTTAGCAAAATGGGCCATAGAGTTAAGCGAGTATGAAATCAATTATCAATCTAGAACTGCAATAAAATCTCAAGTATTAGCCGATTTCATAGCTGATTTTAGTCAAGGAATGCATTTAGAAGCAGAAAAAGAGTTACAAGTTTTTAATGGTGCAAACCCGGGGACTTGGATTTTATTCGCTGATGGTTCTTCTAATGTAAAAGGTGCAGGCCTAGGGATAGTTCTCGTACCTCCTACAGGTGAAACTATTAGACAAGCTATAAAATGTCATTCTATAACTAACAATGAAGCAGAGTATGAGGCTGTAATTGCAGGTTTAGAACTGGCACGCGAACTTGGCATAACCCAGATTATAATCAAGAGCGATTCTCAACTTGTGGTTAATCAAATACTGGGGACTTTTACAGCCAGGGAAACTCGAATGCAAGAATATCTGGAAAAAGTACGGGAATTAATAACACAATTCCAAACCTGGAAGGTAATGCAGATCCCAAGAGACGAGAATGCAGAAGCAGATGCATTATCTAATCTCGCGTCTGCAGCAGACGTGGCAAATGATACAAATACTTCAATCGTACATCTGTTTCATTCCGTCCTCGAACCTGATAAGAATGAGGTAAATTTTAATCATTTAACATGGGATTGGAGAAATGAAATTATTGCTTTTTTACAGCATGGTACCGTGCCTATCGACAAAACAAAAGCTCATGCACTTCGCAAAAAAGCTGTCCGTTATTGTTTACATCAAGTGAATCTTTATCGAAAGATGTTTGGTGGCCCATTAGCAAGGTGTCTCGGACCTTCTCAAACAGAATATGTGATGAGGGAAGTACATGAAGGACATTGCGGAAGTCACGCTGGTGGGAGGTCGCTGGTGAAAACATTGATTCGAGCAGGATATTATTGGCCCAAGATGGAAGAAGAAGCTAATGATTTCGTGTCTAAATGTGATAAATGTCAAAGATACGGCAATAATATACATAGACCAGCTGAGTTACTCCATCCTGTCATAGCCCCGTGGCCCTTTATGAAATGGGGAATGGATATTGTAGGTCCTTTACCACTAGCAAAAGGTCAGGTAAAATTTCTACTTGTGCTTACAGATTACTTCACTAAATGGGTAGAAGCAGGAGCTTTTAAACAGGTGCGGGAGAAAGAAGTTAAAGACTTCATTTGGAGAAACATAATATGCCGTTTTGGAGTACCAAGGGAAATCGTCTGTGATAATGGACCACAATTCATAGGGGCCCAAATCACAGAATTTTTCGAAAGTTGGCAGATTAAAAGAATAACATCTACACCATATCATCCAGTGGGAAATGGACAAGCTGAGTCCACGAATAAGGTTATCGTCAACAACTTGAAGAAAAGATTGCAAGATTCGAAAGGTAATTGGCCTGAAATATTACCTGGAGTATTATGGGCTTATCGTACAACGACAAAAACAAGCACGGGAGAAACCCCATTTTCAATGGTTTATGGTGCGGAGGCTTTGATTCCAGTAGAGATAGGAGAACCAAGCACACGGTACGTTCAAGCATCGGAGGAATCAAATGATGTAGAGATGCGGGTGAATCTTGATTTGTTAGAAGGAAGAAGAGAAACTGCACTAATAAGAATGGCGGCACAAAAGCAAGTAATTGAACGATACTATAACAGGAAAGCACGCCTCAGATTCTTCAAAATTGGGGACTTCGTGCTTAAAAAGGTGTTCCAATCTACAAAGGCTGCTAATTCAGGAAAGCTGAGTCCAACATGGGAAGGACCCTACAGAGTTCGTGACATTGCAGGAAAAGGAGCATACGAGTTGGAGACAATGGATGGCAAGCTATTACCCTCACATTGGAATGCTGTCCATCTAAAAAGATACTATTTTTGAGAAAAGTATCCACGGTCAGGTATCTCTATGTTAAATTTTTTTTTAAATTATTAACAATTTTACTAACGATTTTAGATGCTAGGCAAAAACCCTAACTCGTGCCAAATGATGAGTCACGACCTGTACGGCAAAAGGGAATATTCTTAAATTCCCAGCCCAGGGTTACAATTAATCTGATGGAAAAATACACGGGTTAGGTAGTCTTCATCTCTAATCGAACCTCCGAGTCCCGCAAATTTTTCTGTTTCAGGAAAAGGACTAAGTTAAGAGGAAAAAACAAGTGCTTGAGGCTTCATATTTCACAGCTCAAACACTTGGGGACTGTACAATAAACACAGAACGGATACGTGCGGAAAATAGATGCGTAAATCAAGAGACAAGTGTCGAGCAGAGATTATGGAATCCAAGCATAAGCATACATCATAGTATTCTTTATCATGGGAACAATAGAGTCACCTCTCAAACCCTTCCTAAAGATGGGGTCGGGACTATGTACTAAAACGGGTTATAAAGAAAAACCTCGTGTCTATTGTTCTTCTTTTATATAAATCTGTTACAAGGAAAACAGTTGCGAGAAAGTTATAGATGTACTTTAATACATGTAAATGTTTGTTCAAGTTCATAAATAAAAACTTGTCGAAGTTGTAGCATACAAAACATGTGTATTCTTATTTCTTTCATCGTATTATAACACCATTATGAAGTTGAGACGTCTTCTTCATTAAGTGTCTATAAAATAAAAGGGCCCTCTTTTATAAACCTCATGTTGATATTCCATGAGAAGAATCATAAAGCATTTTCAAAGGATAAAAATGCTAAGCTATTCTATAAGTCCTAAATAAGTAAAAAGGCAAGAATAGAATATAAAGAAGTACTCATAAAACTTCTTAACATAAAAGATGAGGAAAAACTTAGTCACCAAATGTTTGTCTTACAAGTGTCCCATAATGGTAACTAGGGACTTCATCAAAAGATCCCTTCAAAATTGCCAAAGGATAACATTAACAATCATTAAAAGTTGTAACATCACTTTCTGAAGCAATAACAGGTGCGGTCACAATTTCTGAAGAAGCAGCAATAGGAGCGGTTTCAGCTGAGCTTGAAGTGATAACATCAATAAGGGAAGAAATAGTCACAGGAACTTCGATTCCCATAGACTGTACCATAGAAGTTTCAACCTCGGAAGCTGGAGTTACAACTTCAAGTACCTCAGTAACTGCTTCAGAGTTCAAAAACTCTTCTGTTCCAGGAGCTTCGAGTGCTGGAGAAGGGGTGTCAATAGTTCCAAGGGCTGGAGAAGGAGTATCAGCAGGTTGTTGACCTTTTTCGATAGTGTCTATGACTTTGGCCAACTCAGATTGCAAGTCAAAGTTTTCTTGTGTAGCCTCCATCAAAGCATCACGTCGAGAATTTAGAAAAGCCCAACTCACGTCTATGTTGAAATTTTCTTCAAGAGCATTATATTCCTTCTCCAAAGCCTTATATTCTTCTTCCCACATAGCAAGGTCATTTTTCATTATTTGGTGCTCGGCTAAGTGAGAATCTAAGGAAGTTTCAAGAGAGGCATGGGAACTTTCCAAGGCACGAATTTTGTCAGAAGAAATCCTTAAGTCATTTTGAGCATGAGTTAAGTTTTGAGCTAACTCCCTTGCGTATTCTTCTTTCTTCTCCATGAGTGCCTTAAGTTCTTTAATCTCATCATTGGCTTTAGATAGAGAGCATTCCAGAAGTTCTTTATCTCTTTTAATCTGACCCCAAGAAGCATTCACAATTCTCAACTCAGAAGTTAAGCCATGATTTTGTTGCTCCAAGTGAGCCTTGTTCTCCTGCAACTCCTCTACAGTCACTTGGGCACTCTCAAATTGTTCTTTCCAGTTTGCTGCCTCAAATAAGGCATCCTTAGCTATTTTCCTAGCTTCAGATAGAGCCTTTGTAGACTCTCGCTCCTTTTTCTCCAATGTAGAGACTCGTCCCATCAGCTCAGTCCCAATAAGATTAGCCTACGGTTATAAAGCATAGAAGTGAGAACTTAGAAAGAAAAAGAAGGAAAGCATTTAAGGTTAAGAAAATTACCTTCAAAGTTGAATGAACTATGTCATTCATCAAAGTGTAACAACTATCGCTTTGCATCTTATTCTTTTCGATTTCTCCAATAAGAGGTTCGAGCCAAGCATCAACTCACCCAGATTTTCTTAAGAGGCTTTGATTAGCAGGGATTTCGAGTGTGACACTTCTCATAGTCATGCTTCTATTGCTAGAACTTACTTCTACATGTGGGACAGATGAAGATGGAACAGCGGAAGGGGGAGTAGTAGAAAAGGTAAACACCACAGGAGTCGTGGGAGTTGAAGCAGGAACGGTAGAAGTAAACATAGGAATGGATGTATGAGCAGTCAAAACTGGTGAAAGAACAGAAGTAGTCCATGCTGACAAGGAAACACTTACAGTTGGCAAAGGAATGGAGGAAGTAGGTGCGAATGAAGAAAGAGGAGCTTCATCAAAAACAGGTCCGAGTCCGCCACTCTCAAAACCACTATTACAGAGATGCTGAGTTTATTCATTCGTGTCTCTTGGCACGGTGTCCTCGTCTGAAGGAATCAAAACAGGCTCGGTGGTCGAAGTTTGAGCAGGAGTATCTTCAATTTCATCATCATTAATGACTCGTCTCCTAATTCGTGGCCTGGCTATTAACAAGGTACCTTCTTCTTCCTCATTCTTGGAACCTTCTCCTATAGCTTTCCTTTTTTGAAGCAAGGTTCGAGCCTTGTCCAAGTCAAGTGCAGCATTACCAGACATGCGGATGGCCGTAACAACATCAGCTGTCATTCCTTTGTTACCAAATCCTGATTAAAAGAAGGATACACAATCAACATTAAGGAAAAAATACTTATTGTGCAAAAAGAAAAGTGTGTAAAAAAGGCGATACCATGCGTTTTAACTTTCCAGCCATGTAAAGCAGAAATTGATTTCCAAGTTCTTTGCTCCTTAGGAGCAATCTTCAAAATTGAATCTACCCAACCACGAAAGTTGGGAACAGGTTCCACATCTCCCATGGTTGCTACAAAAAACCAAAAAGAGACGAAGTCAGAAAAAGAATCGAAATTCTCAAAAACAGGTACGGTTTAAAAAAAAAAAACTTACTTGCAAAATTCCACTTCTCAGGGAAGGGAATATTTGTTTCACCAAGTAAATCCACCGTACGCACAGCAACATAACGGGCATACCATCCACGATCATTGTCATCTTCTGTGCTTACCAAAACCTTCTTGCTTCTCGCAGTTAAGGTAAAAACTCCATGACGTATTAAATTAGGATGGTATAAATAGATAAGGTGAGAAAAGGTGAAATCAACAATGGCTTTGGTAGAAAGATATCTCAAACAAGCCACTGCTCTCCATACTAAAGGACCAACTTGGGCCAAACAAATATTAAAGAAACGGCAAAAATCGAGGATGATTGGGTAAATTGGGGGATTAAAACCCAAAGTAAAAGGGTAAGTATAAACAAAAGAGTACCCAATCCTAAAAGAAGAAATTCTTTGATTTATGGAAGGAATTGACATTCGAAGACTATTTTTCCAGTTACAATCTCCTCTGATGGTAGGGATTGTAAGTTCGGTCACTAATGTAGGATAAGTATCAGTTTTTTCTAAACCAGCAACTTGCTTTTGAAGAGATTGTCTATCACTTACAAAAGATAAATCATTTGGTACGATTTCATCAACTAAAGGTTCTCGAGAAGAATCAGGAATTTCTTTACCTTTAGAAGAAGGAGTTTTCAGAATACAACTCCTAGAAGAAGAACCAGAAGAGCCGCCTCGAGTAGATTCTAACCCTGTACGAAGTCTGCCTCCTCTGTCTCTTCTATGTCTAACAGTAGCATTGGGGAATTTGTCTAAAATTGGAACTCTTTTAGGGTTAGGGTTTGGAGACGCCATTGTTGAGCAAAGATGAATCGAAGGAGAGCAAAAGTAAGGAAGAAAAACGTTTGCTAAAGATTTATGGAGAAGAAGACAAAGGAAGAAAATGTTAAGTATGTATATGATGGCAACCGTCAAACTTAGAAGAGTAATAATGGAAAGCCTATAATAAAGGCAACTATCACTTCGTGAATAGTGGGAGTAACGAAGCCTTGAAAAAGGGTGCAAAATAGCAGAATCAATCAAAAGGTGACACATGGACAGAACATTAAATGGAAAAGACAATTGAGACGTCAATATTGTCATACGCATTGATTATGGCAAAAATTCTTTTTTTATGAAGATCCACTTCCCAATTATTTAATTGATAAATAAATAGAAAGTGGGGGGACTATCTGTATTGGGAAAAAAGTTGAATTTATATTGAAGATGACGTGGCGTGACACGTGGACTGGACAAATGGTCAAAGCGTAACAATTGGGAAAAAGGTACGGGAGATGACAGGTACGGGAAGAGGAAGTGAAATAGGCACGAGAAGCAGTTTAGACACGAGTCTCGTACCAATTCAAGTCATTTAAAGCCAGTGGGTCGAAAGGCATTGAAGACATGGATCTGAAGACAAAAAGGAGTCCAAATTCAGTATTAAATACCTGATACGTTAGAAAATTGGTATTTAATAGGAATGATTGTGTAACGGCTCATTTAGTGTCATTTATTGTCCATAATTGTCTCATTAAAGCTTAGGTTTCATTCCTTTACCTAGAATCAACTATAAAAGGAGGAAGTTGTATTGGGAAAAGGGCATCATTGACATCATACTGAAATAAAAATTGTTTACTGCTTTATTATTATTCTCAGAAAGCCTATTATTATTTTTTGGTCTCTTGATTATCAGTAACCCGATTTTTCGTCTCAAATTCTAGCTTCATCCAAAATAATATTTCTTTGGTGAAACAGTAATGGTTAGCAGGAAAAGAAATGCATGTCATGTACACTTGATTTTGATTGAATTGTGTAGTAGCAATTTCTTGATATGTCGCTGATACAAGTATGTAAAGTTCAAGTAGTTGTTTTCTTAATTCAATGTTGATGAACTTTATATGTCGTTTATTTGACATTTATTTTATTTTATCATTTCAGGTCATATATTGTGATGTTCAGAGACATGGCATGTAAAAGTCATGGTGATCAAGAGTTGAGAGAATCTTCCCGATGTAGCTTATTGTCGAGCTTATAGCTACTTGATAAAACAATTAGTTAGACGTGAAATCACATTAGTTATTGGACTCAAATAGTTTAGCATTCATTACATTGTTTACACTCTCAAATTATGGATTTGGTGAAGTACATTGAGCTTTTTGAAGTGAATTATTATTATCATAGGCATGACATCATGCATTACGAAAGTTGGAGTAGTTCTGTCTTAATTTTTAGTGGAAAATATAAAAGTCGCTAAATATCCTCTTTTATAGCAATTTAATTTTACCGACCATTACAAAAGTCATTAAATCGATGAATAAAGCGGAATTCTAGAATCATTTTAGCGGCCATTGTATTTGTTGCCAATCAAGGTACCATTTATCGACCATTAAATTGGTTTTTAGCGGCAATAATAAAGGTTGCAAGATGTATGACCTATGAAATGTTAGGGAATTTTAGTGGCCATTGTAATTGCCGGAAATAAATACCGCTAAAACTCAAGGACTTTTACCGGCCATAAAATGGGTCTTTACCAGCACTTGGTCAAATGGCCGCTAATAGCTTTGCCGACGGCAATTACACCGGCCAAAAACTAATTGCCGGTAAATGATTTAGCGGCCATTTTTATTGCCGCTACAAAGTATTTTAATTGCCGCTAAAAGCCTTTTTTGTTGTAGTGTTATTGAGTACCGCTGTGGTGTACTCATGCCCTTCCTGCGCATGTTTTTCATGTGCAGATCCAGGTACTGCGACTCAGACTCATTACGCTCGAGGCGAGGCATTGTAGAGACTCCGAGGTATATCTGCCATATCCGCAGACCGAAGAGTCCCTTTCTACTCTTGCTTTAAGTATTAGCCCTTCTGTATTTTTCCTTCTTTGTTAGATATTCTGGTGGTAGATATTATTAGACATTCAAAGGCTTGTGATAATGAGATTCCGAATTTTGGGAAAAATGTTAGTGTTTGAGAGTTAATATTTGTATATGCCGAGCGACACTATTAAACGTTGTTTATTTCACTATGTCGGATTTATCTGTTTTTCTTCCGCAAATTGGTTTATTCTTCCGCATTATTAGGCTTACCTAGTCATAGGGACTAGGTGCCGTCACGATGGTTAACGGAGGGCTAACCGGAGTCGTGACAAGTTGGTATCAGAGCTTTAGGTTCATAGGAGTCATGAATCACAAGCTGGTTTATTAGAGTCTCGCTGATCGGTACGGAGACGTCTGTACTTATCTACGAGAGGTTATGTAACTGTTAGGAAAATTTCCATTTGATTTCCTTGTCGTGCGAGATTTTGATATCATAATTCTAAACTTCTGTCTTTTATTCCCTCACAGATGGTGAGGACACGTGCTACCTGAGATGGTCAGGCACCCGCGCCCCTTACTGGAGCCGTCAGAGGCCGGGGCCGGTGTAGAGGCCGAGGACGCGCTCGTGGTGCATCCAGAGCACCCGCGAGCTACCGCCGTGGTGCCACCAGCAGTACCAGCCGGAGTCCAGACACCTGATACGTCTGCTACTACTACTCCAGCACTCCAGGAGACTTTGGCACAGTTTATGACTATGT
The DNA here is from genome assembly GCF_001879085.1 of Nicotiana attenuata. Taxonomy (NCBI): domain Eukaryota; kingdom Viridiplantae; phylum Streptophyta; class Magnoliopsida; order Solanales; family Solanaceae; genus Nicotiana; species Nicotiana attenuata. The sequence continues at coordinate 37,590,486 of NC_031990.1, forward strand.
ACACCACTCTAGCTCAGGCATGGTTGCTTCCCCTTGCTGCAGCTACATCCCAGGTCGGGGGAGGAGCACAGACTCCCGCCGCCCGCACCCCTGGGCAGCGAGTGCATGTTGATCATGTCCTAGAGGCTATTCCTGTACAGCCGGTAGCCCCAGCTCAGCCCGAGGAGAGGGCAGTAGTTTCAGATGAGGAGCAGAAGAGGCTTGAGAGGTTCAAGAAGTATCAGCCTCCGACATTTAGCGAGCTAGCCTCAGAGGATGCCCTTGGATTTCTTGAGGAGTGCTACCGTATCCTCCGTACTATGGGCATATCAGGATTGAGCGGGGTTTCCTTCACTACCTTCCAGCTTCGAGGAGCCGCCTATCAGTGGTGGCGTGCTTATGAGTTAGACAGTCCGGATGAGGGAGCTTCCCTGACTTGGGCTCAGTTTTCAGATATGTTCACGAGGGAGTATGTCCCCCAGAGTCTCAGGGACGCTTGGCGCACGGAGTTTGAGCATTTGTGCCAGGGTACTATGACTATCTCGGAGTATGCTGTCCGTTACACCGACTTGGCTAGACATGCACCAACTTTGGTCTCTACGGTTCGCGAGAAGGTCGCCGGTTTATTGAGGGTCTTATCCCTAGCATCAGGTCTAGCATGGCTCGTGAGTTAGAGATGGATATTTCTTATTAACAGGTGGTGAGCATTGCTAGGAGGATTGAGGGTATGCATGCTATGGATAGAGAGGAGAGGGAGGCCAAGAGGTCTCGAGAGTCGGGTCATTATTCTGGTGCTCGTGCCCCAGCTACAGGTCGTCATGGTAGGGGCTATACGAGTCGCCCGATTCATTCAGCTCTTCCAGCAGCCAGTGGTATTCCAGCTCACCTAGGCCTCAGGAGCCTTATTATGCACCTCCGGTATCTAGTACGCCTCCTGCACGGGGTGCTTCCAGCGGCCAGTCCAGCCGACCTGGCCCGAGTCAGTCACAGCCGCCACGTCCTCCCAGAGCTTGTTTTGAGTGTGGTGATACATGCCATGTGGTGAGGGATTGCCCTAGACTTGGGAGGGTTGCACCTCCACAGACTTCTCAGCCATAGCACGCTCTGCAGAGTTCTCAAGCTATGATCACTGCACCAGTTGCTACCCCACCTGCTCAGCCAACTAGAGGTGGAGGTCGGGGAGGTAGAGGCCGCCCTCGAGGGGGAGAGCCAGGCCAGATACTATGCTCTTCCTGCCCGTACTGAGGCTGTCGCCTCCGATTCTGTCATCACAGGTACTATCTTGGTCTGTCACAGACTTCACTTTTCAACGATTAGGGTTTTCCTTTAAGTTTTCAAAAGATCTCTTCTCTGATCTCAATATTATTTGTGATTTTGCTATGTTTAAAACGATTTGCTCATATTGTTCTTCTATCTATTTCAGCATGTTAAAACCCTAGTTCCTTCTTGTCTCATCCGAGTTCTGAAACTGCATGCTTAAATGTGTACTTGCTCGATTAAGTTCTTCGTTCTTGTTTGACTTATTTGATTATGAGTTTTACCATCTTTTAAACTCGATTATTGTGAAAAACCCTAGGTCTTTTGGTCTGAGACTGTTTGTTTGAAAGTATACTTGACTCGATTAAAGGTTCTTTGTTTCAGACTCTCTTTTCTTTATGTGACTTATCTGATTCTGAGTTTTACTATCTTTTAAACTCGACTATTGTTGAAACCCTAGCTCCTCAAAAATTTGCCTCACTTGTTACTGTGA
>NC_031990.1:37592453-37603076 GCF_001879085.1 Nicotiana attenuata
TGTTGGTATCAGGCCCGTATTTTGGTTCCGGAGCCTGGTACAAGTTTGTTATAATATTTAAGTCCTATTTGTAAAATTTGGTGAAAACCGAAATTGATTTGACGTGATTTGGACGTCCGGTTGAAAAAAATTTAGAAAATTTGAGTGCCTTGAGAAAATCATGAGTTTTGAGGTTAAATTCTTAGTTGTTGATGTTATTTTGATGATTTGATATGTGTTAATTGATTCTGACATGTGATTGTTTCCATGTTTGTGTTAAGACTTTACTTATTACCTTACTTACCACTTGTTTTCAAAACTATAAACACCCTCCCATCTTTTCTTTAACAGACATGAACGATCTGAGTTCAGAACACACACTTCACTCAAAACTTTCTCTTTTCTCTGTTACTACTTGTGCTACTGCTTTGTCTAGCCGGCTGAAAGCCAAGGCTAGGCTGTGGGAGTTTGCTTACTTTTTCTTTCTGCACTTTGCTTCTTACTGGTATGTCCTAGTCAATTTTCAAGCATCAACAACAACATATTTCTGTAATTGTTCCAACTTCTCTCATGTTTGTCCACTTCTGCTTATGTTTCTGCAATCAAGTTACATTACTAGCATGTTGAAATGTGTTCCCTTCTCCTTTTCGAGTTAATGCTCTCCTATGTGTATGAATCCCAAACCCCAACTCCCCTCTTTGTGTTTGTATTCTCTGGCTGGTTTGTGAACATGCCAGCATCATCTATTGCTGTGCATGTCCAAACCTGACCCCTCCTAGGGTCATATGCTTCATGCAATGAATTCCCCAAAACACCTGACCCCTTTGTGTAGCTACTGATTCTGTGTACTACTGTTTTCAAATCACCCTTATCACTTACTATTTCCAATCCAGTTTTTTTAATAAATCTCTATGTTCTGCACTTTCACTATATTCCTAGAACCTAAGTTCTGCCCCTCCTGTGTAAGCCTTGCCTTGGGACCCTTGATCTCCCTCTGAACTTGGACACATAAGGGCTGGCCCTTCCACACTGCACTCCTCTCTATCTGGTTATGCAAACCTGGGTGTAAGCACTGTCCGGGGTCCCTTGAGACCCTTAGGGAACTTTGACACACCCAGGTCTGAGAATGGCTTTGAAACAAGTGGCATTTGAGGTGGTTTGTTCCATAACTCAGAGAGGAAGTCAGAATCAGGCTTCCTATGGTTGTAACTTCTTATTTTTACATTTTTTTTGATGTAATTCAGTATCTGGTCTGTAATAATTTGTAAACAAATATTGGGGTTGACTAGTGAAAAGGGATGGGGTAATTATGCATGTTTTAAGGGTAGATATCCTGCCTATAGGATTTTTTTTATAAGTTCTGCATGCTTACTTCCACACTTAGATATCCTGCCTATAGGATCCGTTTTTAATAAGTTCTGCATGTTTACTTCCACACTTAGATATCCTGCCTATAGGATCTGTTTAATAAAGTCCTGCATGTGTTAATTCTACACTTAGATAACATGCCTATAGGATATATCTAATAAATTTCTGCATTGTTTCACCTCCACAATTAGATATCCTGCCTATAGGATATAATGGCCATAATCAGACATCACATCTGCAAGGTTAAGAATCAGCTTCGAAATTAGATGTCATACCTATAAGGTTAATATCAATATTTTATAGAAATCATGCCTATAGGAATTTCGCTGTGATCAAATAAATTCTGCCTACTTCACTTCATTAGATACCATGCCTATAGGACCAAATCAGTCTTTAATACTAGATCCATGTCTGTAGGGATTAAAATCAGCAATAATAGAGATTATGTCTATAAGATCTGAAACCAGTTTAGTTAAAAATCAGTTTGACTCGTACTGCTTTGAATCAGTTTAAACAACTTACTCTTTTCATTAATGCAGTTTAGAAAGCATGCCTATAGGATCCAAATTGCTCGTTTAAAACTGTTACTGCTTTGCCATTTTTAAATCAGTAATAGATATCATGCTTATAGGGTATCATCAATACACACCTAGGTAAGCCTTAAGTAATAACGATAAAATTGAATCCGCCTTTGTTTAATTAGCAACTGCTACAACCAACAGGCAGGCCTGATTCGGACTTCTTATCTGAGTTATGTAATAAATTGGTCTGCTTCAACAACTAAAACTCCCCTGTCTTAGTACTTTGAATTCTGGCCCTAAATGTCTTTTTAGTCATTTTATTTATGTGCTTTACTTGAGGAGGTATATATGAGCCTTTTAGTTGTTTACATGTTTCCCCTAATATGCAGTCCTATGTGTTTTGAATGTCGCCTTAGTCTTTTTACCTTTAGAACCCAAGAGTTAGCCTAAAATCCTCCCTCTTATAGGAGTAGTAGTCCTAAATTCCTTCGGGACTGATAGGAATGGGACGGGTAATAGCATGCAATAGAGGTCGATACCAATCCGCGCTTTAATACCTTTACGGGGCGGGAAGGGTAGATATGAATATGATGACCGGAGCGCTAATACCACGTGTAGCCCCTCTTTTGAGGAGTGATTACCGGGTATTGCATTGATGTGATCCATATTACAAATAAACCTAGGACCCCCATATATTCGTTAGCATGTTTAGTTATAACTCTTTCAAAACTTTGTTTTATTTTATCACTTACAAACGTTTGTATATTTAAAATCCCCTATTATTTGAGCCTTGTTTGTTTACTTGTTAATTGCACAAATTCACAAAGAACTATCTGGCCGGGAACCACACTAGTGGTTCCTGAGGGGTGCCTAACACCTTCCCCTTGGGATAATTTCAAGCCCTTACCCTATCTCTAGTTATCAAAATGTAGTTGTAGTTGAACCCTATAGGTGCCCTAACGCACCTTAAAATCGTTAGGTGGCGACTCTTCAAATTTGCAAAACCCCTTCCCCGAAAGGAAAGAGTTGTCCCAACCGAATGTCACAAACCCTTTCCGCGAAGGAAAAAAGGGGCGCGACAGGGCGGCATCTTTCTTCGACCTGCGAGGCGTGCTTTTCTTAGGCTTTGGAGTGTCGGAGGGCGAGACCCTTTTCCTCTTCTTATCCTTGGCCGGTTTCGGGGTCTCCTCCTCTTCCCCAGACGGGGGCCTCATGATGGCATTGTCCCCGAGACCTGTATGAAGGAAATCAAGTATAAGTAAAAAAGAGACATTTCAGAGAAGAGCGTCAAACACGTGAAAAGAAACTTGCCATGATTTTTGGCCTCCCATCGGCCCCTTGCCAAATCACGCCACGAGCGCTCGGCATATGAAGAAGTTGATGCCAGTTTCCGAACCCAGCCCTCAAGGTTCGGAATAGCACCAGGCGCCCAAGAGACCTTTGCATCATAGAAAGGAACATCGATGAGAAAACGTAAAAGGAACAAAACAGTAAATGAAGGCCAAGAGCGGGATCTGTACTTACGCTTCATGTTCCACTCTTCGGGGAATATCATCTTCTCGGCCGAAATTATGTCGGAAGTCCTCACTCGGACGAACTGGCCCATCCATTTTGGTCTTTGTCCTCGTCAATGCTCGAGAACAACACCTTGTGGCTTGACACTGAAGCTTTATTAATCCGCCTCGATAAAGACGGGGGCTGTACAGTCTAATGAGATAGTCGAGGGTAAAAGTCATCCCTTTGACCTTACTCACGAAGAATCGAAGCAAAATGACAATACGCCAGAAAGAAGGATGGATCTGGCCCAGGGTTATTTGATATTGGCGGCAGAAGTCGATGATAACGGGATCGACGGGGCCCAGCGTGAAAGGGTAAGTGTAGACACTTAAGAACCCTTTCACATAAGTAGTGATGTCCTCCTTGGGGGTCGGAATCACCACCTCTTTGTCTTCCTAGTGGCAATCTTTCTTCACCTGCTTGAGGTCACCCTCAGTTATCGAGCATATATATCTCGATATTGGATCACATCGGCCAGGGACTGACGAGGGTTTCTCAACTTTGAAATCGGAAGTGAGATCGCACACCCCAGGAACACATTCCGCGATGCGTGGCTCCACCGGCATTTTATCGCCGTCTGGCCGCGATGAATAAGCTTTGTCCTTTTGAGGAACGTGTTTTTATGTTTTTTCCATTTTGGTATTAATTCAGAGAAAGAAGAAGATGAGATTTGTAGTTTTGAAGAAAGGTTGGTAATGAGGCCTAGAGATTGTGCAAGAACGGAAATGCTAAACAAGATGTAAAAAGCTTTGAAGATTTGTACAAAAACTTGAAAAACTCAGAAGGATTTTGAAGATTAGCACAAGAAAATTTCAAAGTAAAGTTTAAAGAAGTAAGAAGAAGACCTATTTAAGGATTTACAGTGACGGTTCAAAGGCACTTGTGGCCGACCATCAACTGACGCTAATTAATAATCTTGGGAACCGTACCGATGCGACGCTTCGGTTGTTTCTGTACGTCACAAGAGTGACATCATAACTGGTCGAAGTATAAAATCGAAGGCTCAGTTCGTTTCTTCTCATTACACTCCAAGAAACGAGGGGACTATCTGTATACAGTTAAAATCGGGCTTGCCCGATTTTGCTATTTAATCGAGACCAGGGGATTACGTCGAGGGTTGGCCTCGAAATGGATCGGGCCAGAGCACGAAGACGAGGTGTCATGTTCAAGAATCGAGGTGTCCATCGAGATCGAGGTCAGCAGCGATCGAGACTAAGTATGACCGACTTCGAGTGAAGTGCAATAACGGAAAGGCGAGATATCCGTAACCGGTCGAAGATCACGACTGAAATCCCGGAACAGATCAAATCAAGGGCGGTTATTTGTATCAATCATGCAATTTACTTCCATAATTAGAATTGTACCATAATTAGGATTCCTCTAGTATATAAAGGGGAGTCCCCATCATTTGTAAAGACCTTACATTCACGAATATCAAAGCAATATAATAGTTCTCAGCTTACTTCCTTGTTCATCAGCTTATTGTGACTTTAACTATTCTTGCATAACTAGCTTGAGGGTGTCCGAGCTCGAGAGCTCTGTCCAAATGCTGATTTGCTTTATTTTATTGTCAATTCCCATTGTTCATCTTTGTGTTTGTTTATTACTATAAGTGAAATAACATATCCTTAAAACCACATTATAAGTTTAATTGTTATCCAATTTTTAGAGTAAACACCTCTCTTATCTTATCTGTCTTTGCTGTAAATGACACATTGAATATTGCTTTTCACTTAGTCGTCATTCGGCAATTAGAATTGCATATAATTCATAAGATGAAGTAACCCTCTCAGAGATAGATTCACAAATTTTAGTACGTAAAGTGTTCTACTTATCCATTACTATTTTGTGATAATAGATATAAAGGCAATACAAATTACTCAATTATACTTGCTACCTCACTAGTCACTACTATTTCGCTTTTTTTTTTTTTTTTTTCAAACAGTTAAAAATAAAGGTAGTCTTCTCAAAGTCCGTACCTGTATTGAAATCAAAAGGCTTCACCTATACGCTAGAAGGCTTCGCCTACAAAAGGCTAAGCTCCCGTCTAGACAGAGATTTATTTTTTACTTTATTTCAAATAAAATTTTAAAAATATTGTTTGTTCATGGAATTTGATTAATTTTTGAAAAGTTTTTGAAAAAGGATTTTCAAAATCCAAAAACTGATCTGGTAAGTTTTTGGGTGAAATTTTTTCTTTCACTCACAAAATCTTAATTTTTTTTCCAAGTAAAATGCATGTACAAACACAATTTATTTTCAAAAATTATTTTTCAGCATAACTTCAATTTTTTCAAGTTTCAATCAAATTTATATCCAAACGCCTACTTATTTTGTGGTCGGCTTGATGTCCATTCAAATTATGGGCGTAGACATACAACATCTGCCGTTAATCACGGGCCATATTACAAGAATGAGAAACACATGGCTTCATATTGATATACCCGATTCATTCACTTCGATCGGACCTGCCGTTCTATAATTGATTGTAGAGGTGTTGGCAAGCCGGCACCCAACGACTAATTTGTAAGACCATGCATGCAGCAGAAAAGTATATCTTAAAGCATGCAGGCCTAGTTTTTTTGAATGATTCTTTGGAATTTAGGTTGGTTGCCTGAAAGTGAAGATAATGACACATATAACTACATTTCCAAAAGAGCACAAAAACATCACTATTTGGGTTTTACAAATTTTTTGAAGTTAATCAGTTAGTTGTACTGCCCGACAAATCAGATTGAGATTTTTAGTTCTTTTTTCTGTTTCTTGATAGAGTATTATTAACTCGAGAAACACTTTGCTTTTTTATATATATTGGATGTTAAATTGATGGCAACTATCCTTATGATGAGCGCTTAGCGCAAGAGAAAGATTGTTGGGTGTTTGAAAAAAGTTTCATATTGGAAGCAATAAAGAAAACGTTAACAATGTGATGCTTTTATAGAAAGATCATATGTGCTTAACTCAAAACGGCTAATATCAGATCATCTATTAAGAGTATTTTTGAATTGACTACTTAGTCAAACAGCAAAATAATGTTTTACGTACGGTGAAGCCGGTTTAATTTGCACGTAGAATATCCAAAAAGCAACAAGCTGATCTGAAATAGAATTGAATATCATCTCATGATTGTTTGGTAATTAAAAGAGAACGGCTGGAAGAACAAAATGGGAAAGAACCAGAATAAAAAATTTCCAGCTTTGCCAGTTATACTTTCCTGTAATTTTATTACACAGGCCTCTAGCGGCAAAATAAAATAAAGTTGGTTTCTTGACATCCACTCTAGGATCCTTATGGGGTATATCTATTTATTAATATTCACTCATCTTCTATAAGAAACAGGCCTATCACATTATTGAACCCTTCACATTCAAGCTTTATCTTGAAAGATTTATTTTCCTTTTTGGGGCCACGTGTCTATTAGATAGGATTATGTTCGAGTATTTAATTTTAATCTAGTTGACCCCTTTTCTATAAATTCATCACTACTTCACTTTGGATAAAGTCTCCTATTTTCATTCTTCATCTTTTTGATTATTAGTTGGGATCAGTGATCAGTGATCAGTGATCAGTTTCCATTACAACCTGTGGAGATGGAAAAAACTAGAAAAAGTGGTCAATCAACCATGTCAGAAAATGCAGATAGTTCAGTAGAAAATGAATTGGGTTGTGGTCTGATGGGTGTTTTTTTCACAAGAAATACTAAGCCAAATAAATCAACAGCACCACCAATTCCAACCAAGTCCATTGACACCAATGCTGTCAAGAATTCAAGAAACTGGCGAAGCAGCTCTTGTGGTAAGGCATGTTTGGACTCCAGGAAATCAACTAAGCTAGGTGACAAACCATTCAGAAAATCATCCTTAAACAGTTCGAGGGATTCGACTTCTTGTGAACAGAATAATATTAGAAGATCTTCATCAGATGATACGAGAAACTCGCATAAAGCATCATCCAATTTTTCTAGTGTGACCAGGATGTCACAAGTTGTGAACTTTGCATACACACAAAAGCTTAGAAGAGAACCATCTTTTTCCTCAGCTGATTTGAGCATGACAATCTTTAGCCATCGAAAATCAAGGACAAATGGAACGTTGAATCGCAGTTCAACAGGCAATGTTAGCAAATTAAGCCACTTGGGAAACTTGAAGTTGCAGGGGAACCAAAATCCCTCTAGTAACATAAACACTAGCCAGAAAAAAGGCAGTGGCTTGATGGGAAACATAGTAAGGCAACCTAGTGTAAGAAGCCATCAATCCGGGACTACGTTTCGCGGTTCTGCAAACAAACTAGACCCTGATGTACTCAAGTCCATAGGTAATGAGCAGTATAGACAGGGAAAGTTTGAGGAGGCATTGGCTTTATATAATCAAGCAATTGAAATTGATTCAAAAAATGCTTGTTATTATAGCAACAAAAGTGCAGCTTTGATGAGTTTAGGCCGCATAATTGAGGCAGTGCTCGCATGCAGAGAGGCCATTGGGCTAGATCCTTCTTATCACAATGCACATTTTCGTCTTGCTAGACTATACCTCAGGTACTACATTTTGAGAAGATAGATATTTTTCTTAGATGGTGTTTTTTTAATTTCATTCACGTACTCGAAAAATTATTCATTTCAACAGACTCGGAGATGCTGAGAAAGCAATAGATCATTATAAAGAATCAGGACGGAAAGCTGACAAGAAGGACATTGCTGAGGCTCATGATATTAAGCGACAAATCATAAAATGCACAGAAGCACAGAAGCTGAGAGATTACAACACATTGCTTAAGGAAACACATAATTCAATCTCCTTAGGAGCAGATTCAGCTCCACAGGTTGAACTAACCGGTTAATACCTATTGTACATGTCTAATAAAGAAAGTTAGATGTTTAAAGATTCTAACTTTTTCCTTTTACTTTATTACAATCAAAGATCTTTGCCATGAGAGCTGAAGCCTTGTTGAAGTTACATAGACATGAGGAAGCATACATGACAATTGAGAATGGACCTGATTTTCAAACTGAGCTGTGTACTAGCCTTTTCGGTTCAGCAAAAACAGCATATTTGTTAATCTTTCGAGCTGAGGCCTATGCAACTATAGGCAAGTTTGAGGATGCCATGGTTGCAGCTCAAGAAGCAGTGAAATTGGATAAAAGCAATGAAGTAATTAACACAACAATAAGGAGAATTAAAGGGTTGGCATCAGCTCGGTTAAAGGGCAATGAGCTTTTCAAGGAAAATAAATTCTCAGAGGCTTGTTCCGTGTACAGTGAAGGACTAGAACAAGAGCCACACAATTCTGTTGTGCTATTTAACAGAGCAGCATGCCGATTCAAGCTAGGACAATTCGAAAAAGCAGTAGAAGATTGTAGTGCGAAGAGCTGATTGCAACATCAAGGTAATTCTTAGTGCCAAGTTTATTTTACCTATGCTATGTAGTTGGGCTGCATAATAAGAATGTGTCTCATAATAAGAATAGTAGATTCCTTCTGTCCCAATCAGCCAATCAGGGCCGGTTCTAACCTTATCAAGACTTGTGCCTTAAGCCCCCAAATTAAGGCCCCATTTTATTTTTTTAATAAATAATAGGTTTTTAATAAATAATAGGTTTATGTATATAAAAAAAAGCAACAATTTGACTTGACTTAAAAATGGGTAGATGAATAGTTTTTCCAACGTTTCAATTTTAGTTGATTTGACAATTCCTTTTTACTCCTTCGTTAGATAATGTGTAAAAAATTTACTCTACCTTCTTTAATTTTTCCAAGTCAATCTTTCTTTTCCCCAATCTCTTCATATTTCAAACTTCTCTATATATTTTCTGTCTTTCTCTTTGATATTCTTACACACCTTCTTTTTTTAAGATTTTATTAGTTCAAGTGTTTAACAATACATTTAAGCTTTGTTCAATGGTACTTTTAAGCTTTCAATAGTTTTATACTTCTATTGCTCTATAAAATTTTACCTAAGATCAACAATGTCTCTGTATTGGGAAAAAGTTGAATTTATATTGAAGATGACGTGGCGTGACACGTGGACTGGACAAGTGGTCAAAGCGTAACAATTGGGAAAAAGGTACGGGAAATGACAGGTACGAGAAGAAGAAGTGAAATAGGCACGAGAAGTAGTTTAGACACGAGTCTCGTACCAATTCAAAGTCATTTAAAGCCAGTGGGTCGAAAGGCATTGAAGACATGAATCTGAAGACAAAAAGGAGTCCAAATTCAGTATTAAATACCTGATACGTTAGAAAATTGTTATTTAATAGGAATGATTGTGTAACGGCTCATTTAATATCATTTGTTGTCCATAATTGTCTCATTAAAGCTTAGGTTTTATTCCTTTACCTAGAATCAACTATAAAAGGAGGAAGTTGTATTGGGAAAAGGCGATCATTGACATCATACTGAAATAAAAAATTTGTTTACTGCTTTATTATTATTCTCAGAAAGCCTATAATTATTTTTTTTGGTCTCTTGATTATCAGTAACCCGATTTTTCATCTCAAATTCTAGTTTTATCCAAAATATTATTTCTTTGGTCAAACAAATTGGTTCCGTTACCGGGAATCTGATAATCTATTCTTTTTAAGTTACATTCTATCTGTTGTTATCATCATGTCACACGACAATAATAACAGTGAAAACACCTTGGGAAACCGTGAAAATCAAATGCATCAAGATCAAGGAGATTTGCAGAACTTTAACGCGGTTCCTGCCCTTCAAAATTCACCACGTCAATCTCATGAAAGCACTCCTAAATCACATGCTGATGAGCAAGAGCAATCAGAACAATTTGAGGGACCAGAAGAAGCTCTGCAAAGAATAATTGATGCACGGGTTAGCCAAGCTCTTCAAGCGCTAGTTAGCCGGTTACCCGCTGCGCCGTCCACACCTTCGCCTAATAACAATACGCTGGAGAATCCTCGTTCTGGCCTTGTTAATTCAAACGAAGGAACCCCCATTGAACCACGAAAAATGAATCCAGGTAATACAAATAATTCTTATTTACAAAATTTGGTACTAACATTGCAGACACAGCTCAAAGAACAAAACGAGCGCATCGAGCAAATCCCTGGAGTTCCCCTAATAATCAAAGGAATAGATGCGGATAAATATTCACAACAACCTTGGAAACCGAGTGCTGCTCCCCTTTCAATCCCTAAAAAGTTCAAAATGCCTGACATTTCAAAATATGACGGCACAACCGATCCA
>NC_031990.1:37603864-37671211 GCF_001879085.1 Nicotiana attenuata
GATTCGGGGAGGAACGATGGCACTTGCGTACCCTTGATTAGGAAGAACTCTTGGGACCGCTCTTGGTGGTGGCGGAGGAGGGTCTGGAATAGGATTGTTGTCATGTACATTAGCATTGGCATTTCGACCTCTCCGTGGTACTTGAGGTACCGGAAGCTCATCTTGCTCAACATCTTCAACCTCCTCCCCCGCCAAGGCATTGCCAAGAGGGTCATTTCCGTTTAGAGCCATGAGTACCTGATGGATCAACACAAATAAAATTAGTAAAAAGAAGGAAAGAGAAGCAAACCACAAAACTAACTACACAAATAGTCAACACCGTAAGCTCCCCGGCAACGGCACCAAAAAGTGATTAGGTTGCAGCGGACTCAACCTTTGGAAGAGTGGGCGCTAACACTTTTACCCAATAGTGGTATCGGGGTCAATTTCCACAGGGAGCTAGGAAGGGAGTTGGATATTTGTTTAGCCTAGAAATGCGAGTTTGCTTCTAATTGATCTTCTATCATTTTTGGGTTTTTCTTTGTGATTATCAACTACAATTTAAAAACTACTACTTATAACTAAATTATGCTAAGATATTAAGTCTAAGTTGCATGCAAGATGGAGAAAGGCACTAGGGTCGTGGCATTTACCTAGGTGGTCAACTAACGGATAGAGATTCCTAATATGAGAATGATGATTATGGGGCTTATGATATAACCGTTGCACGATAGCACTCACTCTCACACCTCTCGGTAGAGAAAATGATTTTGCCCAATTGACTCTCTCGAGACCAATTGGGTAGGCTAACAAACCAAGCAACTTAGGGTTCAAGTTGGGTAATTGGTCTCTCGAGGTTTTACCCGTTAATTTGGACTACTATTCTAATAGGTCCATCCCAATTCCTTGTTGGGTTAATTTTGGAGTCTTAGACACTCTTTCTCAAGAAGGGTCAAAACTCAGAAAGCTAGACTTAGTGTTTGCAACCACCAAATCCAAGTGAAAACATAAAAATAACCCAAATATCAAACACCCAACATCATTCAAGCATTAAACAATCATACCCATTAATTACCCACACTAGGGTTGAGCCACAACCCTAGCTTATGGGTTTAGCTAGCCATAATAACAACAGAAATTGAAGGAGAAATAGGTAAAATGAACATATTAATTAACTAGAAGGTAAAACCACAAGAATCCACGTTAAACACAATGAAAAATGCCCAAAATAGGCTAAGACTTTTGTCTCACGAGTGCAGCGGCTATTCTGTATCTAATCTGTTCCCTAAAAAATGGCAAATATTCTATTTATACTAAGTTTAGAAAAACTGGACAAAAATTACCCTGCGGGGTTTGTGCGGTCCGCACGATGATGACACGCGGCCGCACTGGGTTGCTTTACTTTTGAGACTTGCTTTCTGAAGATGTTGACGCGGACCGCACAATGATGAAGTGCGGCCGCATGATGACTGGCGCGGACCGCCTGAACTTGTAGTGCGGCCGCATGAGTGGCTTGTGATGGTCTCTGAACTTCTGTGGCGCGGACCGCGTGAACTTGTAGCGCGGCCGCATTGGTTGGAACTGAAGATGCCACTCTCTGAACTTCAGTGGTGCGGACCGCATGAACTTGCAACGCGGCCGCATTGGTTGGAACTGAGAATGCCACTCTCTGAACTTCAATGGTGCGGCCGCATGACATGATGGTGCGGTCCGCACCAGGTTCTGAATATCCATGCTTTCCTGATCTTTGACACTTGAGCAGGTTTCACTCCGTTTCGAACCGATTTTTGACTTTCGTCACCTTGTTGCTCAAACCTACGATCAAGCGCAATTTATCAGCATTCTGGGAATGTTTTATGGCAAATCATACATAAAGCATAGGCAAGTATGGGCGTAAAACGTGTCAGAATCACAGTTATCACGTACCAGTCATGCCTGATGATGAGAAGCATAGATTGGAGAGATTTGGTACACTTCAGCTTCTAACTTTCAGTGGTGCAGAGGGCGAGGATGCCCAGGGTTTCTTGGATAAGTGTCAGAGGATTCTCCGAATAGTAGGTATTCTAGAGACCATTGGGGTCTCGTTCACTACCTTTCAGTTCTCTGGAGCTGCCTTCACTTTGAGGGAGGCTTACCTGGCAACAGTTCTCCTTTCTCTTCCTAGAGAGGTATGTGCCGCAGTCCCGCAGAGAGGAGCTGCACAGACAGTTTTGAGTAGTTGCGTCAGGATGATATGACTGTGACACAGTACGAGATGAGATTTTCTAAGTTAGCTCGTCTTATTGTTTGGTTGGTTCCCACAGATAGGGAGATGATCAAGAGGTCCGTGGATGGCCTCGCATATCAGGTGCAGATTCTTATGACTAGAGAGATGGTGATCGGTGCTACTTTTGAGGAGGTTATTGACATTGCTGGGAGACAGAGTCTGTTCGCAGCTGGGAGCGAGCTGAGAGAGAGGCCAAAAGGCCTCGGGGATCAGGCAGTTTTTGTGGTGTTCCTTTTGGAGGTCAGTTCCATGACGGCAGGGGTCGTCCTGTTAGGCATGCTCAGACGGCTCGCCCTGCTCACCCTGGTGCATCATCTGGCCATGGTTCTCACAATTCACATCAGGGCCACTCATCTCTCAGTGTCCTCCCACCTCAAAGTTTGACTGATGCATCATCAGCTCAGCGTTCATCTTTCTTTTACCAGTTATCCTGGTGTTCGGGGCTCCCTTCAGTCCCCACCACCAACAACAGGGAGTTGCTATGAGTGGGGAGAGTTTGTTTAAATCAGGAGGCAGTGTCCCCACCTAGTGGGAGGTCCAACTCAGCAGCAGAGGGGTTAGCCTTCGACTTCAGCACCAGTTACTTCACCACCCGCTCAGCCAGCTCGGGGTGGAGGTTAGTCGGCTAGGGGTCGCCCTAGAGAGAGAGGCTGATCAGGTGGCGGTCAGGCCCATTACTATGCACTCCCTGCCAGACCCAATGCTATTGCTTCAGATGCTGCAATCACAGGTATTATCTCAGTTTGCCACAGGGATGCCTCTGTATTATTTGTTCATGGTTCCACTTTTTCATATGTGTCGTCGTATTTTGCTCATTATATGGATACACCCCGCGAGTCTATTGTATTATCTGTTCATGTATCTACGCCGGTGGGCGATACCACTGTTATGGACCGTGTATATCTGTCGCGTGTAGTGACTATTGGGGGACTAGACTCTAGAGTGGAACTGTTGCTGCTTTGTATGGTTGACTTTGATGTGATATTGGGCATGGATTGGTTGTCTCCATGTCATGCTATTTTGGATTGTCACGCTAAGACAGTGTCGTTGGCTATGCCGGGGTTGCCACAGATTGAGTGGCGAGGTTCATCGTGTTATGTTCCCAGTAGAGTAATTTCGTTCTTGAAAGCTCAACGGATGGTTGGGAAGGGTTGCCTTTCTTATTTGGCCTTTGTTAGGGATGTCAGTGCAGAGACTCCTACTATTAATTCTGTTCCGGTAGTGCGGGATCGAATGTATTTTCTGTAGACCTGCCGAGCATGTTGCCGGACAGGGATATTGACTTCAGTATTGATTTGGTGCCGGGCACTCAGCCTATTTCTATTCCACCATACCGTATGGCACCGGCTGAGTTGAAGGAGTTAAAGGAGCAGCTTTAGGAGCTCCTTGAGAAGGGATTTATTAAGCCTAGTGTGTCACCTTGGGGTGCACCTGTTCTATTTGTGAACAAGAAAGATGGCACTATGAGAATGTGCATTGATTATAGGCAGTTGAACAAAGTCATAATTAAGAACAAGTATCTATTGTCGTGCATTATTGATCTATTTGACTAGCTTCAGGGAGCGAGGGTGTTATACAAGATTGATCTTATGTCAGGGTATCACCAGTTAAAGATTAGGGACTCGGATATTCTTAAGACAGCTTTCAGGACATGGTCATTATGAGTTCCTTGTGATGTCCTTTAGGCTGACCAACGCCGCAGCAGCGTTCATGCATTTGAAGAACGGCGTGTTTCGGCCTTATCTCGACTCGTTCATTATTGTATTCATTAATGATATCCTGGTGTACTCTCGTAGCCAGGAGGAGCGCGCTGAGCATTTGAGAGATGTATTGTTGTGGTTGAGGGAGGAGAAACTTTATGCTAAGTTCTCTAAGTGTGAGCTTTGGCTTAGTTCAGTAGCGTTCTTGGGGCACGTGGTGTCCAGTGATGGTATTCAGGTCGATCCAAAGAAGATAGAGATGGTCCAGAGTTGTCCCAGACCGTCCTTAGCCATAGAGATTCTTAGCTTTCTTTGTTTGGCGGGTTATTATTGTCGGTTCATGCAGGGTTTCTCTTCTACTGCATTGCCCTTGACCAAATTGACCCAAAAGGGTGCTTCTTTCAGGTTGTCGGATGAGTGTGAGGTAAGCTTTCAGAAGCTTTAGACTACCTTAACCACAACTCCAGTATTAGTTCTGCCATCAGCTTCTGGTTCATATTCCGTATATTGTGATACTTCTCGGATCGGTATTGGATGTGTGTTGATGCAAGAGGGTAGAGTGACTGCTTATGCTTCTCGTCAGTTAAAGCCCCATGAGAAGAACTACCCTGTTCATGATTTGGAGTTGGTTGCCATTATTCACGCGTTGAAGATTTGGAGGCATTATCTCTATGGTTTGTTTTTTGAGGTGTTTACTGATCATCGTAGCCTCCAGCACTTGTCCAAATAGAAGGATCTCAATTTGAGGTAGAGGAGATGGTTGGAGCTGCTTAAGGACTATGATATTACTATTTTGTACCATCTGGGAAAGGCCAATGTAGTGGTCGATGCCTTGAGTAGAAAGGCAGTGAGTATGGGTAGTCTTGCATTCCTTCCTATTGGTGCGAGACCCCTTGCCTTTAATGTTCAGGCCTTGGTCAATCGGTTTGTGAGATTGGTATTTTTGAGCCCAGTCGAGTCCTAGCTTGTGTGGTTTCTCGGTCTTTCTTGTTTGATCGCATCATAGAGTGCCAGTATGATGATCCTTATTTTCCTGTCCTCAAGGACAATGTTCTGCATGATGATGCCAGAGATGTAACTATTGGTGATGATGGGGTATTGAGGATGCAGGGCCGATATATGTGCCCAATGTAGATGG
Source organism: Nicotiana attenuata (assembly GCF_001879085.1). Lineage (NCBI taxonomy): Eukaryota > Viridiplantae > Streptophyta > Magnoliopsida > Solanales > Solanaceae > Nicotiana > Nicotiana attenuata. The sequence continues at coordinate 37,608,948 of NC_031990.1, forward strand.
GCTACAGGAGTTGATTCTAGAGGAGGCCCATAGTTTGCAGTATTGCATCCATCCGGGTGCCGCGAAGATGTATCAGGATTTGAGACAGGAGTATTGGTGGAGGAGAATGAAGAAAGACATAGTTAGTTTTGTAGCTCGGTGTCTCAACTTTCAGCAGGTGAAATATAAGCATCAGAGGCCAGGTGGCTTGCTTTAGCAGATAGAGATTCCAGAGTGGAAGTGGGAGCGGACTGCCATGGATTTAGTAGTTGGGCTCCCATGGACTTTGAGGAAATTTGATGCTGTTTGGGTGATTGTGGATCGGCTTACCAAGTCCGCCGCTTCATTACTATGTGTAATACCTATTCTTCTGACCGGTTGGCGGAGATTTATATCAGAGAGATCGTTCGCCTTCACGGTGTGCCAGTTTCCATCATTTCAGACAGAGGCACGCAGTTTACATCGCAGTTTTGGAGAGCTGTGCAGCGAGAGTTGGGCACTCAGGTTGAGATGAGCACATCATTTCATCCTCAGATGGACGGACAGTCCGAGCGCACTATTCAAATATTGGAGGACATGTTACGCGGTTGTATCATTGATTTTGGGGGTTCATGGGACTAGTTTCTGCCACTCGCGGAGTTTTCTTACAACAACAGTTATCAATCGAGTATTCAGATGGCTCCGTATGAGGCTTTATATGGAAGGCGGTGTAGATCTCAGTGGGTTGGTTTGAGCCGGGTGAGGCTAGGGTTTTGGGTACAGACTTGGTTCAGGATGCATTGGAAAAGGTGAAAGTGATTCAGGAGCGCTTCGCACAGCACAATCAAGACAAAAGAGTTATGCTGACAGAAAGGTTCGTGATGTGTCCTACATGGTTGGGGAGAAGGTCTTGCTGAAGGTTTCACCCATGAAGGGTGTTATGAGGTTTGGGAAGAAGGGCAAGTTAAGCCCTCGGCTTATTAGATCGTTCGAGGTGCTTCAGAGGATTGGGGAAGTGGCCTATGAGCTTGCTTTGCCACCCAGCTTATCGAGTGTCCATCCAGTATTTCATGTTTCAATGCTCCGGAAGTATTGTTAGTGATTCGTCCCATGTCTTGGATTTCAGCACGGTTCAGTTAGATGGTGATGTGACTTATGATGTGGAGCCAGTGGCTATTTTGGGGCGGCAGGTACGATAGTTTAGATCAAAGGATATAGTTTCAGTGAAGGTGCAGTGGAGAGGTCAGCCCGTGGAGGAGGTTACTTGGGAGACCAAGATGGAGATACAGAGCAGATATCCACCCCTATTTGAGACTCCATGTATGTTTCTAGACTCGTTCGAGGACGAACGTTTGTTTAAGAAGGGGAGGATGTAACGACACGGCCGTTCGTTTCGAGAGTTATAGCCTCGTTCCCAATTTTGTCTGCTTCATTTGTGTTCTTCGACTGTATTATGTCTTAACGGGTCAGTTGGTTCGGGTCCGTAGTGGTTTTGGAGTGAATTGAGACACTTAGTCTCCTATTTGAAAGCTTAAGTTGGGAAAGTTGACCGGATATTGACTTAGCTGTAAAAGATCTTAGATTTGAATTTTGACAGTTCCTTTAGCTCCGTTAGGTGATTTTGGACTTAGGAGCGCGTCCGGAATATGTTTTAGAGGTCCGTAGTGGATATAGGCCTGAATTGGCAAAAGTTGGAAATTTAGCGATTTCGGTCGGCAGTGGAAAATTTTATATCAGGGTCAGAATGGATTTTCAGAAGTTGGAATAGGTTTGTGGTGTCATTTATGATGTGTGTGTAAAATTTGAGGTCATTCGGACGTGGTTTGGTAGGTTTCGGCGTCATTTGCGGAATTTTGAAGTTTATAAGTTCTTAGGCTTGAATCCGAGGGTAATTTGGTGTTTTGATGTTGTTTTGAGTGATTCGAAAGTTTCACTAAGTTTGTGTAGGGTTATATGACTTGTTGGTATGTTCGGTTGAGGGCCCGAGGGCCTCGGCTTGATTTCGGGTGATTGACGGAACAAGTTTGGAAATTGGAGGAATTGCTGAAGTTGAACTCAGCTGCCATAATCGCACTTGCGGAGTGGGAGCTGCAGGTGCGAACCATAGAAGCGGGAATGTGACCGCAGAAGCGAAAGGTAGTGGGGCTGGCAGAGTCCGCAGCTGCGAGGGGTTTGCCACACCTGCGATGGTCGCAGAAGCGGAAGAGAGGGCGCAGGTGCGTGTGTTGGTCTGCAGGTGCGATGAGAATCCCGCACCTGCGATGGCTGCAGATGCGATCTAGAGGCACAGAAGCGGTCCGAGGATTTTAATTAATTTTCCGCAGATGCGGAGGTTTTTGCGCAGAAGCGGCACCGTAGGTGCGCTTATTGAGCCGCAGGTGCGGAAAGCCTGGGCAGAACCTACAAATAGAAGACATTGCGAATTTTTTCTCATTTCCACCATTTTGAACACAGACTTTGGAGCTTTTGGGAGGAGTTTTGAAGGGGATTCAAGGTTATTCTCGAGGTAAGTTTCTTGAGCTCTATAATCATTAGCTATAGTGTTTTTCTGTTGATTTCTCAGCTAATTAGTGGACTTCTGAAGAGAAATTTAGGGGTTAGGGCTTGGAATTTTGGAGAGAATAATTTGGGGATTTGAGGGACCAAATGATGTCGGATTTTGATGAAATTGGTATGGGTAGACTCGTGAGTGAATAGGCTTTCCGGTTTTGGGATTTTTGTCGAATTTCGAGACGTGGGCCTGGGGCCGGGTTTGAGCTGATTTCGGGATTTGATTCCAATTTAGTATTTTTCCTTGTGGGATTGGTTCCTTGACATATATTGATTGTGTTGTATTACTTTTGGCTAGATTCGGGATGTTTGGAGGCCGATTCGAGGGGCAAAGGCATTGCGGAGTAGGATTTTGCTCGGATTGAGGCAACGATTATAAATCAAGTCCAGAGGGTATGAAACCTCGGATATTGTGTCGTATGACTATTTTTGGAGGTGACGCACATGCTAGGTGACGGGCGTGTAGGCGTGCACCATCGGGATTGTGACTTGGTCCGTCCCGTGAGATTGTAGAGTCGATTAGTCTACTGTTTACTATGTGTTCCCTCTGTTTTTATGGAAATTGACTGCACTTCCTGTTAGAAATATTGTTTAGGCCTTGTCATATCACTGTTGAGATCCGTGAGGTCGTGTACTTGCTGAATTAACTGCTATTTGTTTTTTTGTTCTCAGTCATGATATTACTTGCGTATTTTACCTCCGACCCCTCATATTTATCTTTGATACATGCTATTATCTTTATTTGGGCTGAATTATATGTCTTCTGAGAGCCCGCGGGACTGGTGAGGTTGGTGATTGAGATAGGGCCTGAGTGTCGAGCTGCGAGCTATATGAGTGTGTATGGATCGGGTTGCACGATGCGACGAGCCTCAGGGCTATATATGTATATATATTGGATCGTGTTTCACACCGCAACAGGCCTTCGCTGATTATTTATATTGGATCAGGTTGCATGCCGCAACGAGCCTTATGGTTGTTTATATATTGGATCGCGCTGCACGCCGCAGTGATATAGTGCTTGGGCTGAAGGAGCCCCTGCGGAGTCTGCACACCCCCAGTGAGCGCAGGTACCTATTGAGTATGATTGTTGAGGGCTGAGAGCCAAGTGTTTGAGCTGTTGAGATGTGCTGAGTGACTGTTTCCTTGAGAGGCTGTACATGCTTTCAGTTAATTGTTGCATTTAGTTGCTACTTGTCCTTGTTGTACGAAATTCTGATAGACTTGATATCTGGTTTACTTCCGCACGAACTGATGTGACTTAAACTAATGAATTTGAAAGCATGACTGTTCTTATTTGAAATATATTGAGATAACTGTATTTTTCATAGCTCGTCACTACTTCTCAGTTCCCAATTTATTTATATTATTTACTGAGTTGGAAGTACTCATTTCACTCCCTGTACCTTGTGTGCAAATCCAGATGAGACCGGTCGCAGGGATCATTGAGCTCTAGCATGGTTGACTGCTCGGAGATCTACGAGGTAGCTGCCAGCGTCTGCAGCCCTTGGCTCTCCTTCCATTGTTGCCTTTCTTTCTATTTTATGGCATTTGACGGATTATTGTAGACTGTGATTTTAGACCGGTTGTAGATGCTCATGACTTAGTGACACTACGATGTCGGGCTATCTTTTCCGCATTTTATTATGATTTTTAACTCTTCTTATCAAATTGTTGTTATAAAAAGGGTTTTTAAACTATCTTCTTGTAATTTATCAATGTGTTTTGGGAAATGTTGGCTTGCCTAGTCCCGCGATAGGCGCCATCACGACGGGGTTTAGTTTTGGATCGTAACATAAGAATTACCCAATATGGGAATTCGAGCATACATAAACATGATAGTCTAAACGCGCTCAAAAGTTAGAAGTTTTCCAAATTGAATTCAGATGATGAACATATATAAAATCATACAGATTCTGATTAAATGCAGAGTTACAGAGGAACTCGAAGGACAAGGTCGACACAGTATCATATTGGTTCACAAAAGTTCAAGTAACACAGATGTACATAAGCATGAACACAAACAGGGAGAGAATTGAATTGCAAGAGTCTAAGTACTCACCAGTTTGCAGAATTGATGAGCAAACAAAGGAGAAAACTAAGTACCAGCAACAACTCGATTATCAGTAGCAAAAAGAGAGCAACAGGACCCCAAACCCAGGGCGTTAGAGTTCACAAGAACTTCAGACGAGCCCGGAGCAGTGCTCGCAGTGGGAAGGCCAATAAAACGGCTTCCGGTGCCCTTGGCTTTTAGCCGGCTAAAGCCAAGTGTTTCAAAAAAGTGTAAGTAAGCAAGTGAGGAAGTGATCATGATTCAAAGTGTGCTGTAGGGGAATTGGGGGGGGGTGGGTTATATAGTGTTCGATTTGCCCAGTACATGAAAGGAAAATGCCAATTACAACACAAAATAAGGAAAGACTCACATGAAGAACCCATTCCAAATCGGAATAGGTAAACATCGGACAAACTCTAATTTGATAGGAATCAAAAATTAGCAAAAGATCTCGGTGAATCAGACCTATACGACCTTGTTGTGAGTGTATACAGACGAATTTCCATTTGAATCTTGAAGATTGAGGTCGATTTCACTTGATTCAAAGAATTGATACTCGCCAAAATCGGGGCAAGTACTAAGTAACACCACGAGCGTGTGAGCAATAGCGGGGTAGTGTAAATAAGGTAAGCAGATCGTGAAAGGATTCCATTGCTTAAAGAAAAGGATGAGAGTAAGGGCAGCCAGTTGGGGTAAATGGGTTAGCGTTTAGGGGGTTAGATAATTAAAAGTGGGGGAGTGGTTGTGGGTCATTGATCATTTGAGATCAATAGCCAGGATTGGAGGAGAAGCAGGGCGGGTTGGAAAACAGGTTATGACTAGATTAAAATTATAGGGCTCATTTCGTTTGGGCTAGGGGAGATTGGGTTAAGGGTTTAGGATGTCTGGGACAGTAATGTGGGCCTATTTGGTCCAAAAATTGGCACAAAACTGGCTTGGAATTTAAAACAAATAAAATTAAGGAAAAATAAATTAATAAAACAACTAAATAATTATAAAAATACTATTTATGCAATTTAATATTTTTAAAATAATAACAGGAGATTGTACAAACATAAAAATGCTATTTTGACCCAAATAATATATTAAATGCAATTGATTGTGGAGTATATGTTGTAAATAATAATAAAAACGCAAATGTAGCATCTTCTAAAAAATAAAAATCTTGAGAATGAAACAAAATTTGGCCATCAACTCTAGAATTTCTCTCTCGGCGCATGACTGCGTGATTTGCTAACGTGCGCTGATCGAAAAATGGGGAGGGGACGACCTAGGAAGCTGGTGACAAAGAAACAATTAGCGGATTTCATTGCTTCAGGAAGTAGGAATGGAAGTCAGGGGCGTAATACTAAAACAGATGCACAAGTGAAAACTCAAAGCTGTGATAAGGGAACTCCAACAAGTATAGCTGAATCTCGAGGATTGAGTAACATGCAGCTGAAATTAACACGAGATCTGGAGAATTTGAGTCCAAATATGAGGGATTTGACACCTCAGGCAGCTGATGGGAAGCTTGATAAGGGAATTTTGAGTAAAAACAATGTTCCATTGGCTACTGTTTCACCAAAGGAAGCAGTGTGCAATCACAAGGAAAAGGAGCTAAACAACATAGAAAGTAAGGCAATTGACAGTGCGAACAGAGAAATTACTTTGAAGGAGCAGCAATTACTGAATCAGAAAACAACGAAGGAGACAGAACAGGAGAAACCAAAAGTAGTAATGGGGGAAAATCAACAGAAATGGTCAAATCTATTCACAGGGAATAAAATGGCTGCAAGAGGTATGGATCTAGTGTTCATACCGCCTACTATTCAGGATGGGGTTAAAAAGGTACAATTACAGCAGGAGGAGATGGAACTGGAGACTATAAAGTGGCAGAAAGTTATAATTGTATACATTATTGGAGAATCACCATCAATAGGAGCCATGGAGAGATTCATAGCTATACAATGGAATTTTGCTACCAAACCTACAGTGTATTATCATAATGAAGGCTATTTTGTGATACTATTCAATAGTATGGATGATAAAAATGCTGTACTATACTCAGGACCATATACAATGGGAGTGAAGCCATTGATTCTGAAGTCATGGACTGAGGACTTCGATTTGTACAATGAAGTTCTTAAAACTATTCCACTATGGGTAAGCTTTCCTAACTTGCCTTTGAACTGTTGGGGTCAATTGACATTGAGTAGAATTGCTAGTGGACTAGGGACACCTCTGTATGTTGATGAATGTACAAGCAATGCTTCTAGAATTTCCTATGCTCGAGTACTTATAGAGATGGATATCAGCAAGGAGTTACCTAAATGTATTAAAATCCAAGACCCTTCAGGCAATGAATTTGAGCAAGAGGTGGAGTATGATTGGGTTCCCCAGTATTGTAAGAAGTGTTTGATGGTGGTCATGATTGTGAAAGAGATCAAGACAGAGCTAGACCAACAAACAGAAGTGTACAAAGTGAGAAACAGCAGACTAAACAACAAGGAAGGAGTACCAATGTAATTGGGAATATACAGCAAACAAGGAAAACAACAACTCAATGGGTGGCAACAGGGCCATCAAAGCAAGTAGAGAAGGACACGGGCAAATAGATTGATCAAGGAGATGAAACACAGAATCCAAAAGAAGATCAACAAATATGGACTAAAGCAAAGGGCAAGGTGGGACTGACAAGTCCTATACAGCAAGTTATAAAGACTACAAATGGCTTTACTCCATTGAGAGAAGTAGCAAATGAAGGTAAAATATGTTGGGCAGATGATGATAAATCTGGATGTAGTAGGGGAGAAGGTGAAGAGATAATTCCAACTAACCAGAAACCTATATGAAGATAGTGACATGGAATGTGAGGTGGTTTAATAAGGTTCATAAGCAAAAGGAGATGAAAATTTTCTTGGAAAAACAAAAAATCAATTTATAGCAGTAGTTGAGCATAGAGTACAGAATAATAAAGAAAGGGAGGTTATAAATAAATGTGCACCCGGCTGGAGTTGGTGCTCAAACAGTAAGGTTAATGAAAGAGGTAGAATTTGGATTCTATGGGATGCAAATAGTATTCAATTCACTATGTTGCAATCTCATACTCAATATATTCATGGTATAGTCAAAAATAGTAACTCCAGCAAGCAGTTTGCATTTATAGCTATATACGGACTGCATATTGCTGCTCACAGGTGTGATATGTGGGAAGAATTAAGGAAAATTGATTCACAGATAGATAGTAATTGGCTGCTCATGGGGGATTTCAATGCAGTACTGGACAAAGAAGATAGGGTAAATGGTACAGAAATACAAGACAATGAAATCAAGGATTTTAGAGCTCTAATGGAGGATTGCAGGTTAAATGAACTAAGAACTGTGGGAAGAACATACACATGGACAAACAACCATGTGTTTAGTAGAATTGATAGAGCTATTGTAAATGCACAGTGGATGATGAATATGCTACCATTACAAGTTGCTGTGATGGATCCTCACTTCTCTGATCGCTCTCCTTTATGTATAGAGGTAGAGGCAGGAATGGAGTATAAAGGGAGACCTTTCAAGTTTTTCAACTGTCTCACTGAACATTCAGAGTTTGAAAAAATAATAAGAAGCAGCTGGAAAAAGGAGAATAGAAATATGAAGGATATATGGTATAATCTGAAGCAGATCAAAGAAGAGATGAAAAGTTTGAACAAAAGAGAGTTCTCCAATACAACAAAGAAGGTGCAGCAGTTAAGGGAAGAATTATCGAATATTCAAGCACAGATGAGAACAACTAACACATCAGCTAATATGTTTGAGGTGGAGAGAAACACAAAGCAGCAACTAGAGAAATGGAGTAATATAGAAGAGAGCATCTATAAGCAATGGTCCCGAATACAATGGCTTCAGCTAGGTGATTCCAACACAACTTTTTTCTTTGCAAGCATGAAAGGGAGAGTAGCACAGAATCAAATAAAAAGTTTAACAGATAGCAATGGAAGAGTGATCAACAATCCAGAGGGTATTGAACAGGAGATAGTGGGGTACTATGAAGGGTTATTAGGGAGATCAACTAGTAACATGCCTACCATTAATCCTAGCATAATGAGGAATGGTCCAAGACTTACAAGATCACAGCAGCTTCAACTTACAGCCCATTTTACTAAGGAAGATGTGCAGACAGCCTTGCAGGGGATTGGTGACTCAAAGGCTCCAGGTGGAGATGGTTTCAATGCCTACTTCTACAAGAAGACTTGGCATATAATTGGAAAAGACATTACAGAAGTTGTTCTAAAGTTCTTTGACGATGGTATAATGTATAAGCCAATAAATAGGACAACAGTTACTTTGATCCCAAAAGTGAAAAATCCTTCTTCTATAAAGCAGTTTAGGCCAATATCCTGTTGCACTATAGTTTACAAAATTATTTCCAAAATGCTCACAAATAGGCTGCAGTCAGTAATGGGAGACTTAATTGATCTGAGTCAGGCAACATTTGTACCAGGGAGAATACTGAGTGACAATGTTCTACTGGGACATGAACTTGTTAAAGGATATGGGAGAAAAGGTGTGTCACCAAGATGTATGGTCAAAATTGATATGCAAAAGGCATATGATTCTGTAGAATGGAGTTTCCTTGAACAAATACTTTCAGAATTGAATATCCTAGGGAAATTTCTTTCTTGGATCATGGCATGTGTTACTATAGTGTCTTATGCTATTGTGGTTAATGGAAAACCAACAACTCCTTTTGATGCTAAGAGAGGAGTTAGACAAGGTGATCCATTACAACCATACTTGTTTGTGCTAGCTATGGAGTATCTTACAAGGATCTTGAAGACTCTTAGAGAGAAACCTGACTTTAATTACCATCCTAGGTGTGAGAAGTTGAATATAATCCAACTCAGTTTTGCAGATGACTTGTTGCTGTTTTGCAGAGGAGATGTGGTGTCTATACAGCTATTGTATGAATGTTTTCAACAGTTTTCAAAGGCTTCAAGACTGATTGCTAATCAGGAAAAAGCTGTATCTACTTTGGAGGGTTTACTGAAGATATTCAGCAAAACTTTATTCAGTGGTTAGGTTTTTCTAAAGGCTCTTTGCCTTTCAGATACTTGGGAGTCCCATTGAGTAGTAAAAGATTATATATTACTCAATGCCAACCTTTACTGGATAAGATGTTAGGCAGAATCAAAAATTGGACAGTAAAGTTTCTGTCTTATGCAGGCAGGTTACAGCTGATCAAGAGTGTTCTGTTTACTATCCAATCATTTTGGTCACAGATATTCCCTCTACCTAAGAAGATCTTACAAGCAATTGAGACAATTTGCAAGAGGTTTCTGTGGACAGGTGAAACATAAACCAAAGCAAAAGCCTTAGTAGCTTGGAGACAGTTATGTTGGCCACAATCTGCAGGGGGTCTGAATATCACAGATATGGTTATATGGAATAGAGCCGCACTAATCAAACAACTGTGGAATCTAAACATGAAGAAGGATAGATTGTGGATACAGTGGATTCATGCTTACTACATCAAGAGGCAGGTAATATGGCAAGTGAAAGCTAACCAAGCTTCATGGTTGATACAAAAAATTCTGGGAGCTGGTAAATACTTAACTGAGGCCAACATAGCAATAGAAGAAGTGTTGAACATGAAGAAGTACTCCATCAGATTGATATATAACAAGTTGAGAGGTGATCTACCTAAAGTGGAATGGAGGAGAGTACTGTGTAACAACTGGGCCAGTCCTAAATGGAGATTCATTTTGTGCTTGGCAATCCTCGAAAGATTATATACAAGAGACAGATTACTGGGATGGGGCATAGCAATAAGTTCAGCATGCTCATTATGTGAAAGTGTAGCAGAAAGTCATGAGCACCTGTTCTTTCAATGAAACTACTCAGCAAGTATATGGCGTAAACTGCTACAATGGATGGGGATACAAAGGAATGTACAAGGATAGGATGCTGAAAAACAATGGGCAATAAGGCATGGATCAGAAAAGAAGCAAATGTGTGCAACATTCAGAATGGTACTCGCCTGTGCTATTTATTATATCTGGCAGGAACGAAACTGGAGAACCTTCAGAGGAACACAAAGAAGCGGTGAGGAAATGATCAAACTGATAATCCAAGAAGTGCACTGTCGTGGAATGTTGAATTCTAAGATTGCGAGACATTTACAGAATTTCAATTTTTATCCATAGTTTGTAGGTGAGTAGTTATGTAGTTATGAGGACACTAGATTTGGGGCTGCATGTCTAAATCTATGTGAGTTTTGAGGGTTCTTGCTATACTTGTAAATATTTTCCCTGGTAATAAGAAATTTAATTACCAAAAAAAAAAGCAAATGTAATTATATAAAATAGAGTAAAATATTATATATATATATATATACACAAATAATTAGTTTGGATCACAAAAAAATAATTTGAACGAGTAATAATAAATATTTAACAATTAAAAATAAAAGAAATTAATTTTAAAAGATTTAAGAATTATAGAAATCATCTATATGACCTCTACAAATTGGGTAATAGTACAAAATAATATTTTAAAAGTATATGGAATACTTTATAAAATATGAGTGCAAAATTGAGTATCAACAAGAATCACAAAGATAAACCTCCTAAAGTTTAAGGCAAACATGGTCAGGATCCAATTCTGAGAAGATAGCTAAATAGAAGTTCCCCCTGGATAGCATTTAACATGAAAAACCTAAGATAAACATGATTCAGAACTAATTTGAGCAGATAGCAACTCGTACATGAGGGACTCATCATGAAACCTAAAATAAAACACGATGAGGAGATAATTCTGAGAAGATAATCATAACAGTCCTGACAGGGAAGACTTTAGCATGAAAGTCTAAGGTAAGACAGAATCAAAAACTTAATTCTAAGAACTTAATCAGCATGTCCTTACAGAGAAACTTAACATAAAAAAAATCAGGGCAAACAGGGTCATGAACTCAGCATAACAAATTAATTAGAAGGTAACTACCTAATTCTAAGGAGGTCAGAGATTGTACAAGTCGATTACATATAGTATGAAAAATTATGTGTATCAAAGATTGCCTTGAAGGTATTAAACTCAAGCAAACTTGACACCATCAGACATGGATTTGCAAAACAGCATTTTGATAAATTATAGTAGAGCATACAATAGTAGTACAATAGTGGGGTTCACAATTAGTAGAGAAACCTAAGTCATGTTCGTCAACTTTAATGAGAGTTCAAATAGTATTGGCACATAGGATACACATAAACACGAACAAGTAGAAAAATAGCAATTAAACTGTGGGGTCAAGAGCATTAACTAGTTGCAAAGATAAATGCGCAAAAGAATGAAAAAATCAGAGTTTCAGCAGTGGCTCAATAGTAGCAATTGAAGGACAACAATGAGAACCCTAAGTTTCCCGAGCTTCACAGTTCACAAGAGTCTCGAAAGGGCTCCGAGCAGTGATTGCAGTGGAGGAGGTTTTTAAGCAATACCGCAGTGTACTGGCTTTCAGCTGACCAAGAACCAAATCGAACACAATAGTCTCAGAGAACCAGAACAAAAAATAGAACATGTGCGAGGGAGAGAGAGTAATGATTCTAGACCCAAGTCCCTCCTAAGGAGAAATTGGGGAGGGGTTTATATAGTGCTTAACAAGGCGATCAAACAAGGAAAGAAATCAAGTAGACACAAATAAGGAAAGAAAAAATTGCATGCGAACAGTAAAACAACCGACAAAGGAAAGAAATCGATTTTCAAACCCTAGTTAGGGTTCCTTGACTGGAAATAGGCAGGTGAGTGCAAGAAGCGTCCCATTTCACGTATATATATACATATACATATACATATATATATATATATATATGTATATGTATATGTATATATATTAGAGGCCATAGGCCGTCTTCTAACATTACTGACATTTCGAGTTTTCATAAATTTCACATAATATAAAACCTCTTTTCATCATCAGAAACAACCTGATTTTTGACATCTTGCATTGCATTACAATAATGATAAGAAAAAAGATTTCCAAAAAAAAAATTGCTCTTGTGACTCAGGATGAACCTTATCGGTGGAAAAAAATCTTTTTTCTTATCATTATTGTAATGAAATGCAAGAGGTCAAAAAGCAGGTTGTTTCTGATGATGAAAAGAGCTTTTATATTATGTGAAATTTATGAAAACTCGAAATGTCAGTAATGTTAGAAGACGGCCTATGGCCTCTAATGGTCATATGTCGTAGGTCGGTATATCTTTGACAGCTCAGATGGAGAGAATAAACGAACTTCTCGAGGGCTACTTAAGCCACTTTAGTGCAAACGAGAAGAACTTACGTTGTTGGATGTTGCTCAGTCCTGCTATAACTTAACAACCAAAAAGCTCTGCGTCGAACTTCAGCCCCTTCGAGTTGGCCACAAAAATACCGTCTAAATCCCACAGATTGAATTTAGTCCTATCCTATCTTGAAAGATAGTACTTGCCAAAATCGGATAAGTACATAATAATACCACATATGCGTGAATAATAGTGAGATAATACGAATAAGGTAAGCGAATCATGGGATGATTCCATTATTTAGTAGGATTCGGAGAAGTTTTGAGACGGCTAGGGTTAGCAGAGAAGAGGGGAAAAGAGATGATTTGAGGGTGGCCGGGCGGAGAAAATGGGGATTAGGGTTTGAGGGTTGGGTAGATAAAATTAAAGGGGTTATGGTGGGTCGTTGACATTTGAGATCAACAGCCAGGGATTAAAATAAGATGGGGTGGGTTTATACGGGTCTCCCACCGAGTTATGGGAAAGGGGTCATTTGGTCTTGGATTTGGGGTGGTTGGGCCTGGTGTTTTGGACCATTTGGGGTCTGAATTTTGGCCAAATCAGTAAATAAGTATTTTACTTTTAAATTTATATAATGTATATTAATTTTAAATAAAATAAACCATATATTCAAAACAATAATCCCTGTGTAGCTAATCCATGTATAATTAATACCTGCATAACTAATTCCTGCATTACTTATTTTTGCATAACTAATACTTACATAACTAATACATGCATAACTAATACCTGTATAACTAATACCGACATAACTCTAACCGGCAATCAAACGATCCCTTATTGAATAAAGATGCATATCAAATTTCCAATCCTCAAATACATTATTTAAATCAACATGAATAATCTTTACAAAACATCTGGAGTAATACAGTTAAAAATTATTTTGTAATTAATTGTTGGACCCATGCTCAGCATTGGCCATCCCTCCTCTAGTAGGACTATAAGGTATATTTCATAATCACATACAATATGGAAAGAAAAAAAAATCGAAACATGCTGTGAAATAAGAAACACAGTATATGCCATTACTATCATTCTGTTCTTTATCATTCTTAATGAGACAACTCACTCGTGACATAGAATCACAGCCTAATTGCTTTAACTTAGACCCCATATGTGTGTTTAAAAAACCTATTGACAGCAACAATAACATACCCAGTATTATTTCACACCGTGGGGTCTGCGAAGGGTAGTGTGTACGCAGACCTTATCCCTACCTTGTGAGAATAGAAAAGTTGTTTCCAATAGATCTTCGGTTCAGGAAAGCATAGGCACCAAATTAATGAAAATATAGACAAAAAAAGACAGTACCAAAAAGCTATATAAAAGCAGAACAAAAATAACAGGATGGTAAGTTGATCAACAATGAAAGAAAATAACGGATAGTCATAAGAATTTACTACCAACGGAAAGTGAGACTGCATGCCAACACCACTGTTATGAACACTCTAGACTACCTACTCTACTACCCTAATCCTCGACCTCCATACCTTCCTATCAAGGGTCATGTCCTCGGTCAGCTGAAGTTGCGCCATGTCTTGCCTAATCACCTCTCCCTACCTCTTCTTTGGCTTACCTCTACCTCTCCGTAGGCCCTCCAATGTCACCCTCTCACACCTCCTCATCGGGGTGTGTGTGCTCCTCCTCCTCACATGACCAAACCACCTAAGCCGCGCTTCCCGCATCTTGGCCTCAATAGGGGGCCACAACCACCTTGTCGAGAATAACCTCATTTCTGAACCTATCTAATCTAGTGTGCCCGCACACCCATCTCAATATCCTCGTCTCTGCTAGCTTCATCTTCTGGACATGAGCGATCTTGACTAGCCAACACTCAGCCCCATACAACATCATAGGTCTGACCATCACTCTGTAGAACTTACCCTTAAATTTCGGTGGCACCTTTTTGTCACACAAAACACCGGACACGAGCCTCTATTAAATAAGTACAAATGATAGAGCTCAAACCGATTAAATTTGACAGAATATGGTAAAATTTCGAATCTGAATCCAAGTTTAAATGAACGATCTACATATCCATATAATGTTGGAAAAATTGGATGATTATGGAGAATAAAAGGTTTATCTTGAGGCGTGTCAAAGACACTGTCCTTAAGGATATTTCGCCCACACCGAAATGAATAATATTAGGCGTATCCCCCATGATTCAACAAGCTCTTCTAGTATAACTAGGAGCAGAAACAACAAAGATTGTATAAAAGAAACCCCAGGACAAAAGGAAAAAGGAGAAGAAAAGTTTTATTTTTTCCATACTATCACATAATGAACACAAGAAAACATCTATATATATAGTCCAAAAATGAAATGGATATCTGATGTAAAAAACGTTAAAATCCATTTAGTATTCAAATGTCAAAACATTAAATCATTTAAGTTACAGATTTCATAACTTAATCACTAAAAGCTACTAACGTAAAACTCATTTAAAGCCAATAGAAATGGTATCTAAATTAATGTTAGGAAACGGTCATCCAAGATCATTTTTGATCAGATTCAAAGTTACAAAAGATAACTGATTTTGATAGCTATTTAATGTTAATAAAATGTTATATTTAAATTGATTGGTCATATAAAGACCCATTAAAAGAATGAACCTAGACATCAATTTAAATATTCTTTTTGAGATATTAAAAATAATTTTTTTTAACAATCCCCCACATAGCTCAAAAAGAATATCATAATGAAAAAAAAATCCTTGGTTTTCACAAATGAGCATAACGCGTCGCATCTGGTGTCTCTTGGACTATGAACCAGACCTAGATAAAATAAGAATAAACTTACAGAACAATTGGTGAAGTTTAGAACTTCTATGAACCAGGAATTATTTTGTAAGTTTAGTGTCTTATCTATCACATTATACTCGCACACACTTTGTTGTTTGTCGCGGTTTTGCGCTAATAGGCCATGCGCACGCCTGGTTTTCATGAGTGCTCTAGAAATTTTGCCACAAATTTCATAGGAGCGGCCCCACTCCACACTTATATAGGCCCATCCATCAAGTGTATTCTGCAGCACAATACACCACCTATCAAAGGCTATGGATTATTAGATTAAGAGTTTAATTACTCAGCCTCTCATTCCTCGCAGTCTTGCACTATATACACACACCATAGGAAGGGATGTCACACCTCCTTTTTTACACACCTACCCCGAAGGATAATGTATAAGGGAGTTTTTCCATTTAAAGTGACATTATTCAAAATGGGATTATTTATTTATTTAGAATCGCCACTTGGGATAGGTTTGGCTTTTGGTATCCCAAGTCACCGGTTTAACTTGAATCCCAAATCGAGGAAAATTTTGCGACTTCCCAGTTGGAGTCTGCGAACCAGAAATTCTGAATAAGGAATTCTGTTGACCCGAGGGAAGGTGTTAGGCACCCCCGGATCCCGTGGTTCTAGCACGGTCGCTTAAATTATTACAATTGGCTAAAAATCTGATTTTAATACATGTTTTAACCTATGTGCTTTTTAACTTCAAACCGCTTTTATAATTATTTTTAAAGAGAATTGCAACGTCGTGAAAACACGTTTCGAACCACGTCACATAAATGCACCCGTGGATTTTGACACATTTCGACTTCGTTGGGATTTGGATTTGGGTCACATAAATGTGCACCCGAGTTTAAGAAAGTAATATTATTAAATGTCGGGCCTAAAGCGACTAACGTGTTATTTGTCTTTGCGGGAGGCCGTGAAATTCGCTAAACGGCGCGTCCCGAATTCTAAGTATTTTAATATAAGCGTTTTAAAGAGGGCCCCGCGATTTATGCATTTTGTTTGGCGGGACGCACCTCATTTTATTATTCAAAGGCCATCCTAGAGCAAACTATAATTTTCTATTGAATTTGACTTTAAAGGGCCCTAATTATTTGGCATTACGAAATTCAGGCCTCAAGCTCAAGTCCGAATTTAAACAAGAGGAAAACCTCTTAATTTAAATTCGCTACCTAGCTTGGAAAGCCTAGAAATGTATTATTAAACTAAATTGCAATTTGAAAAGGAAAATTAAACTTTTAGCAAACGGGGCCTTGAATTTGGCCCAAGGATCTTCGGTCAGTTTGTTATATAAGACAATGCCCAGTTGTGGGCTTCGATCACAAGCCCAGATTTCATTTACAAGAAGCATGGCTTCCTGGGCTCATAACAGGCCCAGAAATCGAATATTAACCTTAAATTTGGGCCTGCCAGCAAGCTTGTAAATAGATGCATAATTTATTCACATCAACTCTAAATCTCAAACACCTAATTAATTAAGTTCATTCAACTCGTTGGTACACTGGTAATTAACATGGGTTTTCAGAGATCCAATCAACCATTTAATAGTGAACGTCCAAACTTAAACATGTAATGCGACATGAATCTGGAGTGCCAAACTGTTTTGAATTGTGAATATATTACTCTGAAACCTAGTTTTCAACAAACACATGGTGAACAAATAAACATGATCAATTATTCTAAACTACAAGAGATGTCAATTCTTCATTAATAAAATGCTCATGCTATCTCCAGATTTAATTTCTAACCAATGACTTACTCTAGTCTTAAGTTCAACCTAACAGGATACTCAAGGCTAATATTATCAGGACATTCGTATAGTTCTTAGAAAAAATGCAGCAGTCCAGTCCAAAACAGTCCAATCAGTCCTTAATTAATACAAAAGATAGATGATAGTCTAATAACAATATTGAACTAAATGCCTAGGTTTACAAATCAGAACACGTAAAACAAAGGAAACAAAAGAGTCCTCCAATGTTCCTCTTCAACAGTAGTCATACATATAAATTCAGTCCTCACTTGAGGTTTTAGAGTATACCTGGAAATGAACAAATGAAAGGAGGAGGGATCAGCAATGCAGACAATAATCAGCAGCAACTAGAATTCAACAACAGCCGCGAAATCGATCTCAAACCCAGGATATAGTTCAAAAAACCAGGGATAGATCACAGAAGTATAAAGCCACCAGACAGCCCAAAATAATTTGATTGAAACCAACTCCAGACTCGAACTTAACCTGGAAGAGTTCTAATACTTCAGCAATTAGAACTTAGGCTAGAAGATGCAGATTAACCACTACATCTTGAAATTGACCTAAGTATTTCAATAGAACAGTATTTTGGAGTTTTTTGCTAATATTTTTTTGGTTTTTCTGGAAATTTAGATCTAGGATGAAGTTTTTTTGGAACTCTAAGAGTTCAGGTTTTTTTTTTTTTTTTGGATTTGAAATTCAAATTTCTAAGGCTAAAACTTGCTGAAAACGTTTTGGGGGAAATTTGGATGCTGGATGTTTTTGGGGAATTTTTCAGATTTTGAAAACTTTTTTTGGGAATTTTTTCAGGGTTGAAACTTGTAAAAGAAGGTAAAGGGGGGGTGCCTTTTATAGGCAGAAAATCAAGGGGAAGCTTCTACATTTCATTACCCATTTTCCCCCTCTTTTTATTTTCAGTTTTTGTACATTAGTCCCTAATGTTTTGACTTGTTTCTCAAGTTACTGCATTAAATTTTTGAAATTAGAACTAAAGCCCTATTTTAGAAGATTCTAGAGAGCTCTAGCTTTAACTACAGCATTCCTATCCATTTCTAAATACCTAGATTACCCCTAGATAACCTTGAATTTACTAACACTAGTTAAACTAAACCCAACACATTTTACTCTAGTTAAAATCGACTAAGGGATTAAAAATGAACAGCTATAACCAAAACAATTCCAAAACCCTAAGATTGAATCATTGAATCCAATTAATACCAAACAGGACTGAAAATCAATCCTAATTCACACTATTATCTAATTATCAATTAAAACAGAATTAACAATCAAATCACAAAATAAGACAACAAAAATGAAATTTAATGAACAATAACTAATCAAAATCATCAAAAGAAAATAAAAAAAAAAGAAAAAGAAAAAAGCGGAATCATCAACCAACAAAAGAACAACAGAATCATCAACGCAAAATAAAAGAAGAAAAAAAACAGAATTATCAACCAAAAAATAAAAAGAAGAAAAATAATCAAATAAGGAGAAGACCTACTGATTTCGTTCTTCAACTTGACCGATTTTGAAATCGATTTTTAATTAATGTTATATGTTTATTTTGTTAAAAATAAACCTATAACATGTCACGACCCCAATCCCGGTCGTGATTGCGCCCAACACTGATGCTAGGCAAGCCCGACCAATTAAATACTCTCAACCCAAATACGTAATCCGTTAACAGATAATACGATTAAAATAGCAAATGTCAAGGTTCCAACCTGAATCTAAATAGAATAGTACGAAAAATAATAACGAATATTCCAAACATTCCCCAATGGATCTGGAGTCACGAGTCTAGAGCCTCTAGATGTAATAGAGTAATATATATCCATAGTGATAAAGAAGTCTAGAATATGGAAAAAAATGAAATAAAGGGGAGGAGTCGGGTCCTGCGGACGTCAGGCAGCTACCTCGACAACTCCTGAAGATAAAATCCAAGAAGACAGCAAACAGCTCCACTAAGTCTCCGGAGCACCTGAATCTGCACACATGGTGCAGGGAGTAAAGTGAGTACTTCCAACTCAGTGAGTAATAAACATATATAATGGCTGAAAGTAAGAAATTCTGAAATATTACAATATAAAGCTATAATCAGCGATTCGACACATTAAACGGTGGAACAACAACAACACCAGGACAAGTAAGACAAATAGGTATAAATGCATGAATGCAATGCAATGCACATGACCGCTGCGGCGCGCAGCCCGATCCATTTGGGTACCCGCGCTCACTGTGGGGGTTCAGACTACGGAGGGGCTCCTACAGCCCAAGCGCAATATCATCTTAGCATTCGCTGCGGTGTGCAGCCCGATCCACACTCAGTCCAGATATATATATGCATGCAAGCCACTCGGGCACAGTCAAATTGTTCATTTTAGTTTCAATTATTAGGATTATAGAGTCTAAGTGTTTAAACCTTTATTTACTTTTACTAAACTATTTCGAGGCAGTGTCTAACTCAGGACTGATATCCATGAATATGCTAAGCATCATGGAAGCGTGATAAGATCCCTGAAGGATGCAAATTGATAGGCACAAAGCCCAAACATATTCATAAAATCCAAGTAGGAAGATCACCAAACAATTTCTAGTCAAGAACACAGTACGAACATCAATCGGAACGGACTAGGTACCAGTCCCTAGTCAACAATCGACCCCGCACTCGTTCATAATACGTGTTTCGCCTCAATATAGTGTCAAATGTGATATTACGGCGGTTCAAACCCTCAGGTCATCAATCTACATCTATTACTCACCTCAAGCGCACAAGTCTAGCTCGCTATGCCTTTGCCTTTCGAATCTCTTCGGCACCGCCGAATCTGATTAAAACCACAACGAATACATTACAATAGGTAAAGAAAACATAACCCAATCGAAAGACTCGAAAATACAAATTCACTAAGTTGGCAAAACCCGACCCGGGCCACTTCTCAAAAATTTATGAAATTTACATCACTGGATTCCTCGTCTCGCACGAGTCTACACATACAAATTTTACCAAATCGGAGTTCAAATCTGCCCTTTCAAAATCCGTTTTTACATCACAACTTTTCAAGCCCTAGCTTGACCCGTTTTTGATGAATTTTCCACAATTTACATGTAATTTCTACCATAAACTCGAATATTTAGACCAAGGAACTTACCTCCAATTGATTCTCAGTCAAAGCCCTCGAAAATTCTCGCTCAAAGCTCTCAAAACCGCTTTAAAATGGTGGAAACCAACTCTTATTCGCGGATGAAAACAATATAAAAAAAACCCTTATGTAACAGTTGTTATCGCTTCTGCGACAATTTCACCGCTTCTGCGGCCTACTCACCGCATCTGCGGTTTTCCTTCAAGTCGCCCAGGACCGCTTCTGCGGTCCCAAAACCGCTTCTGCGGTGACCGCTTTTGCGGAACTTCGTCCGCTTCTACGGAAAGCCCTGGTCCCTCAAGGACCGCTTCTGCGACCAATACGCCGCATCTGCGGAACCGCTTATGTGGTCCCTTTTCCGCAGATGCGGAAATGACAGAACCAACAACTTCAAACCTGCAACAAACTCCGAATTCTCCGTTTAACCACCCGAATTCACCCCGAGGCCCCCGGGACCTCAACCAAAAACACCAATACATCCAAAATATCATACGAACTTGTTCCAATCATCAAAACACATCAAACAACACTAAAATCATCATTTCACATCGGATTCAAGCCTAAGTTCTTAAAAACTTCCGAATTACGCATTCGATCACAAACCCAACCAAACGACGTCTGAATGACCTGAAATTTTGCACACATATCCAAAATAACCTAACAGAGCTACTGCAACTCTCGGAATTCCATTGCGACCCTCGGATCAAAATCTCACCTATCCACCGGAATTCGCCAAAATGCCAACTTTGCCAATTCAAGCCTAATTCTACTCCGGACCTCCAAAATCACTTCCGATCGCACTCCTAAGTCACAAATCACCTCCCGAAGCTAAACGAATCACCAGAATTCACATCCGAGCCTTCTAACTAATAAGTCAACGTTCGGTTGACTTTTCCAAACAAAACCTTCCTTAAAGAGACTAAGTGTCTCATTTTCTATCCAAACCAATTCAATTCAACTCTAACTCACCCGTTGCTGATAATAAAACATGAAAGAGAAATAAATGGGGGAAACGGGGCTGTAATACATGAGACGACGGGTTGGGTCGTCACATCCTCCCCAACTTAAACAAACGCTCGTCCTCGAGCGGGTCGAGAAGCATACCTGAGGTCTCAAATAGGTGAGGATATCTACTCCGCATCTCCTGCTCAGTCTCCCAAGTAGCCTCCTCCACGGGCCGACCTCTCCACTGCACCTTTACCAAAGCTATATCCTTTGATCTCAATCTCCGAACCTGAAGACCCAAAATAGCCACTGGCTCTACATCATAAGTCAAGTCATCATCCAACTGAACTGTGCTGAAGTCTAACACATGGGACGGGTCCCCAACATACTTCCGGAGCATAGAAACATGAAATACCGGGTGAACTCCTGACAAGCTGGGTGGCAAAGCAAGCATGTAGGCCACCTCCCCAACTCTCCTAAGCATCTCAAAAGGATCGATAAACCGTGGACTCAACTTTCCTTTCTTTCCAAATCTCATAACGCCCTTCATAGGCGAAACCTTCAACAAGACCTTCTCGCCCACCATGTAGTATACGTCTCGAACCTTCCGGTCCGCATAACTCTTCTGACACGACTGAGCTGTACGAAGTCTCTCCTGGATCACTTTCACCATCTCTAAGGCATCCTGAACCAACTCTGTCCCTAATAGTCTAGCCTCGCCGGGCTCAAACCAACCGACCGGAGATCTACACCGTCTCCCATATAAGGCCTCATACGGTGCCATCTGAATGCTGGACTGATAGCTATTGTTGTACGCGAACTCTGCAATTGGCAAGAACTCAGCCCAAGAACCTCCAAAATCAATAACACAGGCACGCAACATGTCCTCTAATATCTGAATGGTACGCTCGGACTGCCCGTCTGTCTGGGGATGAAATGCTGTGCTCAGCTCTACCTGTGTACCCAATTCTTGCTGAAAAGTCTTCCAGAAATGGGAAGTAAACTGAGTGTCCCTATTCGAGATGTTAGAAACTGGGACCCCATGCAACCTAACAATCTCCCGGATGAAAATCTCTGCCAACCGCTCCGAAGAATAGGTAGTACACACCGGAATGAAGTGCGCGGACTTGGTCAGCCGATCCACAAATGCATCGAGAGTATACTGAGTTGGAGTGGGTACGAACCTGGCAAAGGGCTCAGCAAGAACCTCCAAGGAATTTCTAAACCCATAAAACTCAAGAAACATGGCACTACCTTCGGTTTGGGATATGAATACATCTGGGAAGAGTTCAATAGCTGGTCGCCACCATGGCGCGGTCCTTACTACCCACTAGAGCAGCCAATACCGCATCTGGAGCAGACCTTCCAACAGGCCAACATTATTTATGGGTCAGATGAAGAAGAAGCACTTGCAGCAGTGAAGAACTTGTTTCTAGAGGACAGTGATATGGACTATTATATTATTCTCGAGGAGGAGGGGGAGGAAGGCCGTTCCATACAGGCTATGTGCAGAGGGGCACATCTCAAGAATTGGACAATCAGGACCACCAGAGCCCGACGAGCCTCGGGGTAGCAAGGCTAAAACAAGCATCATTCACTGTTTTATTTACTAAATGATTTTCTTTTCGCATTTTCAATTTCCGCAATAAGATCTTCAATGATTCAAAAAAGTTATTCAATATATCAAAAGCATGTTTGATTTTTCTTATGAATTAATATTTATTGCTATCGTTTTCCTCCTTACTTTACTAATATAGCATTACTATTACTTATCTTGATGAACCAATGACTGTGACATGCAATGAGACAACGCAACAAACGGACATTGATTCAGAGGAAGATGACATACCTGACGAGATTGTCAAAGAAGTTGAGAACTTTGAAAACAGACCTAAGTCCAACTTGGACGAGACCGAAATTGTCAACCTGGGAGATGTAGAGAACGTCAAGGAAACACGAATCAGCATTCACCTTTCGCAATCAAAGAATAAAGAATACACAGAATTTCTAAAGGGGTATGAGGATATATTCACCTAGTCGTATGATGACATGACTGGTCTGAGTACGTCTATTGTGGCTCACAAACTGCCAACCGATCCAATGTGTCCACTAGTAAAGCAAAAGCTCAGAAAGTTCAAGCTTGATATGAGTTTGAAAATCAAAGAAGAAGTCACCAAACAGATCAAAGCTAAGGTTCTCAGGGTGGTTGAGTACCCAACATGGTTAGCCAACATTGTGCCAGTACCAAAGAAGGATGGGAAGGTCAGAGTCTGTGTCGACTACCGGGATCTCAACCGGGCCAGTCCGAAAGACGACTTCCCTTTGCCAAATATACACATCTTGATTGACAATTGTGCCAAGCATGAGCTACAGTCATTTGTAGATTGCTTCGCTGGTTACCATCAGATCTGGATGGATGAGGATGCTGAGAAAACGACTTTCATTACGCCGTGGGTAGTGTATTGTTACAAGATGAAGCCATTCGGCCTGAAGAATGCAGGGGCCACCTACATGAGGGCCATGACTACCATCTTTCATGACATGATACACAAGGAGATACAGGTATATATGGATGATGTTATTATCAAATCCAAAAAGGCCACTGACCACATAGAAGATCTGAAAAAGTTCTTCAATAGATTGCGGAGATACAACCTGAAACTAAACCCCGCAAAGTGTGCATTTGGGGTTCCTGCTGGGAAGTTGCTTGGGTTTATTGTGAGCCGCCGAGGAATAGAACTGGATCCATCGAAAGTCAAAGCCATTCAAGAACTACCACCGCCAAAGAACAAGAAAGATGTGATGAGTTTCTTAGGGAGGCTAAAATACATCAGCCGATTCATAGCACAATCTACAGTTATCTGTGAGCCAATCTTTAAGATGTTAAAGAAGGACTCCGCCACTAAATGGACCGATGATTGCCGAAAGGCCTTCGACAAAATCAAGGAGTACCTGTCAACACCACCAGTCTTAGTCCCGCCCGAGCCAGGTAGACCCTTATTACTCTACCTTGCAGTGTTAGATGGAGCTTTCGGCTGCGTTTTGGGGCAGCATGATGAAACAGGGAGGAAGGAACAAGCCATTTATTATCTCAGTAAGAAGTTCACCCCGTACGAGGCCCGGTATTCTCTATTGGAACGCACCTGTTGTGCTTTGACTTGGGTAGCTCAGAAGCTGAGACATTACTTCTGTGCCTATACTACATATCTCCTATGGAGAGTAGATTCCTTGAAGTACATCTTTCAGAAGCCCATGCCTACTGGCAAGCTAGCCAAGTGGCAAATCCTGTTGAGTGAGTTCGACATTGTTTACGTGACTCAGAAGGCGGTCAAGGGACAAGCACTGGCAGACCACCTTGTTGAAAACCCCGTGGATGGAGGATACGAACCCCTGAAAACATATTTTCTTGATGAAGAGGTATCATTCATAGGAGAAGACATTGCAGAATCCTATGACGGTTGGAGAATGTTCTTCAATGGAGCAATAAACTTCAAGGGAGTTGGCATAGGAGCGGTCCTAATATCAGAAACCGGTCAGCATTATCCGGTGTCTGCGAAACTCAGGTTCCCCTGCACCAACAATATGGCCGAGTATGAAGCCTGCATCTTAGGACTCAAAATGGCCATTGACATGAACGTCCAAGAGCTGCTAGTAATTGGAGATTCAGACTTACTAATACACCAGGTAAGAGAAGAATGGGCAACCAAGAACTCCAAGATACTCCCGTATCTACATCACGTATACGAATTGAGAAAGAGGTTCACAAAGACGGAATTCCAGCATGTTCCCAGAATCCAGAATGAGTTCGCCGATGCATTGACTACCCTATCATCTATGATACATCATCTCGACAAGAATTTCATTGATCCCATTCCAGTGAAAATCCATAATTAGCCAGCTTATTGTGCCCATGTCGAAAAGGAAGCAGATGGAAAGCCTTGGTTTCATGACATCAAGGAATATTTGGCAAAAGGAGAGTACCCAGAGCTTGCTAATCCTACTCAGAAATGCACACTTAGGAGATTGTCCAACAACTACTTTCACAGCGAAGGAATCCTGTATAGGAGTACTCCCGATTTAGGATTATTGAGATGTGTCGACGCAAAGGAAGCATCCAGGCTACTAGAAGAAATTTATGCTGGGAACTATGGCCCACATATGAACGGTTTTGTCTTAGTAAAGAAGATACTCCGGGCTGGTTACTTTTGGATTACTATGGAAACAGACTGCATCCAGTATGTCCGGAAATGCCACCACTGTCAGATACATGCAGACATGATAAAGGTACCTCCAAGCGAGCTCAACACAACAAGCTCACCGTGGCCATTCGCCGCCTGGGGAATGGACGTTATTGGACCAATTGAGCCTGCTGCTTCCAACGGACACAGGTTTATCCTAGTAGCCATCGACTATTTCACCAAATGGGTCGAAGCTGCATCTTACAAAGCAGTGACTCAGAAAGTCGTGGTAGATTTTGTCCGCGACCGCATTGTCTATCGATACGGAATTCCAGAGTAGATCATTACTGATAATGGCTCCAATCTCAACAGCGACTTGATGAAAGCTATGTGCGAAACTTTCAAGATCAAACACAAGAATTCCACAGCCTACAGGCCTCATGGAGCTGTAGAAGCCGCCAACAAGAATATCAAGAAGATATTGAGAAAAATGATAAAGAATCATAGACAGTGGGATAAGTTATCATTTTCTCTACTGGGATATCGCACCACAGTCCGCACATCAACCGGGGCAACCCCCTACATGCTGGTTTACGGTACAGAGGCTGTCATTCCCGCTGAGGTGGAAATTCCTTCCCTAAGGATCATACAAGAAGCTGAGCTCGACGACGCAGAGTGGGTAAAAAGTCATTTTGAGCAACTAGCCCTTATAGATGGAAAGAGAATGAATGCAGTCTCCCGTGGTCAACTATATCAGAACAGAATGTCCAGAGCCTTCAACAAAAGGGTCAAGCCAAGACAGTTCACACCGGGGCAGCTGGTATTAAAGAAAATTTTCCTGCATCAAGATGAAGCCAAAGGGAAGTTCTCACCTAATTAGCAAGGTCCATAAATGGTTCACTGGGTTTTGACAGGACGAGCCCTCATACTTGCAGAAATAGACGGAGAAGTCTGGCCAAAGCCGATTAATTCAGATGCAGTCAAGCGTTACTATGTGTAATCTTTATGCTTTCCTTATATGATGTAAATTGAACTACGCCTGACCTGATTCCCGTTAAAGAGGGGATAGGTAGGCAGCCCTATGGGTTCGGTCACAATTCAATAAAACTTCATTTCCCCCCGCAATTGGAAGCTGGGGCAGAATTTTGAGGAGCACCCTCAAAATTCCGAAGTAATTTTAGCCGATCGCCGCACGAGCAGAAGTCAGAAACGTCAACCCATCAAACTGGGGCAGAATTTTGAGGACCCTTAAAATTCCGTAGCAGGAGAGGTTGCAATGTCCTAAACTATGTCACAGTCGTCGGTTCATCTAAAAGCTATTTTTTACTATACATTTATGTCATACTTTACAAAATCATGCATGTTTATTATTGAATATGCTTTGTTTAGCAACGCTACCCCAGTTGATCGAAGCCGAACGAGTCAAGAAAAGCCAGCGGGGATACGAACTAACCTTCCCCCTTTACAAAACTCACGATTTTTCTTTGGATGCAGGCACTAGGATTACGAAATCGTTAAAACATACTGTACGCCCATAGAACAAACATTGTTCAAGAATACGACTCTCCGAACCATCGCAGTTACCAACATTTGCTATCAGCACACACCAGTAATGCTCCGTAGTCACGATGCTCCCAGTAATCACAACACTGCAATCTGCTCTCAACTAAGAAAACTCCACTGTCATTTATTATTTTATTTCTTGCATAAGGCTACTATTCTGCCTTCCGAGGTTAAGCTCTACCTCCATCTGCTTCTGTATTGCATAAGGCTACCATTCTGCCTTCCATTGTATAAGGCTACTATTCTACCTTCCGAGGTTAAGCCCTACCTCCACCTGCATCTGCATTGCACAAGGCTACCATTCTGCCTTCCATTGCATAAGGCTACTATTCTGCCTTCCGAGGTTAAGCTCTACCTCCATCTGTATCTGCATTGCATAAGGCTACCATTCTGCCTTCCAATTTGCATAAGGCTACTATTCTTCCTTCCGATTTGCATATGGCTACCGTTCTGCCTTCCGATTTGCATAAGGATACTATTTTGCCTTCCGAGGTTAAGCTCTACCTCCATCTGCATCTGCATGGCTGAAAGATCGCCCCATACTACACTGCATGGCTGAAAGATCTCCACATACTGCATTACATGGGCTGAAATATCGCCACATACTGCATCTGCATGGCTGAAAGATCACCACATACTGCATCTGCATGGCTGAAAGATCGCCCCATACTGCATTTGCATGGCTGAAATATCACCTCATACTGTATCTGCATGGCTGAAAGATCGCCATATACTACATTGCATGGCTGAAAGATCGCCACATACTGCATCTGCATGGCTGAAAGATCGCCACATACTACATCTGCATGGCTGAAAGATCGCCACATACTGCATTACATGGGCTGAAATATCACCACATACTGCATTGCATGGGTTGAAATATCGCCAACTCATCCAAAGGCGTCATCGTTCGGAGGCACCATCTTCATAGCCCGAGAACACCATGTCATGGCCTCAGGATCTCTTTCAATTTTTGCGTATCATTATTCGAAGGCGTCATGGTTCGGAGGCACCATCCTCATAGCCCGAGAACATCATTTCATGGCCTGCGAATCCCTTATAATTCAACCCATGGCCCGGGACATCATTGTCTAAGGACATCATCCTCATCGTCCAAAGACAACATTCATGGTCCAACGGGAATTTGCATCATGTTTAAATTTATGCACAATATACGCTTGTATTGCTTCTATTTGCAGGTAAAACGGCGAGCAACGGCTATCCCAGCAGGAGCAATCCCGCTCCAGTTCCCTCAGCCATATCAAACCTAACCATTCCCGTAAACCGTTCGCTCACCCAACCCTAGATGTTGCGTCCGTTCTTGAAGTCGCTTCATCGGTATACTCCGCCGATGGATCCTGAACTACATACGCCTGATTTCTGTAAAACCAGGGATATGTAGGCAGCTCAGAAGCCAGGGTGCGGCCTAAATCTTCCCAAACCGTTTCGCTCGGTCAAAATTGGCCATCGTTTCTTCACCCGAAAACTCTTTCATCCTTCCCGGGTAAAGAGGGGCAGCGGTTGATACCCAATTTTTCCCTATAGATTTTTAAATATGCAAAATACTTTCAAAAATAGCATATATAAGCATGCCCAAGGTTTTTATTATTTTTCCCATAATTTTAAGGTTTTAAATTGATTTATTTTCTCCCTTTTTATCCATAAAATCCCCAGTAATTATTTCCAAAATTATTGCTTTGATAATTCATCTATTGGGTTTCTATATTTATGCCATCATATGGCTAAGGTAATTTTTATATATTTTTGCAATTACGTTTAGTACTTTTAAAGTTAAATTGCACATAATTGCAATATTAGCCTTTTTAAAATTTAAGTATGTTTTATATGCATAAAATTAGATCTTATATTTTTAAATTGCTAATTATTTATTCTAAAACATTTTAGCATTTTTAAATTATTTCCTGAAATTACCTACTATTTTTTATAAATTAAAAAAAAGGGAAAATTGGCTATTTAAATAATAGCCCCATTTGTATTTCAATTATAACCACCTGGCCTAATTGAAACCCCGACCTAATTAACCCAACCCATTTTTATAACCCGCCCAGCTCGGAACCAATCTTGTCGTTGATCTCAAGAGATCAACGGTCCAAAACAAACCTTCCTTTTTTATCTAACCTAACCCCCGAAACCCTAAGTCATTTTTCACCAAATAGCCGCCCTGAAAACCCCTTTCCTCTCAAATTCTCTCTGATACCTAGACCAAACCCTAGCTGCCACCACCCAAACCAGCCCTAATCCCTTCGATCCTCACTCGATCCATGGATTTCCATGGCTGTTTGAGACGTATACTTGTCTCCTACGTATCCTGGTTGCTCGTTTTTGTGATTTCATGGAAGGATCTCGAAGAGATCTAGTCCAGGTCTTGTTCAAAACTCTCCGAGAGTCTATCCAAGGTCTTTCATGCCATTTTCTGACCATCCATGGTTGTTCGAGTAAGGTCCATGACTTTTCCGGTTAAAACCGGTAACGTTCTAAGGTTTTTCTCATTTTCTTTGGGTTCTCTGAACCCCTAACTCTTAAGATTTTCCACTTTTCTTTAGATCTGTCTTAGATCTAGGTATATCCATGAGTTTTTAACCGATTTTTCTTCATCTCTACTATTTTTCTGAAAAAACCCTAGTTTCACTATTGTTCGAATATTTTTCAAATCTTTATAGATCTGTAGTTATTCGAGTATCATTGGGTGTTTTCCTTTAAAATCTCTTGGTTTGATTAGTTATTTTGACTTCGTTTACTCTTTTTGAAATTAGGGTTCATATCAAAAAAGAATATGTTAATCGTTTCCGATACTAGCAGATTTGTCTTCAAGGATTTTTTCTAACTTTTCGGTGTTTAAACTAGGTATTCTTCACTATCTTGAATGATTCTCTTATATATGCATGAATTCTGGATGCTTCTATCTGTTGCACTGATTTTTTTCTTTCACCTGTTCTCGGTTATTTGTTTATTTTTTCTATCAACCCAATGTATTAACTAATTCTATTCGGGGTTTGAACAATCTTCCCTATTAAAAAATCAGTATTCTTCGGGATCCTTGCGTGATTAATTTCTATTAGGGTTTTTAGCAATCTTTCTTGTTAAAATCGGTATTCTCTAAGATTTTTTTTACTGATTCAAATTATTGTCCTGTTAAAATCAGTATGTGCTGGGATTTTACTTGTTTCCTTATTTGTGACCCTGATTGGTTATACTTGCCTTAATTAGTTATCAGTAATTTGGGTATCTTACTGACTCCCTATATGGTATGGTTTTGATTTATTACCTTAATTGAACCCTATTATGACTATTAATTGACTATTCCCCAATTAAAGGGGGTCTTTCCCCGACTTCTCTATAGAAATTGATTCTGTGATTGGTTGATTGATCCTTAATTGATTGAACTCTGATTCTCATTAACTTATTAGTTCTACTCCTAAAGTGCTATATATGCACTCTTGTTTACCTCTCAAGAGGAACATAGTTCAGAACACACACACATACACTCAAACTCTCTCTTCTTTCTCTACTACTTGTGCTACTGCTTGTCTAGCCGGCTGAAAGCCAAGGCTAGACTGTGGAACTCTACTTGCTTTACTTTTCTGCACTTTTCTTCCACCTAAAAGCTGGCCTTTCCACACTGCACTTACTCTGTCTTGGTTATACAATCTGGGTGTGAGCACTGCCCGGGATCTCTTGAGGTCCTTAGGGAACTCTGACACACCTAGATGTGAGGAAAAGCTGTGAAACAATGTTAGCACTTGAGATGATTTATTACATAACTCAGGGAGTAAGACCTAATCAGGCTCCCTATAGTGTAACTTCTCATTTTCATTTCTGCTTATGTAATTCATTTCAATGTTGGTCTGTAATAACCTGTTGTAAACAAGTATTGGGGTGGCTAGTGAAAAGGGATGGGGTAAATATGCATGCTATAGTTGTTGAGGGTAGAAAACATGTTATTAGGGTTATATTCCTAATTGTGCAATAGAAACCATGTTTAGGGTTCATACATGCATTAGAAATCATGCTCTTAGGACCCATGGTTTCTTGCTTCAGCATCTCATTCATCACTAATCCATGTTTTATGTCTATCACTTAGAAATCCTGCCCCTAGGACAATAACAACATTGGCATAAAAGCTGTTACTCTCGTACTTTCAGAAGTCATATTTCAATAATTCTGCAACTCTTGTGCGCATTTAGAAATCATGCCTTAGGGATTCTGTTTTTAACAACCCTGCCATTTGCATGTGCATATTAGGTATCATGTTCTAGGATCTTGTTTGCACTTTGTTTAAGACGCCTAGTTAATTACTGATTCATGAAAAGGTAATAAAAAAATAGTCTCACATTGTGGTATTTTTTCTGAATAAAGCTGGTAATAATCTCTGCATTCGTATCAACTAGAACAGCATGCTCTTAGGGTAAAATCATTTCCACACTGTTTTAATAATTCTTAATAACTGCTGCACATTATTTTACGGCTAGGCAAGCCTTAGGTAATCAACTTTAAATAAAACCAGAGTCATCTCCGTGATTAGTGTCTAATTATCAACTGTTAAAATCAGTAGGCAATCCTGATTCGGACTTCATTTCTGCGTCATGTGATAAATCTGGTTCTGCTGTTATCACTTAGATACCATGCATAGGATTTAAATTCAGACTTTAATTGTGTATGAGTCATGCTGTCTATGTGTATTACCTATGGAGGTATGTTTGAGCCTTTCGTTTGTCTTCCATGATCCCCTTAATTGAAGTCCTACTTGTTATTGTATGTCGCCTTAGTATTTTGCCTTTAAACCTGAGGGTCTGCCTAGAACCTCCTTATTATAGGATAGGAGTCCTAAATTCCTCCGAGACTGATAGGAAGGGACGGGTAACAGCATGCAATAGAGGTCGAGACCAACCTTCGCTTTAATTGCCTTCACGGGGCAGGAAAGGGTAGATATGGATATGATGACCGGTGCATTAATACCACGCGTATCCCCTCTTTGAGGATGTCGTACCGGGTATTGCATTGATGTAATCCATATTATAAACAAACCTAGGCCACCCCTTTTATATTACAAATATGCTTAGATTGTAGTCCTTTTCAAAAATCTAGTTTTTCATTAGTTATTTTCTTACACGTGTGTGTTTAAACGTAAATCCCCTATTATTTGAGCCATACTTGTTTGTTTGCTACCTGTACAAATTCACAAAAACTGTCTGGCCGGGAACCACACTAGTGGATCCTGAGGGGTGCCTAACACCTTCCCCTTAGGATAATTTCAAGCCCTTACCCTATCTCTGGTTAACAAACGTAGTTATAGATGAACCCTATAGGTGCCCTAAAGCACCTTAAATCGTTAGGTGGCGACTCTTCAAAAATGCAAACCCCTTTTCCAAAAGGAAAGAGTTGTCCCATACCAAGATGTCATAAAGCCGATTCCGCGAGGAAAAAAGGGGGCGCGACATGTACCAGCCCCATATCTTTGTAATTAATGCGTTTGTACTATGTTGGGATTCCCCCTCATATATAAAGGGTATCCTTGTCATTTTGTAGACGTCTGTTGCTCAATACTAAATACACAAGAACATTCTCTCTACTCTCTAACATTTTCTCTTGATCTCATTACTTCTATTTATTGCTTATATTCATTGTGTTCTATTTATTGTTCTTCATTTATTGCTTATCATTGATCATAAAGAGTCATCACCGTAGCTCTCATAAAGTGTTAGTCCTCCCTCGATCGTTCTAAGCCAATCACCCAACTCGGCCCTGAGGCCTTATAAATGACAGCTCGAGGCCCCGATCTCCAACCGTTTTGTCCGATTATCATACCGTCTCTAAGCTGCAATCTTGATTTCTAGTCTTTTACTTAGCATCCATTGCTTAACAACTAGCATAAAAATAGATCACGTATTTTTAGAACGACAAAATCAAATATAATTGTAATTACCATTTTCACGGCAAACAATTTGGCGCCCCCCGTGGGGCTAAAAATAATAGTGATTATTTTCTTGCTGGTATAACTACTTTACGCAGGTTACCTTTCACACTTTTTCTTGTCCAAGATCTTTGATTTCAGGTTAAAATGTCTAACTCAGTAAACAACACTCTTGAGGACCATGGAGAGAATGGTGTGGATGTTCCAGGTGTTGGTGTACCACCACGAAACCCTGAGAATGCACCAGAACCAATTCCCGTGGACGCGGTCTCACGCGATGCCCAACACATCGATATAAGCTCCAACACTAACAGGTGCGTGCGCCAAGGAGACCATCAAGAAGCTTAGAAAACCCCAGCTAGGAAAGAGCGTGAGGTTAGACTTCACGTTATTTTTGAAATGTTACAGGCACAACAGCTGGCGATCGCTCAGCTGCAAAGTCACCAGAAAACTCCCAGCACGGTAGCAACGGGGACGGCTCCCCTAGCCGAGCAGGTACAAGAGAGATCAAGCAACAACGGGTCGGTAGCCGACCCCGCCATCGTAAAGATGCTCGAGGACCTCACAAAGAGGATCGAGTCAGGCTAGAAGAAGATAGAAGACAACGACAAAAAGGCCGAGACCTATAATTCCAGGGTCGACCAAATTCCGGGCGCACCCCCGATCCTGAAAGGTGTGGATTCAAAGAAGTTCGTACAGAAGCCGTTCCCACAGGAAGCGGCTCGAAAACCCATTTCGAAGAAGTTCAGAATGCCAGAACTTCCGAGGTACAACGGAACCTTGGACCCCAATGAGCACGTTACTGCTTGCACTTGTGTAGTGAAGGGCAACGACCTAAAGGACGACGAGATCGAGTCCGTCCTACTGAAGAAGTTCAGAGAAATGCTTTCTAAAAGGGCAATGATGTGGTATCACAACCTAGCCCCAAACTCGATAGATTCATTTGCCATGCTGGCATATTCATTCATAAAGGCACATGCTGGTGCCATCAAAGTAGCAACAAGGAAATCCGACGTCTTCAAGATCAAGCAGAGGGAGAATGAGATGCTGCGAAAGTTTGTATCTCGCTTTCAAATGGAACGAATGGAACTACCACCAATCTCCAACGACTGGGCAATGCAAGCCTTCACTCAAGGTCTGAATGAACGAAGCTCAGTGGCTTCGAAGCTGAAATAGAATCTGGTTGAATACCCTGCCATGACCTGTTCGGACGTTCACAACTGATATCAATCGAAAATCAGGGTCGAGGATGTCACGACCCAAACTGGAGGGCCATGACTAGCACCCGGCCATACTTACCGAGCACCAACATACATTTTATCTAACCTTCTTTATTATCTTTTAGGGCTGACGAGATCAATATAAATGGTAGACATGGGTCGTGGACAACCAACAATAAAATATGATGGCATGAACATACATAACATGGGATGACTAGACAATCAAAAAACTATATATAAGGTACAAGCTACCACGCTACCATGAGAGACTATACAACAAAAACCAGCCGACAAGGCCTACCAAACTATACATGAGTCGACACCTATCTATGAGCCTCTAATGGAACATAAATGTTGCAACGTAGCCGGAACAGGGCCCCGACATACCCATAATGTCTATAACAAAAATGCATACCAAGACCACGGCAAGTCCGAAGAAGGGATCTCGCCAATCGCCGCTGAACTGGACAGCCTACTATGGTGGGGGAGCTGCGACTGCCTGTCTATCAGGACCTGCAGCACGACATGCAGCGTCCACAAATAAAA
Organism: Nicotiana attenuata; assembly: GCF_001879085.1. NCBI lineage: Eukaryota > Viridiplantae > Streptophyta > Magnoliopsida > Solanales > Solanaceae > Nicotiana > Nicotiana attenuata. The sequence goes on from NC_031990.1 coordinate 37,643,890, forward strand.
TGACGTCAGTACGAATAAAGTACTCAGTATGTAAGGCAGGGAACCATAAGTACGTACAGTAATGTAAGCAGGGATAGAGAATAAACAACCTGTAACATCTGGGTACCTCCGAGGGCTACTGACATGAAATGTGTGACACATATGTATATATACATAAACTTTTAAAACATACGCCTCCGTGGGCATCATCATCATCATATCGTACCCGGCCGTAATAGGCTCGGTAAAAACGTACCCGGCCATCATAAGGCTCGGTAGAATCGTACCCGGCCACGTGGAGCTCGATAAAACCCAACTGATCAGTGGTTGCTCAATAGGTGCCATACCCGGCCGTCTATAGTGCGGCTCGGTAAAGTAAAATAGATACATAAATATAATGCATGCTCGACTCATGGACTCACGTTCTAAACCTTTCGGAGTGACGTAAGGTCGGTATCCTGTGTACACGTTAGTAGGACTAACTCTTCACCATGAACCTTATAAGAATCAGGAAGTACCAATAACATTGATAACATAAGAATAAGAGAAGCAACATCAACATCAATCGTTCCATAAGAGGGGAAACAATGTAAGTACTGCTAGCTTCTAAGAGTAGAGTATCTTTGGAAGCTCGTTCATTACATTATGTACAATCAGAGTCGTGCAAAAGAAGGAAAGGGATAGCCTCACATACCTTGTATATACTGCCCCAATCTCAAGCTATGCAATTTTCACGACTCCTTAGTCTACAATAAGAGAAACGATACTATAATTATCATTCAAGCGTCATAACTATTATGTATCGACCACAACCTATTTTACGATGAAACGGACAGCACCTCCCCTATATATATGACTTCACACAATTCCAAACAATCACCAAACAGCCTAAACAACATCAATAATAATCATATTGAGCCTCCCAAAACAGTCCATGCACAACCTAATCACTTCATACATACGACGGCCACCGTAGTCGTGTCATACGACCCGGAAATGTTACGAAGAACTACCATCCCACAACCCTACATCTATATGGTGTTTGTCCACACCCTTCCTCCTCCAAAACTCCACAAAACAGTAGTAAAACATGCAGCCCAACAGCAACACAAAACAGTCCACAAAACAGTCTGCTACAAGTGAATAACTCGAACTCACGGCTTCCGATCACCGTCCCGTGAGTTCTTACATGTATAGAACGAATTACCATGAATTTACAGCACAAAAATGTATGAAATATAGCAGTAAACTCACCTTACTTGTTGGATAACTCAGCCCTTATCTTGGTTCTTCAAACTCTAGGGTTTACCCCCAATTTGAACTTGAAAGAGGGAAAATCAATTAGGGTTTGTGGATAATTTTTGGGAGGAAGTTTGCAGGGGTTTAGGTCTGGTTATTTGTGAAATATAATGAGGGATATATTGCAGGAGATAAGCCTTTTAATAGGCTCTTTGTCTGACCCGAAATTGCCTCTTTTTGGGCTATCATTTAACCAAGTAGGTGACCCACCTACTTGTCACCTAGAAGCTTGTGCAGTCTCGCAAAAATGTCTATATCTCTCTACTCCAATGTTGTATTGATAAACGGTTTAAAGTGTTGGAAACTACACTCATAGATCTTCAATTTGGTGGGTAGATCACCCCGTAATTCCAAGTATATTGGGAGAAAAGCTTAATAACATTTGACCTAAAGTTTAAGTAAAACTATGAACCTAAGTTGCAACAACTCTTGTCGACTTTTGTTTCATAACTCGTTTGACTTCAAGACTATGATACGGATATTTTATGATTCATATACCTTAAAATACGACCTCTTGAGAGTATTAAGCACCCCTAGGTTTACCCAAAAATACGGCTGACAACATTCTTGATTCGTTTAACTTCTAATACTTGTTGACCACCCTTATACACCTTTGTATCATTTAAGACCAATAGGATTAACTTCTTATCATCTTAAAGATAATCTCTTCATGGATTTACGTCGACGACCTTATGGCATGAACTAATGTATGTGAATATGGGTTGTAACACCCTCCCCCCCTTAGGAACATTCGTCTCGAATGTAAGGGTTTATGGGGAGTCCAAATCATCGTGGATTCCAACGGAAATTCCCGGTCAATTTTCCCCTATAAAATGGTTACTAGCAAAACTTGCAAGCAGTTAAGCCCAACGTATTGCCTCATAAGGCTACACAAAGCATTATGGACATGTACATTATCTGCATATCTCCATTTTGTATTAAGGAAGAGTATTTTCAAGTTATTGCTTACCTCATAGAGCCGTTTCACCTTCCAATGTATCCTGCGTTCCACCAGCATCCTTGTTATCTTCATTCTAGAATAGGTAAGGGTATTTAGACCTCATCTCCTCTTTCGCTTCCCATGTCATTTCTTCCATATTCTTGTTCCTCCACAATACTTTGACATAAGCTATATCTTTTGTTCTCAGCTTGCGGACTTGTCGATCTAATATAGCCACTGGCACTTCATCATATGATAGATCCTCTGTAACTTGTACATCTTTGATAGGGACAACTCGAGAAGGGTCTCCAATACGTTTCCTCAACACAGATACATGGAATACCGGATGGACAAATTCCAATTCGGATGGCAATTCTAACTCATAAGCAACCTGTCCAATTCGTCGAAGAATTTTGTACGGACCGATATACCGTGGACTCAGCTTACCCTTCTTCCCAAAATGCATAACACCCTTCATCGGCGAGATCCTCAGGAAAACCCAATCACCAACCTCAAACTCCAGATCACGACGTCGGACATCAGAATAAGACTTTTGCCTGCTTTGTGCCGTCCTCAATCGCTCCTGTATCACTTTCACCTTCTCATTGGCTTGGTGAATCAAATCTGGCCCATATAATTCTGTTTCACCGACTTCGAACCATCCAACAGGTGATCTACATATCCTCCCGTATAGTTCCTCGTATGGGGCCATTTTAATACTGGGTTGACCCCTTGGCTTTTCTGGCGATACGAACGTATTTAAGTAATTGTCGTTCTGTAAGACCATAATGAAAACGCAATTTTTGTTTTTCTTCTAGACGAATACGATATTGAGATTTTTTCCCGGAACGCGATTGGTTTCTAAGATCACTTCCGGTCCTAGGCTTTTTATTAGTTAGTCCTGGTAAAGCCCCCAGGCGGCGTATTTTTTTGAAACGAGGTCCTCGGTAACGCGACATAAAGACTCCTTATTCTTATTTCTTATTTAGTATTTCGAATTAATTCTTATTTCTATTTATTTTATTTTTTATTGAATTTTATTTTACAGAATAAACCTAAACTAAAACTAAACTGAACTAAATGAAGCGAAGTTTACTGAAATAGTGTACTTGNGGATTTGATGAATCTCATTCATAATCTTCTCTCGCAACCCTGCCACATTAGGCACACATAATCGGCCCTGGTATCTCAGTGCTCCATCTCCTCCGATCTCAAAAGCCGTAATTTTACACTGCTGAATGCTCTCTCTCAATCATACTAAGATAGGATCTTCATATTGCCGTGCTTTTACCTCGGCTACCAAAGATGATTCTGATGTATTATGTACAGTAACACCTCCGTCATCAGAGTCTAACAATCTGATTCTCATATTGGCTAGCTGATGAAGCTCTTTAGTCAACCACCATCTACCTGCCTCAATATGTACTAAGCTTCCCATTGACTTACGGCTGATAGCGTCTGCCACAACATTGGCTTTACCGGGATGATACAATATCTCGACGTCGTAGTCTTTCAGTAATTCAAGCCACCTACGCTGCCTCAAATTCAACTCTTTCTGCTTGAAGATGTATTGAAAACTCTTATGATCTGTGTAGATGTCAACATGGACGCCGTATAAGTAGTGCCGCCATAACTTCAAAGCATATATTACTGCAGCCAATTCCAAATCATGGGTTGGATAATTCTTTTCATGCTTCTTCAATTGTCTTGATGCATAAGCAATCACCTTCCTACGTTGCATCAATACGCACCCCAAACCTATACCTGAGGCATCACAATATACCACATAACCTTCTGGTCTTTCAGGAAGAGTGAGCACTGGTGCGGATGTCAATCGATTCTTCAACTCCTGAAAACTTCGTTCACAAGCGTCAGACCACCGGAATATAGTAGCTTTCTGTGTTAACTTAGTCAATGGTGCTGATATAGAGGAAAACCCTTCTACAAATCGCCTACAATATCCTGCTAGCCCTAGGAAGCTGCGGACTTCTGATGGTGTTGTAGGTCTCGCCCAATTCTTTACTGCATCGGTCTTCTGAGTGTCGACACTAATACCCTCGTCAGATATCACATGGCCAAGGAATGCTACTGAGTTCAGCCAGAATTCACATTTGGAGAGCTTAGCATATAACTTACGATCCTGAAGCGTCTGTAATACTATCCGCAAGTGCCCCGCATGTTCCGCCTCCGAACGAGAATACACCAAAATGTCATCAATGAATATGATCTCGAACACATCAAGATAGGGCCTGAATACAGTATTCATGAGATCCATAAAAGCAGTTGGGGCATTTGTTATCCCGAACGACATCACCAAGAACTCAAAGTGCCCATATCTTGTCCGGAAGGCCATCTTTGGAATATCCTTCTCCTTAACCCTCACCTGATGATACCCTGAACGTAAGTCAATCTTGGAGAAATACTTAGCACCCTGGAGTTGGTCAAACAAGTTGTCAATCCTTGGAAGTGGATACTTGTTCTTTATAGTAAACTTATTCAATTGTCGATAGTCGATACACATCCGTAACGATCCGTCTTTCTTCCGCACGAACAGGACTGGCGCACCCCAAGGTGAAGTGCTAGGCCTAATGAAGCCCTTATCCAGTAAGCCCTTCAACTACCCTTCAACTCTTGCAACTCTGCCGGGGCCATTCTGTATGGAGGGATAAAGATCGGTTGAGTGTCAGGCAACATATCAATGCTAAACTAAATCTCCCTCTCAGGAGGAAGGCCTGGGAGTTCATCTGGGAAAACATCTCGAAATTCATTGACCACGGGAATTGATTGTAGAGTAGGCGGCTTCGCCTCCGCATCCCTAACGCGAACGAGATGATAAATGTAACCTTTTGAGATCATCTTCCTTGCCTTAAGATAGGAAATAAACCTACCTTTCGGCGTAGCAATGTTCCCCTTCCATTCAATGACGGGTTCACCAGGAAACTGAAACCTAACCATCTTCGTACGACAGTCAACATTTGCATAGCATGAGGCCAACCAATCCATTCCCATTATCACATCAAAATCAACCATTTCTAACTCAAATAAATTTGCCGAGGTTTGACGACTACAAATCATCACAGTGCAACCTCTATATACCCTTCTAGCAATCATAGAATCTCCTATCGGAGTAGATACCGCAAGGGGTTTACTTATCAATTCAGGTTCAATGCCAAACTTATTAGCCACAAAGGGTGTAACATATGATAATGTAGATCCCGGATCAATCAACGCGTATACATCAAAAGAAAACACAGACAATATACCTATAACAACATCTGGAGATGACTCGAGATCCTGTCGACCTACTAGAGAATAGGTTCGATTTTGAGCACCACTCGAACTCTGCACTGCACCTCTACCTCTACCTCGACCTATCGACTGCTGAAAACCCCGTGCTGGAGGTCGAATTGATGAGGAAGAACCAAACACAGATCCAGTCAGCTGAGCCATACCACCAACTCCTCTGTTAGGACAATCCCGTATCATATGGCCAGGTTGTCCGCAAGAATAGCACGCATCAGAACCTCGACGGCACAGTCCAAAGTGGGCCTTACCGCACTGATTACAACGTGGTGTTAGGGGTCTCGTCTGATTAGTATCTCTGTGATATTGCGAGCCTGATGCCCGCGAACTCTGACCTGGACCTGAATAGGTAAATCGATCATATCGAGGCCTCTGGAATTGTAGAGGAGCACTAGCTACAGATGGCGCCGAACTCCTCGAAGACTGGGGCATGACATTGCCTCTGAAGTCATCAGAATACCCTGCAAATCTCGCCCGCTTATGCTGGCCCCTATCCTGCTCCCTATCTGCCCTTTGCTGGCGCTTACGATCCTCTAGGGTCTGGGCATAAGCCTGAATACGGGAAATATCCATGCCCTCCACCAAGGTCGCTGTCGTGCACTCATTTATCAGATGTGGTCCCAACCCGTTCACGAACAGATGCACCCTATCACTCATCTCTGCTACCATATGGGGAGCATACCTTGCTAAAGAATCAAACTGCATACTATACTCTCGCACACTCATATTACCTTGTCTAAGGTTCAAGAACTTATCAGCTCTAGCTCGTCGTATCTCAACTGGCAAGTAGTAACGAAGAAAGGCCTCAGAAAATTCCTTCCACACAGCTGGAGGAGCGTTCGGACCCCTGGATCTCTCCCAACTATCATACCAGAGAACCGCTAAATCCCGTAGCCGATAAGAAGCCAACTCTACTGCCTCTGTATCACAAGTATGCATAACCCGCAGTGTACGATGAACCTGATCAATAAAAGTCTGCGGGTCCTCCTTCGTATCTGATCCGGTAAACACAGGAGGGTCTAAATTAATAAAATCACGAACTCTCGTACTAACTGGTCGTAGTCGTGTCAAATGACCCGGAAATGTTACGAAGAACTACCAGCCCACAACCCTATATCTATATGGTGTTTCTCCACACCCTTCCTCCTCCAAAACTCCACAAAACAGTAGTAAAACACGCAGCCCAACAGCAACACAAAACAGTCCACAAAACAGTCCGCTACAAGTGAATAACTCGAACTCACGGCTTCCGATCACCGTCCCGTGAGTTCTTACATGTATAGAACGAATTACCATGAATTCACAGCAGAATAAATGTATGAAAGATAGCAGTAAACTCACCTTACTTGTTGGATAACTCAGCCCTTATCTTGGTTCTTCAAACTCTAGGGTTTACCCCCAATTTGAACTTGAAAGAGAGGGAAAATCAATTAAGGTTTGTAGATAATTTTTGGGAGGAAGTTTGCAGGGGTTTAGGTCTGGTTATTTGTGAAATATAATGAGGGATATATTGCAGAAGATAAGCCTTTTAATGGGCTCTTTGTCTGACCCGAAATTGCCTCTTTTGGGCTATCATTTAACCAAGTAGGTGACCCACCTACTTGTCACCTAGCAGCTTGTGTAGTCTTGCAAAAATGTCTATATCTCTCTACTCCAATGTCGTATTGATAAAAAGTTAAATGCATTGGAAACTAGACTCATAGATCTTCAATTTGGTGGGTAGATCACCCCGTAATTCCAAGTATATTGGGAGAAAAGCTTAATAACATTTGACCTAAAGTTTAAGTAAAACTATGAACTTAAGTTGCAACAACTCTTGTCGACTTTTGTTTCATAACTCTTTTGACTTCAAGACTATGATACGGATATTTTATGATTCATATACCTTAAAATACGACCTCTTGAGAGTATTAAGCACCCCTAGGTTTACCCAAAAATACGGCTGACAACATCCTTGATTCGTTTAACTTCTAATACTTGTTAACCACCCTTATACACCTTTGTATCATTTAAGACCAATAGGATTAATCTCTTATCATCTCAAAGATAATCTCTTCATGGATTTACGTCGACGACCTTATGGCATGAACTAACGTATGTGAATATGGGTTGTAACATTAGAGGTCCGAGTGGATCTTTCTTTGCTTGGTATGCCAAATTTTGGATATGATATTGGATTTTAGGCTGGTTGTCTCAGTGTTCGGTTATTCTAGACTATTGTGCTACGGGCTAGGCCGGAAATGCCACGGGTTGAGCGGTAAGGTGCATTGGATTATGTTCTTGCAGAGTGGTATATATTTCAAAAGATGCAGCGGACGGCTGAGAAGGATTGCTTTTCTTAATGGGGCATTCGTGATGGATGTCAGTGAAGAGGTTTCTACCATTGATTCAGTTCCGGTATTGAGTGACTTTTCGGATGCATTTTTTTTGTGGTCGGGTATGTCGCCGGGTGAGATGGCGGATTTCGATATTTATTTGGTGCCGGGCACCGTGTCGTACGGCTCTGGCAGGAGTTATAGTAGTGGAAGGAGCAACTTCAGGCTTCTTAGTATTGAGTTCGTTGGCAGGCCAATGTGGCTACGTATTTAGCTTGAGTTAGCTTGGTTAGTCTTGAGTTGTACTGTTGAGGGACATGTGGATTCGATAGTTATTGAACTTGTTAGTGATCTGGGGAGATCTATGAGTTGCTTTTTCTGTGCTGTGAGGCGTTATGATTTGTTGGTTATGGGCACACGTAGTGCAGATCTATTGGGGATTCATAGTGGAAGTCGAGCGGGAAGAGTAATCGGATGTTGCTCGGTAAATGGAGTGTGGGTTATGACCTATCAGGTGGCGTGTCGTATGTTGTTTGTTTCACCGTGGGTGCAATGAATTGCCTTGGTTTCAGACATCAAATTGTGTGTGGCTGTCGAATTTTGATCACAGTGTCTTGAGGTGCTCCATGTGTAACAGTGTTTGGATAGGATCGCGCATGTAGCGAGGCTGCGTTGAGTTATGACCTTTCGGGGTAGATTCAGGTGTTCTATTTCTATGATGTGAGACGGGGTCTCAGCCTTGTGTTGTAATGATACTGATGAGCTTGAAGTACAACTCTTTTGTTTTAGTTATTTTCATGATTTGAGTATATTCAGGTCGTTTCTTGTTGGTACGCGTATTATGCAAGTTGTGGCTTAGGCCTGTATTGAGGTATCATATCACCAGAGTGGTGTGTTGGATTCGAGGTGATCCTTAGAGTCATTAATGAATACGAACATAATTGATTGCAGCTTGTTAGAGAGATAATATCAAGGTATGGCCCGGAAATCTTTTGTGATATTAGTCAAAGGGAAGTGGCTTCATGAATGGTTGATCTGAGGAATGGTTACAGTTTATCGCGTGTTTCATTTGTTGTTGGAAGTATATGGAAGTATTGGAATAAGAATTTAGCTCATAAAAGGTTTTCTATCGGTATTTGGTTATTATGGGCAACTGCTGTAAATAGAGGCTATCGTTTCGAGTGTTTGGATTATGTGGTATATCATATGATCTCACCTGAGGTTGCATGTATGGGTTATTACAGCTGGTTCGGGTTTATTCTGGGTATAGATGTGAGGTTCTAATATTGTGTATGATTTCGGAAAGTGCAATGTGGTTCTATGGTTTATGGTTTAAATGGACTATGAGATTTCGGCTATATTGTGTTGTCGGACCTATATGAGATAGGGTGACGTGGGATCACCCTGGGTATATGCTTGGTAAAGTTATTCAGTTGTTGGTTAGCTTCTAGGACAACTCTGGGTACGCTCGAGGACGAGCGTTGATTTAAGTTGGGGAGGATGTGATGACCCGACCCGTCGTCTCATGTATTACAGCCCCATTTCCCCCATTTACTGCTTCTTCATGATTCATTATCAGCAAACGAGTGAGTTATAGTTGAATTGAATTGGTTTGGATAGGAAATGAGACACTTAGTCTCTTTAAGGAAGGCTTAAGTTGGAAAGGTCGACCGGACGTTGACTTATGAGTTAGAAGGCTCGGATGTGATTTCCGGTGATTCGGTTAGCTTCGGGGGATGATTTGTGACTTGGGAGTGCGATCGGAATTGATTTTGGAGGCCCGGTGTAGAATTAGGCTTGAGTTGGCGAGGTTAGTATTTTGGCGAAATCCGGTGGATGGGTGAGAATTTGATCCGGGGGTCGGAATGTAATTCCGAGAGTTGCTGTAGCTTCGTTAAGTGATTTTGGATATGTGTGCAAATTTTCAAGTCATTGAGACATCGTTTGGTCGGGTTTTTGATCGAATGTGCAATTCGGAAGTTTTTAAGAAACTTGGGCTTTGATTTGAGGATAATTGAGGATTTTGATGTTAACGATAGTGTTTTGATGGTTCGAGCGAGTTTGAATAAGGTAATAGATCATGTATGTGCTTTTGGTTGAGGTCCCGGGGGACTCGGGGTGAATTCGGGTGGTTAAACGGAGAATTCGGAGTTTGTTGCATGTTTGAAGTTTGCTGGTTCTGTCATTTCCGCATCTGCGGAAAAGGGACCGCATAAGCGGTTCCGTAGATGCGGCGTATTGGTCGCAGAAGGGTCCTTGAGGGCTTGGCAACTTCCGCAGAAGCGAGAGGCAGTCCGCAAAAGCGGACATCGCAGGAGCGGTTTGCGATCGCAGAAGCGGTCCTGGGGATTTTAAGTTAGACCGCAGAAGCGGTTATTTTGACGCAGAAGCGGGAACCGCAGGTGCGGTATCCCAACCGCAGAAGCGGAGACCTGGCTGGGTTTAAGTGAACAGTGGTTTCACGATTTTGAAAGAGAAGAAATATTTTGGACTTCGGACTAAGGAGATTTTGGGCGATTTTTGAAGAGGGTTTTGAGGGCTATCATCAGGTATGGATTCTTGGACTTAGATTATGATATTATTGTGTATAAACATGGATTGACATTGAAAATCCAAGGAATTAAAGGGTAAAAATGGAGGTTAGGGCTTGAAACTTAAGAATGTTAAACTAGGGATTTGAGTGGTCAAATGGACTCCGATTTTGGTGAATTTTATACGTATGGACTCGTGGCGAGACGAGGAATCCGGTGATGTGAATTTCGTAATTTTGGGAGAAGCGAGCCTGGGGCTCGGGTTTTGCTAGTTTCGAGATTCTTGCTAATTTTCGATTGTTTTCGATTGGGTATTGTTCCCTTAACATATTGTGATGTATTCGCTCTGATTTTGGTTAGATTCGAAGCGCGTGGAGGCCAATTCGAGGGGCAAAGGCGTCGCGAGCTAGGGATTTCACCGGTTCGAGGTGAGCAATACTTGTAAATGTTATCCTGAGGGTTTGAAACCCCAGATTTGCACATCATAGTGCTGTATTGAGGTGACTTGCACGCCGGATATGAGCGTAGAGTAGAGCACCGTTGGGAATTGTGACTTGGTCCACCCCGATTGATGAAATTACTACATATGTGACTGAAACTACTTGTTATCATCATGATTTGGGCTGATTGCCACGTTTTGGGCTTCGTGCCGATTATTTGAATCCTTCAGGGATTGATATCACTGTTTTGCATTACTTTGCATGTTATTTGATCTCGGTCCAGGGTTTTAATACTGTTTTGAAAATTCAGCCATTTTTCATGATTTAAAAACTTAAATTATATTTTACTGACGTTTTGAACTGAGAACTGCTATTTTATTATTGCCCAAGGGGCTTATGTGCATTTCTGGACTGAGCATGGATCGGGCTGCGCGCCGCAGCAGTGTTATAGTGATTTCTGGATATATGGATGGCTCGGGCTGCACGCCGCAGCGGTGTTACATTGATATTGCGCTTGGGCTGTAGGAGCTCCTCCGGAGTCTGAACCCCCACAGTGAGCGCGGGTACCCAAATGGATCGGGCTGCACGCCGCAGCGGTCATATGCATTGCATTGCACTCATGCATTGGTTCCTGTTTGTATTACGTGTCATGACATTCAGCACTCTCATTTCATTGGCATCCATGCTACTTCTTGTACCGTGTACCAGACGCCCTGATGTTAATTGTTTGTGGAGTGATGTGCCCGAGGGGCTGACTTATGTGCTGACTTGCACTATCTGATTTCGCAATCATTTGCTTAACTGTTGGAAAGGATATTTTCAAAAGAGGTTTTAAACTGAGCCAGATATTTTCTAAAGGATTTTTCACGGTTTTACTGTTTTTCTCAAAGGGTTGTATTGTCCTATATAGCATGATGGAGTGCTCTTACGTGATTTCTTGCCTCTCAGTTATTATTTACTCTTATTACTCAGTGAGTTGGAAGTACTCACTTTACTCCCTGCACCTCGCGTGCAGTTGCAGGTATCGTTCACCCGGTAGCGGGTTATTAGCGGATTGAAGGTATTGTTATTGTAGCTGAGCAAGGTGACCGCCAGCGTTTGCGGCACCGGATGTTGTCTTTTGTTTTCCAGAAATTTTACTTGTATATATTTATTGGCCTGTAGTTGTGTTAAGGTTTGCTTAGATGCTCGTGACTTGTGACACCCCGGTCGGGTAGTAATTAATAGTTTCTAATGCCATTAAGTTGTATCTTCTATTCATTTATGTTTAATAATTGTTAGTGAAAGGATTTGGGTAAGTTGGATGGCCTTGTCTTCACGAGAGGCGCCATCACGACCGGGTATGTGAATTGGGTCGGGACATGTGCAGTACACTTCCTAACTAGGACCTCCTTAAGATCCTTGTAAGAAATAATCTACAAGTGTTATGAATGGCCACTTGCATTGTTGAGAGTTCTTTTTATATAACAATAGATTCTTATAAATAGATTCTCTTGGAACTATTTTTCAGTGTATGAAGAAATCTGAGCCTTTTTCTCGTACTTGCTTTAGTATTCTTTTAATCATACTTCGTCTCATAAAGATTGGTTTTTGGCACTTTTTGTTTAACAAAAAAATAGAATTTTAGTCAAAGCTAGAATTTAGAAGAACTCGGGTTACTGATAATCAGGGAAATGAATAAAACGAAATAATTCTGAGTAGCAATATAATAATCAAGAAAAACAAATGATACCAATGTATATTTCAATAGCTTTTCGTGTCCCTTACAACTGATCATATATCTCATTTTTATAGCTACCTTTGAAAATGTACGTTATGCCCAAATCATAATGAGGCTATTATGAATAATTAAAGACATTGAATGCTACGTTATACAATCATTATATTGAATATATATATTCCATAACGGACTCAGCATTTAATACCCATTAAATGTTGTATCTGCACGCTTTTTTATAACCAGATTCATTCCTTCTGATGCCCGGATAAAAATGATTTAAATAGGTACGGGCGCCGTGCTACTTATCTGATGTCCCGTGCCTCTTCCTCCTTCTTTGCTCGTGTCTGTTTTACAATTCTTGAATCGTGTCTAATTGTGATTTATTGACCATTTGACCAATCCACGTGTCCTGACACGTCACCATATATATAAAATACAATTTTTCCCAATACATATAGTCCCCCCACTTTCCATATATTCATCAGTTTGAATATTTGGAAAGTGGAATTCATTTAAAAGAGAATTTTTGTCACCATTAATGCTCTGACAGAATCGACGCTTCAATTGTCACTTCCATTTAATGCTTTAGACAGGTGTCATCCTCTTATTGGTTCTACAGTTTTGCAGCACTTTCTTAGGCTTTCTTTTCGGCTTCCCTATTCACGAAGTGTCAGTTATCATTATTATAGCCCTTCCATCCTTGTACTTTTTCCTTTTGCCGGTTACCCATTAGTATAAATATAACTTCTTTACTTGTCTTTTTTCACATAAAGCGTGTCAAACACTTTAATTCTTCAAAAACCTCTTATTCTCTTCTGCTCTACTTCAATCTTCTTTGTCATGGCTTCACCAATCTCTAACCCTAGGAGAACCCCCATTTTAGATAACTTCTCCAATGCTCCTATTAGGCATAGAAGAGGGGGTAGACTCGGTAGCTTGGGGTCTACTCGTGGTGGTAGCACATCCCCTCCTTCTTCTAGCTCGGGTCCCTCTTCTAGGACTAGAGGTTCCCTTTCTCAGAGGTCTTCTTCTAGGCATAAAGAATCCTCTGAGCCCCTTCGTGAGCCTCTAGTTGAAGAAATAGTCCCAAGAGAAATTTCTTTTCACCATGATAGAGAATCTCTCAGGACCCAAGTTGCCTCTTTAGATCGTGTTGACGCTTTCCCCACTCAAATCACAGATATTTTAACTCCCATAATCCGTATGGATTGTCACTGGAGTGACGATTTTCCAATTATCATTCCTAACCCAAATCAAATGATCACTTTTTACTTAATCGAATTCTCTTTTGTTTACACATACCCTTTCACTCTAGGGTTTAAACCGGCCATTGACCCGGTCATTCTAGACTTTTGCCGTTTTTTCAACGTGTGTTTCGGTCAAATTGGTCCGATTGTTTGGAGGGTTGCGCCTGCTTGACGCACCTCACTAACCTGGCGGATGTTGAATTTACTTTTCCCCAACTAATTCATCTCTATTCCCCTAGGCTTTTTCGCAACGGCGTGTTTACCCTAGCAGCCAGGAGCAAGAGGGTTTTACTGAGCCCCGAGGACGATAAAGACCATGGCTGGTATGCTCGATTTGTTGCTGCCCCCACTGCTGGTTTAGTGGGTGAAAATAACGTTCCCTTCCCTGAGAAGTGGAACTTTGCACGTAAGTGTTAAATCTTCCTCGTGCCTTTTCCTTTCAACCTTTATCAACTTTTCTAATGTCGCTTCTTTTTCTTTTCGCAGCAACCATGGGTGTTGTGGAGACCATGCCCAACTTCCGTAGTTGGGTAGAAAAATTGTTGAAGACCGCTCAATGGAGGGTAGGTCGTGGAAAAACCTTTCCAACCGTTACAGTTGGAAAGTAAAAACTCATGGTAAGAGTTTCTATTTTACCTTGTCTGTATATAAATATTTTCTTTGTTCTAACTTTTATCCTTCTTTTTATCAGGATTTGCTATTCGAGGAGTCACCGCAAAGGCAATCATAGCTTCTTGTGACTCTTTGAGTACTCGTACCACTTCAGCCCAAGATATATTCTTGGGTTCTTCAAAAAGAAAGCTACCGAGGAAGAAGATTCAAAGGAAGAGGATGAGGGTTCCCTGGTGATGAGACCACGAGCCCGGAGACGTATCGTCTCTGATGACGAGGCTAAAGTCTCCCCTCATCTGCCTCTTTCCGGGCCTGTTGTTACTCCAGTTATCATTCCTGATGATGACATCTCTCCTCACGACACTCGTGAGTCTATCGATCAATTTTTTGTTAGTGGTTTTGGTAGTGGAAACTTAGGACCTGTTCTAGACGAGCTTCCCTTATCTTCCTTTTCATCTCCCGGACCTGTGATTGCTTCTTTACCTTCATCAACTGTTGCTTCTCTTCCTTCTTCCACCGTTCCTCCTTTGGCAATTCCTCCACCTATTGTTCACCATATGGAGGTGGGCTCTTCAAGTAGGAGTGCTGCTATGAGGAGCGTAACCATTGAGGTTCTTGCTAACAACAGCCTCTTGAGAAAGTCCGGTCAAGCTGATATTTGGCTCGAGCCTTTGATTGGCCCCATCGAGAAAGCAAAGCTTGAGAGCCATAGCAACCTGACTCTCATGAATGACATAGTGCATGCTACTTTAAAGGTATTTTTCTTTCCTACTTTTCTCCATTCTGGAAAAAATTTCGACTTTGGGATTCTTACTTTTTGTTTACGTAAGCCAATCTTATTGGCACTGAGCTGATGAGCAGAATCTCCCTCTTGGAGAAGGTAGCACGTGATTCCCAGTTGGAAGCAAACAACTGGAAGGAACAGTTTGACAGCCCTCAAATCGACATGGAGGATTTACAAGAGAGAAGAAGTACCTTAGAACAGCAAGTACGAGCATTAACTTCGGAGCTAGCGGTCATCAAGGCTTCATCGAGTCAGGCAGAGAAGGAAAGGGAGCGCCTTGAGTCTTCATTTTCTGAACAATTATCCAAGGCCAGTGAAGCGATCAGGGCGTTGAAGGATCTTCTGAATCAAAAAGAAATTTATGCCGGGGAGCTGGTTCAGAATTTAACTAAGACACAGGAGGATCTTCGAGCCTCTGTTGATAAGGTGCATGCTTTGGAGAGTTCTTATGCCACCCTTCAATCTTCTTATAGTTCTGTCTTGACTGAGAATGAAGAGCTCAAGAATGAGGTCGCTGCTTGGGAGAGGGATTATGAAATCCTTGAAGAGAAAACTGATGTTGAGGTAAGTTGGACATTTTTAAATTCACGTCGTGACACCTTACTGGAAATGGGCCAAGAAAGCTTCAACCTGGAATCAGAATTAGCCAAGGTGAATGAAACCATTGAACGAGCTCAACAAACACAAGATTGTGAGCATGTGATTTTTGCCTCGCTTGAAATGTTCCTATAGAATTCTTAAAATTAGGATTTTTCTTTTATTATTTGAATTGTAGGGAATTAATTGCATGATTTTTGTGTTTGTTTGCATTTTGTGTGCATTTTTAGTTGGCATAACTCATAAAAAAACAAAAAATAGCACATTTGCATTTAGAACCCAATTTTATAGTTAATTAACATTGCAAAAAATAAGAGAAAATAACAAAATAGTCCTTTTGCATTTTCACTTTTAATTTTTGATTTTTCCTTAGTTTTCTTTTAAATTAGGATTTAGTTAATTTTAGAAAATTAGAGTTAAATCAGGTCTTTTCATTTAATTTTGTATTTAACAAAAATCTAAAAAAATGAATGAAATGAAAATGAATTGAAATTAAATAAAAGAGAGGAAGTAATTGAAAAGAAAATAAAGAGAAAGGGAAGAGGGCCAGCCTGTTTTGACCAATTTTGTTTAATTCTGCCCCAGCCCATGCCAAATTCCCCAAAATCCGGTCCCAAGCACAAACCCACAACTCACCCGGTCCAGTTTTTGTTACATCAAAACGACGTCGTTTTTTCACCCTTCAGTCGTGACCGTTAGATCTCATCAATCCAACGGTCCAAAACTAACGATGATTAAGGGTATAAAAGTGTCGGATGCAGCCCCCTACCCCCAAATCACCGTCTCTAACACCCCTATTATACACCACCACCCTCCGCCGTTGCCGTCGGCCGGAAATTGCCTCTGCCGGCGGCGGTTGTCCAACGACCCTGAAATTTACACCACCCCCTCTTCTTTACCTCCCCGTTCTATATCCGCCATTGATTTCCTTCAAATATCACCCAAACACCTCGAATAAGTCAAACCCTAGCGCTTATTCGAGGTGTTTGATTTAATAAGTCAAACCCGTGCACGGCGGCGCCACCCTCCAAATCACTTCAAAATAACACCCTGGACTCTCCTCGCTTTCCTCTTCTTAAATCCTTGCTTATCTTCTCTCAAATATTCCTTCAATACTTCGAATTTCAGATAGAAAGTTCAGTCAGAATCCTAATTTTATAAACTTGGGGCTCGTTGAGGTATGGGCTATAATAGCCCTTAATTATGTATTTTCTCATGAAAACACATAATTAAGGACGATTATACTCCTTATAAATCCAAGAAAAACTCATCAGACTTGAATTAGTCAATTGAAGACCATACCAGTGAGTTTGTGCTTTCATTCTTCTTCGTTTGATTTCGTTTATTCTTTTTACGATTTATTCTGTGATGATTTTTGAATTAATTTTTTAGTTTAAGTTTTATTTCGTTTTGCTTACTCCCGTTTTGATATTTGCTTCAACCAAAATTAGTAGGTTTTCGTAGTCATTTTTTCTTTTACTTTATTTTTGTTTTCCTCTGATTCTGATTTTGTCTAAGTCAGTATTAGTTAGTCTGTTTTGATTAATCATGTTTTACTGATTTTGATATTAGGTTAATTTCTGTTTGAATAGGTGCTTCAATTTAGTATTGACATATGCTTTAATTTCTTAGGTCAGTCATGTTAGTTAGTATTTGATTTTAATTATTAATTTTTGTTTGATTAGTGCTCCTTTGGTGACAATTAGTTAGACTCTATTAATCCAGTCGTTTGGTTATATCTGAGTTTGTTAATTGACCATGGTTTAGTCAAAAGGATGGGTTAATTTTGAACTAGGTTAGTAATTTTTAGAAGTAAAAGGGGTAATATGGGTAATCCAATCGGGAAATCTTGCAGTAACAGGTTAGGAACACCCTAGAACCTTCTAGATAGGGTGTTAATCTGAAAATTCAACAAGTAAATGCAGTAACTTGAGAAATAAGTCAAAACATTAGGGACTATTGAATAAAATCTGAAAATAAAAAGGGGGAAAAATGAGTGAATGAATTCTAGAAGCTTCCTTCCCCTTTCCTGCCTATAAAAGGCAGTCCCCATGCCTTCTTTCACAAGTTTTGAACAATTTGAAAAATTCCCAGGTTTTCACACATCTGAAAATTCCAAAAATTCCCCCCAATACACATTTTCTGCAAGTTTAAGATCTGAAATTTGAATTTCAAATTCAAATATTCAAATCTGAAGTTCTATAATTCAAACCTTCTCTTAGATCTTATTTTCTGCCAAAAAATCCAAAAACAAACGAAAAATACAGTAGAAAAACCAAAAAAAATTACTGTTACATTGCATTTTCTAGGTTAATTTTGAGTTCTATGCATTGATTCTCATCTCTTCTAGTTGCTGAAGTTTTCAAAGGGTTCCTAGTTCAATTTCGAGTAAATTTGAGGTCAAACAAGTGTGTTTTGGTTGATTTGTTGCTGTTGATTCCCTGTTACTCCTTCCTGGGTATTGTGGTCTGATTTGGGTTGAAAATTGGCCTTATTTTGCTGGTGTGAGCTGTAATTTGCTGGACTGTTGTTGACCTCCCTCTTTTCTCTTGTTACTGTACACTTCCAGGTACATATTCGAACCATGATTTGATGTAGCTTTGAAGTGAAATGATGAAATGAAATGCTCATCCATTTGCCTCCTAAAATGTAGTTGTTCGAGCTGTCATAGTCGAATAGATAATAATGTTGATTTGTATTTGTTTAAGTTTACTTTGCTTTGTGTTTACATAATCCCTGGATTTTATAACTTGGACCGCTTGGGACTGTTTGAGACTTTTAAATTTTATATGTTTCATCTAGTAGTAGCTTTAGTATGGAGTAGCTTAATGTCCTGTTTTTGGTTCGATTCTCTGGACATTTGCTTACTTCAGAAAAATCAGTAGAAAACGTCATTTGTAGTGCAATTAAATCAAATCTAGTTATCATATCCATTAGAAGCTGAAATTGAATTCAAAACAGATACACGTTTGTATTAATACAAGGGCAGGCGTATTTTGTAATTTTTAACACGCTAGTTAATCTAGTTGTTTCATTTGCAGATCTAATTCACGCATAGAAATCCTTAGGATGTAGTGATTGAAATTGATGTGGCTTTTAAGGTTATGAATTCAGTATGTTTGGTTAATCATGTATATAAGTTGAATATGTGTAGGATAATTGGATTCAAAGGTTAGCATGTTAGTTTGAACTGATTGTTTGTTTACCAATAATTAAGGCAGTTGTGAGTAAAATCAGTAGGCCAAAATGCAAATAAAAATCAATAAGAGATCTGGGCTCATCTAAGACCCCAAACGTGACTGTTTCTGCTCAAACCAGACTTGGGCCTGACGTTTAGCCCAGCTTCTCAATGGGAAAAGCCCAGCATATTTCTGATCAGACTAAACTTTACTGAAGCCCAATTGCCGGGCAGCTTCATGTTAGCTTCATGTTACAGGGATTGGGCCAAGTTTTGAGGCCCAACGTGCTGAAGGTCCATTTTACCTGTTCAAATTTTGGACTTAAGGTTTGAGCCTCTTTGAATACTCCTAGTAATAATAGACTTGCATAACTAATTAATTAGGTCGTTTAGAGACAAGAATCAATAGAAAATTATAGTTTGCTCTTGGATGGCCTTTAAATAATACAATGAGGTGAGCCCCGCCAAACATAATGCATAAATTGCGGGGCCCTCTTTAAATGTTCGTATTAAAATCCTTAGAATTTGGGACGTGCCGTTTAGCAAATTTTCACGGCCTCCCGCAAAGTCATCAACACGTTAGACGCTTTAGGCGCGTTTTAATAATTTTACCTTCCTAAACTCGGGTGCACATTTATGTGACCCAAATCCAAATCTCAACGAAGTCGAAATGTGTCAAAAACTGCGGGTGCATTTATGTGACGTGGTTCAAGACGTATTTTCACGATGTTGCAATTCTCTTTAAAATATAATAATAAAAGCGGTTAAAAGTTAAAAAAAGAGCACATAAGTTAAAACATGTATTAAAATCAGATTTTTAGCCAATTATAATAATTTAAGCGATCGTGCTAGAACCACGGGATCCCGGGGTGCCTAACACCTTCCCTCGGGTCAATAGAATTCCTTATTCAGAATTTCTGGTTCGCAGACTCCAACTGGGAAGTCGAAATTTTCCTTGATTTGGGATTCAAGTTAAACCGGTGACTTGGGACACCAAAAGCCAATCCTATCCCAAGTGGCGACTCTAAATATAAATAAATAATCCCATTTCGAATAATGTCACTTTAAATGGAAAAACTCCCTTATAAATTATCCTTCGGGGTAGGTGCGTAAAAAAGGAGGTGTGACAAAGATTTTTCATCTCCCGAGGTTGAAGCTCCCGTGACTGAAACTTTCGTGGCTGAAACTCCCGTTGTTGAATTTCCTGTGAACGCTGAAATTGCCACGGGTGTCTCACCTTCTTTAAGCCCAATTGTGCCACTTGTTGCAAGCCAAGATGAGACCTTGTCTGTTGGTGCTCCTGTTGCTGTGAATGAAGATCAACCCGCAACCGTTGATGATCCTGCCCAAGTTGAGCCCGTTGATGATCCTTCTTCAGTTCTCTCTTCTTAGTGAAAAAATTTACATTGCTTTAAATTCCCTTTTTGCAGGTACCTTTTTGGAAAACTACGTTTAAGGCTCTTGGATTCTTTTGAAAGTTTATTTTAGACATTTGTAATCAAACCCTTGTTTATCATTTGAGGGTTGATTTTGGAACGAAAGTCCTCAAGTCTTTCATGGGGCAATTTATATAAACAATTTCATAGTTTTGTGACTAAGTTCTTACTTAGTCTTAAGTACTCTAGAAGTTTTTTATGTTATTGTTTTAACTTCTGTTTGCTTTTATTCTTGCCTTTATTCTTAAGGACTTATAGAATAATTTTGCATTTTTATTATTTGAAAATGCTTCTGTTAATCTCATGATTTAAACATGAGTTTTATAAAAGAGGGCCCTTATATATTTCGACACTTAATGAAGAAGACGTCTAAACTTCATGATGGTGTTAGCATACGATAAAGGAAATAGGAACACACATGTTTCTTTGGAATAACATTGACAAGTTTTTATTTTGAGCCTTGACAAGTTTTGAATAACATCTTACATGTATTTGAATTACATCTATAACTTTCTCGTAACTGTTTTTCCTTGTAACAGATTTTTAAGAAAAAATAATAAACACGAGGTTTTTCTTTATAACCCGTTTTAGAACAATAAATGCAAGGTTTTTCTTTACAACCTGCTTCAGTACATAGCTTTTACCCTAACTACAGTAAGGTTTTCTTTAGCCTTGGCTCATGACTTCATGTGACTTTTATTACTCTGCACTTGACTTTTTCAGGCTTGATTTTTCTTCAATCTTCTCTGCCTTCTTTATATATACTTGTGTATATTATGTAGTCCCCCAAGTGTTTGAGTGTCAAAGTATGAAGCCTCGAGCACTTGATAGTTTCTCTCATTTGGTCCTTTTCCTGAAAAGGAAATACATACGGAACTCGGAGGTACGATTATAGATGAAGACTGCTTAACCCGTTTAAATTTCTATCAGAATAATTGTAACCCTAGGCCGAGAATTTTAGGTTATTCCGTGTGCCTTACAGGCCGTGAC
This sequence comes from Nicotiana attenuata, assembly GCF_001879085.1. Classification (NCBI taxonomy): domain Eukaryota; kingdom Viridiplantae; phylum Streptophyta; class Magnoliopsida; order Solanales; family Solanaceae; genus Nicotiana; species Nicotiana attenuata. The sequence goes on from NC_031990.1 coordinate 37,665,261, forward strand.
TCATCATTTAGTACGGGCTAGCTTTTTGCCTATCATCTAAAATCGTTAGTAAAATTTTAACAATTAAAAAAATTAAACGTAAAATGGTGATACCTGACTGTGGGTATTCCTTAGAAGTAATATCTCTTCAAATAGCATTCCAATGTAAAGGCAATACTTTGCCATCCATTGTCTCCAATTCATATGCTCCCTTGCCTGCAATATCACGAACTCTATAGGGTCCTTCCCAAGTTGGACTCAATTTACCCGTGTTGGCTACCTTTGTGGATTGAAAAACCTTTTTAAGCATGAAGTCCCCAATTTTGAAGAATCTGAGGCGTGCTTTACTGTTGTAATATCATTCTATTACTTATTTTTGTGCTGCCATTCTTATTAATGCAGCTTCTCTCCTGCCTTCCAGTAGATCCAAATTGACCTGCATCTTTTCGTCATTAGATTCTTGTGTCGCTTGCATGAATCGTGTGCTTGGTTCTCCTATCTCAACTGGAATCAAAGCCTCAGCTCCGTAAACCAATGAAAATGGTGTTTCTCCCGTACTTGTTTTTGTTCTGGTACGATATGCCCATAAAACACCAAGTAGCACTTCTGGCCAATTTCCTTTTGATTCTTCCAAACGTTTCTTTAAATTATTGATAATAGCCTTGTTTGTTGATTTTGCTTGCCCATTACCTACCGGATGATAAGGTCTGGAGGTAATCCTTTTAATTTGCCAACTTTGAAAAAATTCGCTCCGATAAACTGAGGACCATTATCACATACAATCTCCTTTGGTATACCAAATCGGCATATGATATTTCACCAAATAAAATCTTTGACTTCCTTTTCTTGTACCTGTTTGAAGGCTCCTGCCTCTACCCATTTAGTAAAATAATCAGTAAGTACGAGCAAAAATTTTACCTGTCCTTTTGCTTGTGGTAATGGACCCAGGATGTCCATTCCCCATTTCATGAATGGCCATGGTGCGATGACCGGATGTAATAATTCCGCGGGTCTATGCATGTTGTTACCGTACCTCTGACATTTATCACATTTGGCCACGAAACTTTCTGCTTCTTCTTCCATTTTTGGCCAGTAGTAACCTGCCCTGATTAAGGTTCTTACCAATGATCTTCCTCCGGCGTGATTTCCACATTGTCCCTCGTGTATTTCCCTCATCAGTACTCTGTCTGAGAAGGACCGAGGCATCTAGCTAAGGGGCAACCGAACATTTTACGATATAGGTTGCCTTGACTTAAACAATAGCGAGCAGCCTTTTTGCGAAGTGCATGGGCTTTTTTCTTGTCATCAGGGACGGTTCCATACTGCAAAAAAGCTACAATCTCGTTCCTCCAATCCCAAGTTAAATTATTAAAATTTACCTCATTCTTGTCAGGGTCGAGAACTGAATGAAATAAATGAATAACTGAGGTATTTGCATCGCTTGCCACGTCAGCCGCATATACGAGATTAGCTAAAGCGTCTGCTTCAAGGTTTTCATCCCTTGGTATTTGTGTAACTTTCCAGATTTGAAATTGCTTTATTAACTCTCGCACCTTTTCTAAATATTGTTGCATCCTTGCTTCCCTGGCTGTATAAGTCCCCAGCATTTGATTAACCACGAGTTGTGAATCGCTCTTGATTATAATCTGATTTATGCCAAGTTCTCGTGCCAATTCTAAACCTGCAATCACAGCCTCATACTCTGCCTCATTGTTAGTTATTGAATAACATTTTGTCGAATGGTTTCACCTGTAGGTGGTACCAAAAAAATCCCTAAACCTGCTCCCTTTACATTAGCTGAACCATCAGAGAATAAAGTCCAAGTTCCTGGATTAGCTCCATTGAGCACCTGTAATTCTTTTTGTGCTTCTAATTGCATGCCGTAGCTAAAATCAACCACGAAATCAGCTAACACTTGTGATTTTATAGCAGTTCTAGGTTGGTACGTGATTTCGTATTCACTTAACTCTATAGCCCACTTAGCCAACCTACCTGATAATTCATGCTTATGCAATATATTACGTAAAGGATAGGCGGTTACTACAGCAATAGGATGACACTGAAAGTAAGGGCTTAATTTCCTAGATGCCATGATTAATGCGAGTGCAAGCTTTTCCAATTGAGGATGCCGCGTTTCCACATCTAACAATGATTTACTAACATAATAGATAGGGGATTGTTTACCTTGTTCTTCTCGAACCAAAACCGCACTTACCGCTACTTCTGAAACAACAAGGTAAATGAGTAATCTTTCCCCAGCCTTTGGTTTTGCTAGTAATGGTGGATTTGATAAGTACACTTTCAAATTCCTGAGTGCTTGCTGACACTCTTCGTTCCATTCAAAATGATCCTGCTTCTTAAGAACTGAGAAGAATTTAAAACACTTCTCTGATGATTTAGAAATGAATCTTCCCAAGGCTGCAATCCTCCCTGTTAATCTTTGAACTTCTTTTTTGCTCGTAAGTATTTCAGGGATTTTCTCAATGGCCTTAATCTGTGCAGGATTCACCTCAATACCACGATTAGAAACAAGAACACCTAAAAATTTACCTGATGTCACACCAAATGCACATTTTTCAGGATTTAACTTCATGTTATATTTTTGCAAAATTTTAAACGCTTGAGACAGATGCGATATATGATCTCCTGAATGCTGAGTTTTAACGAGCATATCATCTATGTATACCTCCATAGTCTTACCTAAATGTTCTTGAAACATTTGGGTAGCTAACCTTTGATATGTTGCAGCTGCATTCTTTAGACCAAAGGGCATTACTTTATAACAGTAAGTCCCCCTGTCTGTTATGAAGGAAGTTTTTTCTTCATCTCGTGGATCCATTTTAATCTGATTATACCCTGAATATGCATCTAAAAAACTTAATAGTTCATGACCTGCAGTTGCATCAATCAATTGATCTATGTGTGGCAGTGGAAAAGAAGCTTTAGGGCAAGCTTTATTAAGATCTGTGTAATCTACACAAACCCGCTACTTACCGTTCTTTTTTGGAACTACAATAGTGTTGGCTAACCAGTTAGGATACTTTACCTCACGAATAGAGCCAATTTTAGCAATTTTTGGACTTCTTCTTGAATCACCTGATTCTTGAAAGTTCCTTGCTTTCTTTTCTTTTGCTTGACTGGAGGATATGAAGGATATTCATTTAGTTTATGAGTCATCACCTCAGGTGGTATCCCTGTCATGTCAGTATGGGACCAAGCAAAACAGTCTGCGTTAGCTTTTAAAAATTCAATTAACTTACGCTTCACCTCCGGGCTAAGATTAGCTCCTATATACACTTTTCTCTCTGGCCGGTGTAGAAACAAAACCACAGCCTCCAGCTCTTCTATCGTCGTTTTGATGTTTTCATTTTCCTCTGGTTCTTGAATGGAATCAGGCCTTGAATCTACATCTGTTTGCTCTTGTTCAGTTGAGGTTGACGCTATGTTATCCTCAACTGAATTCTGTAATTGCTATTTTACTTCACCCTTCGTGCTTGAGTCTGCCACGGAGTTGATGTTCCTAGATGTCTGTTGATCTCCCCTGATTTGACATATTCCCCATGGCGCTGGAAATTTAATGACTTGATGCAAAGTTGAAGGAACAACGTCCATCTCGTGGATCCATGGTCTCCCAAGAATCATATTGTAAGCCATCTCCATGTCTACTACCTGGAACTTTGTGTCTTTGACGACTCCTTCAGCGAATGTGGTGAGCGTTACCTCTCTTTTTGTAACGACACTGGAATTATCAAACCCAGATAGAGTATGTGCCTTTGGTATTACTTTTTCTTCAGCTTGAATCTCACGTAATACTCGTATCAAAATAATGTTCACAGAACTACCTGGATCAATCAAAACTCGTTTCACGTTAGTGTCATGTACAAGTAAAGATATTACCAGTGCGTCGTTATGTGGAGTTAATAGAACCTCGGCATCTGCATCATTGATTGTAATATTTTCTTCCTCCAATATATGCCGCAGCCGCTTCCCGTGAGTAATTATTACTTTGGAAATCTTATTTGCTGCAGTATATGAAACGCCATTGATATCTTCACCCCCACTTATAACGTTGATAGTTCTTTTGGGTGAAGGTGGCTTTGGAGGCTCCTGCATGTTCTTCATGTATGCTTGTTTACCTTTCTCACTGAATAACTCAGTGAGATACCCCTGTTTTAGCAAATGATCAACTTCACCTTGCAAAAACCTGCAATCTGCTGTTTTATGCCCGTGATCGTTATAAAATTCGCACCAATGATCAGGGTTTCATCTGTTTGGATTCGATCGCATTTCCTTTGGCCACCGTACCTTATCTCCCATTCTTCTTAAAATAGCTACGAGTTTAGAAGTGCTTACGTTGAAATTATAACCACCAAACCTTGCCTTCGGACCCCTATCATCATCTCGTGGCTCGCGTGTGTTTCGATCATTCCCAAATCTGGAAGACGAGCCTGATTCTTTATTCCTTGATCTGTGATCGTACCTTTGATTGTCCTGCTTTGATCGTGAGTCTCTCCCCGCAGGTCCCATGTATGGATCGTACCTATTTTTACCTGATCTTTATTCATTTTTAGCATGTCTTGAGCCTACTTTTCTTCTTTTTTATGTCGTAAAATAATATCTTCTTCAATCCTCATTTTTGTACTGTATCTGTTATAGACGTCATTCCACGTCGTTGCTGGAAATTCTTGGAGGCTTTCCTTGAGTCGCCTCGTAGCTTCTGAACTGTTCTCATTCAAGTTGCTTGTGAAGGCTATGGCTGCCCAGTTGTCAGGTACACGTGGCAATGTCATTCTTTCACGTTGAAATATGTCCACGAATTCTCTAAGCAATTCTGAGTCTCCTTGCTTGATCTAGAAGATATCTTCCATTCTTTTTTCAACATTTTGAGCTCCCGAGTGTGCTTTGATAAAAGAATCTGCAAGCTCAGCAAAAGAATTTATAGAATTTTCGGGTAAAAGAGAATACCATGTTAACGCTCCTTTAGTGAGCGTTTCACCGAATTTTTTAACTAAGACTGATTCAATCTCCTGCTTAGTTAGGTCGTTGCCCTTTACGCCTGTTGTAAATGCAGTAACGTGGTCTCATGGGTCTGTTGTTCCATCGTACTTTGGTATATCCGGCATTTTGAACTTCTTTGGAATTGGGAGAGGAGCAACACTTGGCTTCCAAGGCTGTTGACAATACTTATCCATATCTACCCCTTTGATCACGGGCGGCACCCCAGGTATCTGCTCTATGCGGTCACTTTGCTCCTTGAGCTCTTTCTGCAATGTTAGTACTAGATTTTGTAAATCATAATTAACTAAATTACCTAGTTCTCCTTCCTGTGTCTCGATGGGGGTTCCTCCGCTACCTGAATTAATTAGCCCAGAGCGAGGGTTTTCCAGAGTATTGTTATTTGGAGTAGATGTGGGTGGAGCAACAGGTAGTTGACTGACAAAAGCTTGAAGAGCTTTATTGACTTGTGTGGCGATAAGTTTTTGTAAAGCTTCATCCATAGCTTGTCCATCTGTATGAGACCCCTCAGAAGTGCCTTCACGAGACCGTCGTGGAGAACCTTGTGGAGAAGGAACTAATGCGTTATTATCCTGCAGATCTCCCTGAAGTTGTTGATTTGTTTGATTTTCTTGGTTTCCTTGAGTGTTATCATTGTTGTTTGCCATAGTTGATGTAACAAGGAAAGTTAAGCAAAGAGGAAATAGATTATCAGATTTCCGGTAACGGAACCAATTTGTTTAACCAAAAAATGAAATTTTAGTCAAAGCTATTATTTAGTAGAACTCGGGTTACTGATAATCAGGGAAATGAATAAAAGGAAATAATTCTGAGTAGCAATGTAATAATCAAGAAAAACAAATGATACCAATGTATNAAATACAAATTTTCCCAATACACTTTTGTTTTTCCTTGTAGCGCATGTATAGGTGAATCTTAAATATATATATATATATATATATATATATATATATATA
>NC_031990.1:37671231-37692183 GCF_001879085.1 Nicotiana attenuata
AATAACTAAAATTTCCCTAAATACTACGTTTTAGTTTTTCCGTTGTAGACGCATGTATGGTGAATCTTAAATATATATATATATATATATATATATATATATATAAAGGTTAAGAAAGCGTTGACATGCATAATTGAATCAACACTAGTGCTACATTATGCGCTATGTGTTAGGATACAATAGCTATTTTGGTATTTATGTTATCATATGAATGCCATCACTAATTTTCCTTTTGAAAATAAACCACTAGTCCATCTTAAGTACTCTTTTAATTCCGTGTAAGCTGGAGGGAATGAACAGATCCGTAGGAGGTCGAAAAGCCATAGTGCAGCAAGCGAGTTAGAACAAAAACTAAGTATCTTGTTTTTTTCGCAGCTTTTTTCTTTTCTTTTACATGAGGCCCGCAAGTGTCACTACCTGGAATTCCCACCATCGGGACCGTGATGGCGCCTAATATCACACTTGCTAGACAAGCCAACATTAGAGTATTATTAACCAATTGTCCTTACATTTCAATGATTAAAAGTAAACAAACTAAAACAAGTAGAAATCATTGCGGAAGTAAGTAAACAACCTCTTTGTTTATATACTATTAACAATATTGTTGCTATTACTACCCAGAATTCGGTGTCACAATCCACGAACGCACTATGATTTCCTACAAACATCAGTCTGAAAGAAATTACAATTGTTTTGGAAATAAGAAAACAGTACTATAGAGATGTAGAAGGGGACGCCAGGGCCTGCGGACGCCAACAGGACTACCTTGGGTCTCCAAACTGTGTAACCTGAAGCCAACCTCTCAATCAACCATTACCTACTCCGAAATCTGCACAGAAAGTGCAGAGTGCAGTATCAGTACAACCGACCCCATGTACTGGTAAGTGCCGAGCCTAACCTCGACGAGGTAGTGCTGAGGCTACGGTGGGGCAAGTTACGGTATAACCTGCATACAGTGTATAATAAAAGCAGAAAGAAGAACGGAACAAAATAAAACAGTAACTTGCAAGGAATGAATACGGAACTCAAGTAACTTATCGGTATCCAGCTATAATCAATCCTTAAGTGAAATGCAAAATCTTACACAGTAGAAGAAAGATACATAAACACATAAACCGATGCGGCGCGCATCCTGATCCCACCAAATAATCAATATCAATATGAATATTCACCCTTATTACTCCATATCAATCCACCCTTGTTCCTCCTATTGCGGCGTGCAACCCGATCCCATCATATAATAGCAATTCACCCTTATTCCTCCTCAATATATCACCCTTATTCCTCCTGTGCGGCGCACAACCTGATCCCACCATATAATAGCATTTCACCCTTATTCCTCATCAACATATCACCCTTATTCCTCTTGCGACGGCGTGCAACCCGATCCCACCATATCAGTACCAAATTACTCAATAAGAACAGAAAATTCACAATTTAACTTAAAACTCTCCACAATATTTAAACCTCAATCCAAAGCAAATGGAAAGCTTGTACATTATGATACTTCACACAAATAATACTACTTAGCGAAACCAATCCAAAATATACCATAAAACACCGATAAACTAGCTTAAACCAATAATATGAGACAATGAAACTACAGGATATCTAATACCTTCAACAACAAAAAATAATATTTGACAAGTAGCAATTAAACATGGAGATACCAGTAAAGCATGTAACAGTTAAGGCAGGGAAGACAATATAATAAGAACGGGAAGAAAACAGGCAAAACGGATAAATTGGCGGCGCATAGGTACTCGTCACCTCACCTATACGCCACTCAAATGGATTTTTCACATAGCAATTAAGTCAAGGATTCCTAATCCCTTGAGTCAAAGTTAGACCCAACACTTACCTCGATCGCAGGCCACTCACTGCTCAATTACCGCTTTTCCTCTAGATTCCAACTCCAAACCACTCGTATCTAGCCATAATTAACTTAATAACATCAAATATTACTAAAGAAATCAATTTCAATACATAAATTTAGGTTTCCCAACATTTCCCCCCAAAAAGTCAAAAATTGACCCCAGACCCGCTTGGTTAAAACTCGAGGTTCGGACCAAAACCCATTCACCCCCGATCCCGAATATGTAATTAGTTCCGGAATCCGACACCAAACCGAGGTCTAAATTCCCAATTTGCAAAAACCTCTAATTCTTCAAAAAATCCCTAATTCTACCATGAAAGAACAAAATTGAGGACTAGGAATCTAATGGGTGATGATAGAAGTTGAAGGAAATGAGTTAAAGAGTACAAACCTATGATTTGGTGTTGAATTCCCCTTAAAAAATCACCCTAGTCCGAGTTCTACTGAAAGAGATATGAAATTTGAAGAAGTCCCATTTTTGGGTCTGTTTTAAAATCACTGGACAGGCCTTCTTCGCGTTCGCGAAGGCCCTGTCGCGATCGCGATACAAACGGCCCAAAGGCCTACGCGTTCGCGATCCTCACTACGCGTTCGCGAAAGGCTGCTCCCCCTTGGCCTTCGCTTTCGCGACCCAATGATCGCGTTCGCATAGAAGGACAACTGACCCCTTCCCCAGGTCCCTAAGCCATTGCGTTCGTGTCGAGCTGGTCGCGTTCGCGGAGGGTAAGACCCTCATTGCTTCGCGTTCGCGACCCAGTCCTCGTGTTCGCGTTGAGTAATTTCCACCCAGCCCAGTTTCCCCTTCGCGATCGCGTGAGTGGCTTCGCAATCGCAAATCACAAAGCTTCAGAACACCAGTAGCAGCAAAACACACAAGATTTTCTAAGTTTCAAACTACCCGTAGCCTGTCCGAAACTCACCCGAGCCCTCGGGGCTCCAAACCAAACATGCACACAAGTCTTAAAATATCATACGAACTTGCTCGTGCGATCAAATCGCAAAAATAACACTTAGAACTACGAATTTAGCACCAAATCACATGAAATTCTTATTTTCACAACCGGACGTCACATCAAATCAGTTCCGTTTCTCACCGAATTTCACAGATAAGGTATAAATATTATTTTGGACCTGTATCGGGCTCCGGAACAAAAATACGGGCCCGATACTAACAAGATCAAACATTAACCAAATTCTTAAAACCATTAATTTCCAATCTTTTAATTTTCAACAAAAATTCATATCTTGAGCTAGAGACCTCAGAATTCGATTCCGTGCATACGCCTAGGTCCCATATTTCGATACGGACCCACAGGGACTGTCAAAGCACGAGTCCTGGTCCGTTTACCAAAAATGTTGACCGAAGTCAACTAAATCAACTTTTAGTGGAAAAATTATTATTTTTATCAACTTTCAACATAAAAGCTTTTCGAAAACACGCCCGGACTGCGCACACAAATCGAGGAGGGATAAAATGAGGTTTTGAAGGCCTCGAAACACGGAATCGAGTTCTAAAACATAAGATGACCTTTTGGGTCATCACACGCTCCACCTCTAAAACAATCGTTCGTCCTCGAACGGACATAGAAAAGTACCTGAGCTGGTGAAAAGGTGGGGATATCTGCTCCGTATATCGAACTCGGACTCCGAGGTAGCTGCCTCAACAGGCTGACCTCTCCACTGTATTCGAACCGAAGGATAACTCTTCGGTCTCAACTGACGAATCTGCCGACTCCTCCTCGTAGGTCAAATCCTTGTCCAACAGGACAGTGCTGAAATCTAACACATGGGATGAATCGTCGTGATACTTCCGAAGCATGGACACATGGAATACTGGATGTACCGCTGATAAGCCTGGTGGAAATGCAAGTCTGTAGGCCACCTTTTCCACTCGCTCAAGGATCTCAAAAGGCCCGATGTACCTAGGGCTCAACTTGCCCTTCTTCCCAAATCTAACTACACCCTTCATGGGTGACATACGGAGCAACACTCTCTCTCCAACCATGAATGCCATATCACGAACCTTACGGTTGGCATAACTTTTCTGCCAGGACTGAGCTATACGAAGTCTAACCTTGAATCATCTTAACCTTATTCAAGGCATCCTGTACCAAATATGTACCCAATAACCGAGACTCTCCCGGATCAAACCATCCAACTGGTGATCGACATCGTCTATCATATAATGCCTCATAGGAGCCATCTGGATGCTCGATTGATAGCCGTTGTTGTAGGCAAACTCCGCTAATGGCAAGAACTGATCCCAAGAACCTCCAAAGTCAATAACATAGGCGCGGAGCATATCTTCCAAGATCTGAATAGTATGCTCGGACTGTCCGTCCGTCTGAGGATGAAAAGCTATGCTCAACTCAACCCGTGTACCCAACTCACGTTGTACTGCCCTCCAGAAGTGCGAGGTAAACTGCGTACCTCGATTAGAAATGATAGACACGGGCACACCATGAAGACGAACGATCTCACGGATATAAATCTCTGTCAACCGCTCTAAAGAATAGGAAACTGCCAGAGGAATGAAATGTGCTGACTTGGTCAGTTTATCCACATAACCCAAACTGCATCGAATTTCCTCTGAGTCCGTGGTAGTCCAACAGCGAAATCCATAGTGATATGCTCCTACTTCCACTCAGGAATCTCTATCTTCTGAAGCAAACCACCAGGTCTCTGATGCTCATACTTTACTTGCTGACAATTTAGACACCGAGCTACATATGCAACAATATCCTTCTTCATCCTCCTCCACCAATAATGCTGCCGCAAGTCCTGATACATCTTGGCGGCGCCCAGATGAATAGAATACCGGGAACTGTGAGCCTCCTCTAGAATTAACTTACGAAGTCCATCCATATTAGGCACACAAACACGACCCTGCATCCTCAAAACTCCATCATCTCCAACCGTAACCTGCTTGGCATCAACGTGCCGACTGTGTCCCTAAGGACAAGCAAATGAGGGTCATCACACTGTCGCTCCATGATACGCTCAAACAAGGAAGACCGAGCTAGTGTGCAAGTTAAAACACGACTGGGCTCAGAAACATCCAACCTCACGGACAGATTTGCTAAGGCCTGGACATCTAATGCAATCGGTCTCTCACCGACTGGAATGTACGCAAGGCTGCCCATACTAGCTGACTTCCTACCCAAAGCATCGGCCACCATATTGGCCTTCACGGGATGATACAAGATGGTGATATCATAGTCTTTCAATAGCTCCAACCACCTACTCTGCCTCAAATTGAGCTCCTTTTGCTTGAACAAATACTGCAAACTCTTATGATCCGTGAATACCTCACATGACACGCCATATAGATAGTGCCTCCAAATCTTCAGCGCGTGAACAATGGCTGCCAGCTCCAAGTCATGAACAGGATAATTCTTCTCGTGAATCTTTAGCTGCTATGAAGCATATGCAATAACCTTGCCACCCTGCATCAATACCGCACCAAGTCCAATACGAGATGCTGCTCATGCTCCTCTCGACTGCGGGAGTAGATCAAGATATCATCAATAAAAACCACAAAGTAATCCAGATAGGGCTTGAAAACTCGGTTCATCAAGTCCATAAATGCTTCTGGGGCATTTGTCAAGCCAAATGACATCACCAGGAACTCATATTGCCCATATCGAGTCCGAAAAGTTGTCTTAGGGACATCGGATGCTCTAATCCTCAACTGATGGTAGCCACACCTTAAATCGATCTTTGAAAACACCTTGGCACCTTGAAGCTGATCAAATAAGTCATCAATCCTCGGCAATGGATACTTGTTATTGATGGTGACTTTGTTCAACTGCCGATAATCAATGAACATCCTCATCGACCCATCCTTCTTCTTCACAAACAACATGGGCGCACCCCAAGGCGAGACACTAGGTTCTAATAAAGCCCTTATCAAGCAAATCTTGCAACTGCTCCTTCAACTCTTTCAACTCTGGCGGGGCCATGCGGTATGGCGGAATAGAAATGGAATAGAAATGGGGTGAGTGCCCAGAACCAAATTGATACAGAAGAATATCCCTGTCGGGTGGCATCCCCTGCAGGTCTGCAAGAAATACCTCTGGAAACTCCCGAACAACTGGTATAGAATCCATGGATGGAACCTCCGCACTAGAATCACGAACATAAGCTAAATAAGCCAAACACACCTTCTCGACCATACGCCGAGCCTTCATATAAGAGATAACAATACTGGAAGAATGACCAGGAGTTCTTCTCCACTCTAATGAGGCAACCCCGGAAAGGCTAAGGTCACGATCTTGGCATGACAGTCCAATATAGCATGATAAGGTGACAACTAATCCATCCCCAAGATGACATCAAAATCGACCATATCGAGAAGTAGGAGATCTAAGCTAGTCTCAAGACCGCTAATAATAACCACACACGAGCGATAGACACGATCTACAACAATAGAATCCCCCACCGGTGTGGACACATACACGGGAGCACTCAAAGAATCACGAGGCACAACCAAATATGAAGCGAAGTAAGATGACACATAGGAGTATGTAGACCCTGGATCAAATAGAACTGAAGAATCTCTACTGCAAACTGAAACAGTACTTGTGATAACAACATCGAATGACTCAGCCTCAGGTCTGGCTGGGAAAGCATAACATCTGGGCTGGGCCCCACCACTCTGAACCATATCTATGGGATGGCCTCCTTCTGGCTGGCCTCCACCTCTAACTGCCTAACCTCCACCTCTATCGGCCTGACCTCTACCTCTGGCTCCTTGACCCCTACCTCTAGCTAGCTGAGCGGGCGGTGACGCGCCCGGTGCCGAAATCATGGCACGAGAACCCTGCTGCTGTGGAGGAAGGCCCACTAATCTCGGATAGGTCCTCCGAATATGCCCATAATTACCACACTCGAAACATACATCCTGAAACTGTGGCTGTGGAAATTGAGACTGACCCGGACGAGTAGAAAGACCGCGATAATAACTCTGTAGAGGAGGTTCTCTGATAGGAGCTGGTGGTGCACTATAAGCTGGCTGCCCTGAAGAAGGTACATAAGGACCACAACTCCCTGAAGCTCCATGGGATGTCTAAAGTGCTGAATGAAATGCCCTGGGAGGATGGCCCCTACCAAAAGTACCTCGACCTCCAAATGAGGCCGCACTGAATCCACCGTAGTGATGTGGCCCCTTGTCAGACCCCTGACCACTCCCCTGAGCTAGAACCACCTCAACTCGTCTGGAAACATTGGCTGCATCCTGGAAAGAAATCTCACTCCCAGTCTCCTTAGCCATCTGCAATCTGATAGGCTGAGCAAGTCCCTCAATAGACTTCCTCACCCTCTCTCTCTCGGTAGGAAGTATAAGAAGAGCATGACGGGCCAAATCAATAAAGCGGGTCTCGTACTGAGTGACGGACATACTGCCCTGCTGGAGACACCCGAACTACCTGCGATAGTCCTCTCTTAGTGTAACAGGAAGGAACTTCTCGAGAAATATCTGAGAGAACTGGTCCCAAGTCAAAGCAGGCGACCTAGCTGGTCTAGTCAACACAAAATCACTCCACCATCTCTTGGCAGACCCTATCATCTAGAACGCAGCAAAATCGACCCCATTAGTCTCCACTATCCTCATGTTCCGCAGCACCTCATGGCAGCAGTCAAGATAATCCTGTGGGTCCTCAGAAGCTGCCCCACTGTAATGAACTGGAAAGAGCTTGGTGAACTGTTCCAATCTCAACAAGGCCTCAGAAGACATAGCTGATCCATCACCGGTCTGTGCTACAACACCCGGCGGAACTGCCCCAACTGGCTGAGCTGCTAGAGTCTGAAGCTGGGGAGCCATTTGCTCCAAAGTGTGAGTAGCGGGAGTCTGAACTCCTCCCCCAGCCCGAGAGACAACTGGTGCTGCAGGAAATATGCCGGTCTGTGTCACACTCTCCATAAGTCCGACTAGACGGACCAAAGCGTCCTGAAACACTGGGGTGGCTATGAACCCTTCTGGAGCGTGAGCTGGCCCTGCTGGAACGGTCTGGGCTGGAGCCTCCTCATCAAACTCTACCTGAGGCTCCGCCGCTGGTGCTGCTGCTCGAGCTTTGGACTAAGCCCTACCCCTGCCTCGGCCTCTAGCACGGCCTCGGCCTTGTCCTCTGCCCCTCGTGGGAGCTGTCACTGGGGGATCTGGCTGCTGCTCAGCTGATGAAGCGTTACGTGTTCTCGCCATCTATGAAGTAACAAGAGTAGAGAGTTCAATTAGCATTAAGAGATCAAATCACACGACTGAGAAGAATAGAAGTGAAATTGTTCCTAAACTCTGTAGCCTCTGGGGGATAAGCACAGACGTCTCCGTACCGATCCCTCAAACTCTACTAAGCTTGTCCATGAATTGTGAGACCTAGGCAACCTAGTGTTCTGATACCAACTTGTCACGACCCGGAATCCACACCATCGGGACCGTGATGGCGCCTAATATCACACTTGCTAGGCAAGCCAACGTTAGAGTATTATTAACCAATTTCCCTTACGTTTCAATGAATAAAAAGGAAACAAACTAAAACAAGTAGAAATAATTGCGGAAGTAAGTAATCAGCCTCTTTGTTTATATACTATTACCAATACTGTTGCTATTACTACCCAGAATCCGGTGTCACAATCCACGAACACACTATGATTTCCTACAAACATAAGTCTGAAAGAAATTACAACTGTTTTGAAAATAAAGAAAACAGTACTATAGAGATGTAGAAGGGGACGCCAGGGCCTGCGGATGCCAACAGGACTACCTTGGGTCTCCAAACTGTGTAACCTGAAGCCAACCTCTCAATCAGCCACTACCTACTCCGAAATCTGCACAGAAACTGGAGAGTGTAGTATCAGTACAACCGACCCTATGTACTGGTAAGTGCCGAGCCTAACCTCGACGAGGTAGTGACGAGGCTACGGCAGGGCAAATTACAATATAACCTGCACACATTGTATAATAAAAGCAGAAAGAATAACGGAACAAAATAAACAGTAACTTGCAAGGAATGAAGAATGAATACAGAACTCAAGTATCTTATCAGTATCCAGCTATAACCAATCCTTAAGTGAAATGCAAAACCACAAAATATCTTACACAGTAGATGAAAGATACATAAACACAAAATTGATGCAGCGCGCATCCCTATCTTACCATATAATCAATATCGATATGAATATTCACCCTTATATGTATTCACTAGCCAAAAAGTGTATAAAATATGTATGTAATATACATATATACAAAAGATATATATTTTATCGGCTATTATTTTTGGAAGTGGCTAAAAATAAACATTTCTCAAAATTATAAACCCATTTTTGGGCTAAAATTTTCCAAATATTGAGCTATATCGGCCATTGTCCTTGAAATCATATAAGTTTATATTAATACTTATGTATGGATATTACCAAATTATTTTATCTCATTGCAAACAAATATATATGTCATTATTTTGAAGTGAGAAAAATCTTCACTTATATATTTATGAATAATTCCTAAATAATCACATTTTCTTTTCAAGAACTGAACGATATTCTCCGATGAGTTTTGTAGTATTATATTGTAATGAAACAACCCTTCCTTTTCCTTCCATTCCATGAAAATACTGGCTGCACGTCCAGGAGATCGATGAGGTCAATGATAGGTACGCTATTTCTAGAACCCAACAATTCGAAGCCAAACCTTATATGTGTGTGCATAGGCGAATTTAGGATTTTTATAGCATGGGTGCTCCACTAATGAAAGGAGAGAAAAGAACGTATTAAGTAGGATTTGATCCTTGTTCCTCTAAGTAAATAACTCAGCATTCAACCAAGTGCATCATTTAACCTCTTTGGAGCATGGGTTCCAGCAGATAATATTAGACCAATTCTAAAAATATAAACATAAAATACCTAGTTTGGTGGAGAGACCATGTGTTCACGTGCCCCATATACTTGCCTATAAATCTGCCCGTGTGTGTGAAAGAAAAGTATAAACAAAATTAGATACTATATATTTAGAACTCTTCCTCGACTCAAGATCCCTGGAGTTTAAATTATGGATTTGCTACTAAATTTAATTTAATATGAAACTTGGTCTTGTTCGCAATCCAGCAAAGGAGTATCTTCTATTACCCAACCGCTATTACAATGTATATATGACATAGTCTGTGGGTTTAATCTAATCTTAATTCCTTCAGAGTCGCCTCATTATTCTGTGTATTAAGTGTTTGACTTATGATTGTAATGCACGTGCTTGGGCTCTTCCAATCAGAACGTGAATATACATGCATCCGGGGGCAAGTCATGTATAAAGGCGGATTCAGAATTTGAAGTTTATGAGTTTTTATAATGATCTCAAGTTAGTAACTACATTTACAATCAAATATTTATAAATATCTAATGAGTTTTTAATACATGCATATATAGGGACTGAGCAAAAGCTGCTGGTTTCCGGAAACCTGCATGTTAGCCTCTAGATCCGCCACTGGTCATGGAAATTTTCATGTCGCCCATCGGGAGCGCTTTACTCCCTTCGAACTTTGACCGCACAAATTTATCGGATTAGTCGAATAATTGAGATTTGAAAACTCGATAGATAAACCAAACGAAAGAAAAATTTACTCTTGACAATGGGGCGGCTTTGCAATGGCGAGAATTAGATGCAATTCACTGGATGTGTGAGCATATGATATGAAGTTGGATTTAGGGGCGGATTTAACTTATAAGTTACGGTTTCATGAAATCTAATAGTTTTTGTTCAAATTTTGTGTACATATTAAGAAATATATTAAATATTTTTAAATATTTGAACCTGATCCCGTAAATTAATGTGATCGAACAGATACAGATTGATAATAGGTGAATTCAACTATAATCACGCCTTAAATAATCACCTTCTTGTATAGTTTTGATGATAAAAGTGATAACAAAATGCTCTTATTAGTGCTTTTCATGATTTGCAGGTGATATATGATCAGGGAAGGCTAGGGAGTATTTTTGGAGTCAATAATGAAGAAAAAGAGGCCAACTGTGAAATTCCCCAAGTATACCACGCAAAACAGGCCTGAAGATTCCGAAAACTGGTTTGACCGCGGTTCCACCGCGGTGGAAGATAGCTGCAGATAAAACAAGATTCAGAGAAGGCATTTGGCCGCGGTTTGACCGCGATCGCGGCAGAACCGCGGCGGAAGCAGAAAACTTCAGGGACTAAAGTGTAAAACACGGGATTTTTAGACCTAAACCCTATTTTAAATACAAGGCTTCGCCCAAGAGAGGCATGTATTGAATTTTAGAGTATCTTGGCAAGGAAAACAATTGTGAGAGATCATCCAAAACATCTTTCTTCTTTTCTTTGATTTTTATTGCTACTTATGATGAATTCTATCTTAGTTTGATTTTCCATAGCCATGAGTAGCTAAATCCTTTGTCTAAGGCTTTGATGGAACCTATTGGGGGATGAACATCTTGTTTATGTGAATACAAATTGCTAGTTTCAATCTCTATTTGTTCAACTTTGTGCTTGTTGTAGTTAATTGACAGGATCCTCAATTAGTTGTGCCTATTTACTGTGCATAACTTTGAAAAGAGTGCATATTTAGGTTATTGTTGAACAACACCACTCCCAAAGTATAAGAGGAATCTATAATTGCGGGTATAAAGGCGGGATTAGGGATAACGAAGCCTTGGGTGTAATCTAAAGTGAATTGTGCGAAATAAAGTAAGCTAGTGTATCTCGGGAGAGTGCAATTAGTATATTACTGTGATTACTCGGGAGAGATTTACGGTAAGATGAGCGTTCATGATTAATAGAGATGTGTTGGTAAATTTGTATGAGCATAAACAGAAGGGATTCTTTCAATAGGGGAAATCATTGCCTTAGCTTCTTCTCATCATTGTTTACAACCTTAGCATTTTAATTTACAGCTGTTCGATTTACTTGCAATCGTAGTTAGTAAAGCAACCTTCAACTGTGATTCAAACATCTGGAAAACTGGTTCTGAAGAGTTTAGTGGGTCTAAAGATAGTGATTGATAGGTTAACTCTCTCTGGATTCGACCCTGGGCGTAATACTCGGGTTATATTTGCAACGTCCGCAGAGTCCTTTTTTTAGAGGGCATAGTTGGGCGTGATCGAATTTTGGCGCCGTTGCCGGGGAGTTAACGGAATTATCAATTACCATTGATAGAAATACAAAAATTCTTAGTGTGGTCAGTTTTCTCTCTACCCAATTTTTCATTGAAATTTTGACTGTTGTTGATCTGGGTGCACAGGTGTATGCCTAGAAATTATACAAGGACTGGAGAACTACTTGAAGGACTCTCAGACCCCGAGAAAATATTCCGGGCATTGAATCGTGCCAACAAAAGACTTCAACAATCCCAACAAACACACAAATTCGAAATTGACATGGGAGACGTAAATGATCCCAACGGAAACGTCAGGAATGAGCAAGTTGGCTTAAATGCCAGAGAAGTGGCACCTCCTGTGCCTGAGGGTGCACTATATGACTGGGCACAACCCACAGCTGACAATCTGGCCACTGCCATTGTTGTGCCCGCAATACAAGCTGAATCGTTCCAGATCACAAATAACATGCTACACTTGTTGCAAAACAAGGGACTCTTTTCTTGGACACAAACAGAAGATCCTCAGCAGCACTTGAAGAACTTTCTGTCTATATGCAAAACTCAAAGGCAACCCAACGTGACTCCGGAAGCAATCAGGCTATTATTGTTTCCATTCTCGGTGACAGGAGCTGCTTAGGTTTGGCTAAACTCGCTCCCCATAAACTCTATAGAAACTTGGGATGAGTTAGTCAAGCAATTTCACAACAAGTTCCACCCGCCCAACAAAACTGCTCAACAAATTGATGAGATCGTAAGTTTCAAACAGAAACCAATGGAGACACTACACGAGACATGGGGCAGGTTTAAAGGAATGTTGGTTATGTCTCCCCACCACGGTGTTCCAGAACAGATGTTGGGACAACGGTTTTACATGGGACTGTCTGACAGCATGAAGAATATTGTAGATGCCTCTGCTGGTAGTGCATTCTTGAGCAAAACTTGGAGAGAAGGTCAGAATTTGCTTGACAAAATGGCGCAGAATTTAGGATGGACAACTAGGAATGCACCTATCACTCCAGTGGTGCACTCAGTGCCTCTTGATCCTTCTAATACAATGGCTGAAAATATGGCGACTCTCTTGATGCAAATGAGCATCCTCACCAAAAAGGTGGGGGAATCAGGGCAGAAGCAGCAGGTACATATAGTAGATACTACCAATGGGGGCTTGTGCACATCTTGCATTAGCCAGCCAATTGGTAATCCTTGGAATGCTGAAGATATGAACTATGTGGCTAACTATGGGGGTCAGAGACAAGGAAATCAGAACTGGGGTCAGCAGACTCGGCAGCAGTACAGGCCACCTCAGCCACTGTATAACGCCGGAAACATGGGAGGCATGAGACCCCCCAACAACATGGCACCGTATCCTAGACCACAGGGGTACAACAATCAGCAGCAAGGGTACCACCCACCTCAGCAGCAGTAGGGTGGAAGACAGGAAGACGGGTTTGCAAGATTGGAAGCAATGATGCAGCAGGTTATTGGGTCCAATGCTAAGATAAATGAAAGGGTGGATGCACATGATGCAGCTATCAAAAATATTGAGGTACAAGTGGGCCAGATTTCAATGTCACTAAACAATCGTCCTCAAGGGACATTACCTGCAGATACCCAAATCAATCCAAAAGATCAGGGCCCAAAGCAGCTGATGGCGGTGAGTCTCCGTAATGGCAGGGATCTAGATGTAGAGCAAGAGAGAGCTCGAGAAAACATACAGGCTGAGACACTCATTCCAGTGCCCATTGAGCTGGATGAGTCTACGGGATTGACAGAGGTTACAGTCCTGCCCGCACCTGAAGAAAAGAATATGCAGCAGGAGACTGAGAAAGTAGCTGAGCCAGTAATTGAAATAGTAGCTGAGAAAGAGAAATCCCAAGTGATGGGGAAGAAAAGACCTCCTGCACCATTTCCACATAGGTTGGCCAAGCATCAAAAGGAGGAGCAGTATAAAAAGTTCTTGGAGATGCTCAAACAAATCCAGGTAAACATTCCATTGATTGAAGCTTTAAAGGAGATGCCTGGATACGCTAAAATGATGAAGGACTTGATGTCTCGGAAGTTTGACTTCCAAGACTTGTCCACAGTGACACTTACTCAGACCTGTAGTGCAGTGGTGTCTAGACCTGTTGCTGAAAAGCTATCTGATCCAGGTAGCTTTACAATTCCATGCACTATTGGGAACTTCGCCTTTGCTAAGGCACTCTGTGATTTAGGGGCCAACATTAATCTTATGCCCCTGGTTACTTTATAAGAGGTTGGGCATTGGGAGAGCTAGACCCACCTCTATGTTGTTGCANTGTAGGGGTAGTAGGGAGTTAAGCGAAAAAAGGGGAATCAAGAATGAATTGTTGATTGGTGCACAGGACATTGAAAAAAAAATGAGACAAAGAAACAAAATAAGAAAGAAAAAAAAAGAGAAGCCAGTTGCATCTAAAGAAAAGTGGGGGTCACACGTGAAACAAAAATGTGGAAGAACGATTGGGTTGAGCATGGAAATTGAAAAAAAAAGGGAAGTGTGTATTAAAAATGCTTAGGGAGGTTAGTCACTATATCCAAATATATCCTACCCGTCCATTAGCCTACTTTACAACCAAATAAAGACCTCTTGATCTTTGACTGAACAGCTCGATTAGTAGAGTATTACACTAGGGCAAGCTAATGGTGTATCTGTGTGGCATGTGAATGCTCTTTGCTGAGAGTGAGTGAATTCTTTCTATCCTTGGTTCCTTATTGTGTGAATTTTATGTGTGGGAAACTTCTCTTAAACTTGTGAAGTGAGGGCATGTGACTCAGGAAGAAAAAGTAAATCTTCACTTCTGTTAGAGTAACTAGAGCGAGCACGAGTGTGTCACGGCATGAGAGCCTGCATCTGAGGTATGATTGTTGTATTGCTTAGGTTGGTCCTTCGTAATGGTGAGTGTGGCATAAATTGGAGTAATGTATCAACGGTTAGGCCTAGAAGTGTGGTTTAACTTGCTCGAGGACGAGCAAAGGTTTAAGTGTCGGGTGTTGATAATAGGTGAATTTAACTATAATCACACCTTAAATAACCACCTTATTGTATAGTTTTGATGATAAAAGTGATAACAAAATGCTCTTATTAGTGCTTTTCATGATTTGCAGGTGATATATGACCAGGGAAGGCTAGGGAGTACTTTTGGAGTCAAAAATGAAGAAAAAGAGGCCAATTGTGAAATTCCCCAAGTAAACCACGCAAAACAGGCCTGAAGATTCAGAGAACTGGGTTGACCGCGGTTCCACCGCGACCGCGGTAGAACCGCGGTGGAAGATAGCTGCGGATAAAACAAGATTCAGAGAAGGCATTTGGCCGCGGTTTGACCGCGACCGCGGCACAACCGCGGCAGAACCGCGGCGGAAGCAGAAAACTCCAGGGACTAAAGTGTAAAACACGGAATTTTTAGACCTAAACCCTATTTTAAATACAAGGCTTCGCCCAAGAGAGGCATGTATTGAATTTTAGAGTATCTTGGCAAGGAAAACAATTGTGCGAGATCACCCAAAACATCTTTCTTCTTTTCTTTGATTTTTATTGCTTGTTATGATGAATTCTATCTTAGTTTGTTTTTCCATAGCCATGAGTAGCTAAATCCTTTGTCTAAGGCTTTGATGGAACCTATTGGGGGATGAACATCTTGTTTATGTGAATACAAATTGCTAGTTTCAATCTCTATTTGTTCAACTTTGTGCTTGTTGTAGTTAATTGACAGGATCCTCAATTAGCTGTGCCTATTTAGTGTGCATAACTTGGAAAAGAATGCATATTTAGGTTATTGTTGAACAACACCACTCCCAAAGCATAAGAGGAATATATAATTGCGGGTTTAAAGGCGGGATTAGGGATAACGAAGCCTTGGGTGTAATCTAAAGTGAATTGTGCGAAATAAAGTAAGCTAGTGTATTTCGGGAGAGTGCAACTAGTATATTACTGTGATTACTCGGGAGAGATTTACGGTAAGATGAGCGTTCATGATTAATAGAGATGTATTGGTAAATTTGTATGAGCATAAACAGAAGGGATTCTTTCAATAGGGGAAATCAGTGCCTTAGCTTCTTCTCATCATTGTTTACAACCTTAGCATTTTAATTTACAGTTGTTTGATTTACTTGCAATCGTAGTTAGTAAAGCAACCTTCAACTGTGATTCAAACATCTGGAAAACTGGTTCTGAAGAGTTTAGTGGGTCTAAAGATAGTGATTGATAGGTTAACTCTCTGTGGATTCGACCCTGGGCGTAATACTCGGGTTATATTTGCAACGTCCGCAGAGTCCTTTTTTTTTTTAGGGCATAGTTGGGCGTGATCACAGATGCCTAGCTAGGAGCAGTCGTACATTAAGTTTCATATTCATCTTGCCCGATCAATTTCAACATAAATATGATTTGAGAAGAAGCTACTGATGGATTCACGTGAACCCGATAGCGCACTCTAAATCCGCCCCTGGTGTACATGCATCTAATTGTACTATCAGAAATTAAATCTTAAAACCAAGACTATTTAGTAGTCTTCAACTTGATCCAACAATCAAGATCCAAGGCAAATTTAGTAGTATAGAATCATTTAAGAAGAAAATAGATGACTTTCCTTAGCACTTTGAATATTCACCAAAGGCATGGATAAGTCAAAATGTGCAATCTCACTAGCTTACTCAAACACCCTCTAATTCAATTTATTGCGGCTTTCATATCCAAATTATCTAATTCTACTTTTAAATTGCAATTTAACCAAATTATCTAAGTTTTACTGTTAGAGTGGGGACCCATTAATTACTTAGAACTCTAACCAGAAGTATCACAAATTTCCAATATTGTTCTCAAGTAAATGTTTTTAAATGATTCTTGAAAAGCAAAACAAGACATTTAATATAATTCGAATAGACGTAGTACTCTATAAAGGTCATAACTGATTTAAAGTTAAAACTCTTTCTTGCAGACAAATATAATAGAGTGACATTGTTTTACAAGTTATGGTTAGGAATAGGGGTGGCAAACGGGCGGGTAGGATCGGATATGAGATGGGTCGAAAACGGGTAAGGCAAAAAGGGATAAATTGTCCGACCCGATTCATATTTAATATGGATAAACAACGGGTTAACTGGCGGATAATATGGTTATCCATATTATCCATGGCTTCTTGAATATAATCACTTTTGGGAGAATTCCTAGTCAGGGGCGGCCCTACCCTAAAGCAGGTAAAGCAATTGCTTTAGGCCCCACATTTGTGTGGGCCCCATTTTTTGTTACACCTAATATATTATATACTCCATATATTTCAATTTAGATGAGGTTATTTGACTCACCACAGAGTTTAAGAAAAAGAAAAAAGACTTAAAACTTATGGTCTTAAAAGCTTAAGGGGTAAAAGGATTTGCAACTAGTATGATTGTTGCCAAGGAAAATGCATCTGAAATAAAACTCAAACCCGAATTTCATGAGAAATGTGTGATATATGGAAAAAAATAATTTGACGAGAATATTGATATTGAAATCGCAAAGTCTCTCGAAGAGTCCTTTAGAGTTAATTGCTTTTTATACATAGTATACAAGACTATTTTTTTCACTTCAAAATAGATTTTGAACAATTCGAAGCCTATGAAAATATTTTTTATTTTTGATTTAGCATAAAAAAACTGATATCACTAGATGATGAAAATTTAGAAAAATACTGCCTTAATCTTGAGTGTTCCTTGAAGCATAATAATCAATCTGATATAGATGGTTTAGATTTATTTTCTTAATTAAAAGTGTTACGAAAAATAATATAATTAGAGTATAACAGTTTAATTGATATACTCAATCAAATAAAAAGTTTGTTTCTTTTCTAAATGCCTATATTTCTTATAGAATAATGTTAGTAACTCATGTTACCGTTAATTCAACAAAAAGAAGTTTTTCGAAATTAAAATTAATAAAATCTTAACTAAGCTCAATAATGTTAGAAGAGAGGTTAAATGGATTAACTATATTGTCAATTGAGAAAGAATTATTAGAAAAAAAAATTGATTATAAAAATTTATTAATAACTTTGTATCTAAAAAACTAGAAAAATGGACTTTAAATTAAAAAAATAATAATTTTAAAAAAACCCTGAGGCCCTCGTAAAATTTGGCTTTAGGCCACAAAATTCGTCGGGCCACTCTTGTTCCTAGTCTCCCAAAGTTGAGGAACCCCCAATTTGAGGCTTTACAAATGTAAAAGTTAAACCCATTAGTTATCCATTTTCTAAGTGGATAACATGGTTCTTATCCATATTTGGCCCGTTTTTTAAAAAGTTCATTATCTAAGCTATTTTTAATGGATAATTTGGGTGGATAACTGTTTTATTTTATCCATTTTACCACCACTAGTTAGGAACATTAATCTCGGATTCTATTACAGCAGTACTTTTCTAAAATATCTCAAAAATTACTTACTCTCTCCGTTCCAGTTTATCTGAACCTATTTCCTTTTTGGTCCGTTCCAAAAAGAATGACCCCTTTCTCAATTTGGAAACAATTTAGCTTAAACTTCCATTTCTGCCCTTAATGAGAAGCTTTTATAACCACACAAATACTCTGGACCCCTTTTTGACTTTTTTAGGACCACAAATTCAAAAAATCTTTATTTTTTCTTAAACTCTGTGCCCAGTCAAACAGGTTCACATAAATTGGAAGGGAGGGAGTATATATTACCAAACTAATCTAAAAAGAAAGCATGTAGCATTTTCGGAGGGAGTTCCATATTTCAATTAGAAATATAGTAGGGTAAAACTGAAAATGAGAGAGTTGCGAGAAATTGCGAAGCCTTGTAGCATTTTCGGAAGTCTACAATTCGACAAAACCAATTTCTATTCATTGATGAACCTTTAGACTATCAAAGTAGACTCTTGCATTAAAAAGTTGCAATTTATGTCGCGACAATGACATTATAAGCTTTTATGAATAAATTAAAGTAATAGGATTTTGATAAGTTCCATCGGTGTTTGCAAACAAAATAGCGTGAACAAATATATTGTAATTTGTAGGAATTACTTTTGCAAGGAAAATTTCGGCTTCTAATAGTAATTCGGTAGCAAGCAATGCTACATTCTACTCAGCAAACAACAATGAAACAAAAGGCTATTTGTTATGAAATAATAAAAGAAGAAAAAGAGTATTGCAGAGAAAAATAGGGAGAGAGAATTCTTATTGATTTGAGATGAATTACAATAGAATAGAACCCTCTATTTATAGGGAGGGGGTGACTTAGCCACCAAGCAATGAACCCTAGAATCTCTCTAAATATAGACATTCACCATAAATACAATTCTATTTATAACACTCCCCCTTGAATGTATATTCAACAGATAATGTGCCTCGTTAAAACCTTCACTAAAATAAAACCCAGTGGGAAAAAAATTCTAGAGAAGGAAAAAGAGTACACATATCTAACAATACGCCTTTTGGTTTCCTCGTTAAAAACCTTGCAAGGAAAACCCAGTGGGACAAAACCTTGTAAGGGAAAAAGAGTACAACGCGTATTAACTCCCCCTGATGAGAGCATCAATTCACATCCTTAAGCATTTGCATTCCAATCTTGTGCACCATCTTCAAAAGATCTTTGGTAGAGATTTGATAAACAATATCAGCCATATTAACTTCAACGAATATGTTTCACCTTGAAATCATGATCCCTGATAGATGTATTGTCTTCATATGATCTTGTTGGAATCATCATTTCAATATCTTCACATAGGGGTGAAAACTCTTGCTATCATATTATAGTTATAGCAAGATACATTTGTGCACAAATTGCATTTAGGATATAGTACTTCATGACCATGAATTCTATATGCTTTAAGCAATGATCCTTCAGGGATTGTTAAGTCATATAAGCCATATAATAGACTTTAGATGCATATCAAGTTTTCATGTCATGCTAGACATATAAGATATCGAAAACTGATTGCACATATCATTGACTTTATACTTTCAAGTGTTTGAACTACATGTTCAAAACTACATGTCTTTCATATGAAACCAAATTCTATTCGAATTGTTTCTTCAGACTTAAGATCCTCATATATATATATTTAGTGCTATTATAGATGTCGTCGACGAACATTTTATATCGGTTCCAGCTTTATTTTCATAAAGACATAACATAGAGATCTCTTCATTCATATATTCAGGTACCTGAATCTCTCATGAGATTTTATGAAGTGTTATGTCATGTGATCTTCTAGATCACTTGCCTCCTTTATTATGATCATTTTGATCATTTGCTCATCTTCTTTATCAAGAAGTTTATTTGAAACCGATTTGTCTATACGCTTTAAGTGTACCATAGACTTTGTCCTTCTAGGACTTAATAGGAGCATTTGCAATGAGAATATAGTTACTTTCTTTGGGTCAGCAAATGCGTCTGGCATGCTTTGCAATAAATTGCACATGAATTATCCTTTTATGAACTTCAAGTTCATATTATCTTATTCGAGGATCTAGATGTACAAATGATAATTCATTCCACGTAACTTTTTCTCAATTGTTTATCATGTCTCCCCCTCATGTTAGAAAAACTTACTTGTTCCCTCAACTTTGAGAATCCACCTTTGTGCGTTATGGTGTTAATCAAAATATACACCGCACATCAATTATAATAAGATGGAATTATTTGGTTCCTGACCCTGAACCACTTGTGAGGGGAGAAAATAATATACTTTGGTGTATAACGTATATCAAACTGATATAGATAACTTTGTTCTCATAAGCAATAGTTTAGGTATTAAGTGGAGGCACTCAATAAATTATTTTGCTAAACCAACTGTGATGTAAACCAACTTATCAAGATGAACTATCTTGAATAAAAAATCTGGAAATTATGCTCTAAATCAAATTATTGAGCAAGTTACCTCGCAAACACCATGTTGCGGGTTAATAATAATCGCACATGTAACCATCTCATCGATGCATCTTATGTGGTATACATGGCAG
>NC_031990.1:37692341-37694470 GCF_001879085.1 Nicotiana attenuata
GCATTCATGGGATTCAGTCCATTTTAGTTGGTCTATTAATTAATAAGAACAAGCAATGTAAGAGAATTCGTAAAGAACTTTCTAGTTCTTTAATATTTACCCATGTGAATTCTCTTTTATTTTTGCACATCATACTTAAATTAACATGGCTAAACCAATTATGCCAACTGAATAAATTATCAATATTGATAAAGTTCAGATTTACACCATGACGTGTGCAATCATCAATAAACTCCATGTTTATTATGATATAGGTTTTTATATCAATAAACTTCTCTTTATTGTGGCATTTTTTGTTTGGGTAGTACAAACTGGAGAATAAAACGGGTAGCTTTTCACATACATATTATCCCGCTACAAGTTGTAGTAATAGAAGATATTAAATCTTTTCTTTATTTATAGTCTCAATATAATCAACCGCTTTCGCGTATACTTTAGAAACTAAATAAGTTTCTTTGAGACTTACTACGACAATTTTATTTCTCCAAAATAGTAATAATTGGCTCTTTCAGAGTTCTCAATTAATTTTGTAGTACCACATATTCATCAACACCCATATGGTGAATATCTCTTTTAAAGAGAAAGTTATAACATTATGGTTATGGTCAAATTATATGCAAGATCTGTTTCTTGCATTACCGTTGTCTTTTAACAATCACAATGCCAAAATATTTTGGCGTACAATAGGTACGTGACCAATGACCATTCATGCCATTATAATAACATTATTTTCTTATATCATCTCAAACCTCCTTTTAGAGGTGAGTGCGGTATATTCACTACCACTAGCACGTTCATATTCTTTGAAGAATGAATATGTATTCATAAATCAGATGTTGTCACATTCACATCATGAATGGACCATAATCATCTATATGTGCTTTACAAAATCTCATGTCAAATTAATGACAAATATTTTTCACAAAGTGAAAGACTATTTTGAGAATCCTTATTTGTTCTCATTACCACAAATGATAACGATTATAATTTCGTCTATTGCCACGTCCATATCCATTGATACATTCATAGTAATAATTTTGTTTTCTTTCAGACTTATCACATATTGCTATCACATTCTCTTAAGGGAATGAGAATGGAGCAAATTCAATGGGACGGGTTTTTAATTCTTTTCCCACAATCATACATGAATTTGATCATGGCGAGGCATAGAAATTTTACCACTTCAGGTGGTTATAATTTCTTACAAACTCCATTAGAGTTATAATCAAACTTTGTTGTCTTTGTTTGTATTTAAAATCAAAGTATAGAATAAAATAGAAAAATACGGTAAAATACTTACCTTAAATCCAGAATTTAATCATGAAGGACATTCATAGAACAATTGACAATCATTATGATCAATCCCAAAGCTTCTACTCAATTGGTTAAAGTCTCGTGCTGATAACGTATATGAAATAATAAAAGAAGAAGAAGAGTATTGCAGAGAAAAATAGGGAGAGAGAATGTCACGACCCGGATTTCCCATCCTCGGGAGTCGTGATGGCGCCTACTAATAGGAGCTAGGCAAGCCAATTAATTTAACACTTCTCTCAACATCATTAACAATATAAAGAAGAACGAGGCAATTAATATAAAATTGGAAGTCTCGAAACATAATAACTGAAACCAAGTGCGGAAATTCAAATACACCTCTACCCAGATCTGGTGTCACTAACTCACGAACTTCTACTGAATGCTAAATACAAAGTCTGAATAAGAATACAGTACTGTCTGATCCGATACAAGGGAAATCAAATAAAAGACAGAGATAAGAGAGACTCCGGGCCATGCGGACGCCAGCAAGGCTACCTCGGAAATCTCCGGACTGAAGTAAGCTCCCAGCGCTCCTACTGCTGTCCAAAGCTCCTGCTCCGGTACTATGATCTGTGCAAAAAGCACAGAATTGTAGCATCAGCACAACCGACCCATGAGCTGGTAAGTGCCTGGCCTAACCCCGGCGAAGTAGTGACGAGGCTAGACAGGACCTACCAAAAACAACCTGTGCAGATATATATATATATATATATGGCAACAGAAATAACAACAGAGAACATCAACTAAAACGGGGAAGGGGGCATGCTCGGGGAAAATATAGTGAATACAGATCAACGGATATAACGACGAAACTA
>NC_031990.1:37696441-37700406 GCF_001879085.1 Nicotiana attenuata
GAACGGACAAAAGAAAGGAGTACCTGAGTCGGGGAAAAGATGGGGATAACGACTCCGCATTTCAGACTCGGACTCCCAGGTCGATGCCTCAGGAGGCTGACCTCTCCACTAAACACGAACAGAAGGAAAACTCTTGGATCTCAACTGACGAATCTGCCGGTCCAGAATAGCTACCGGCTCCTCCTCATAGGATAAGTCCTTGTCCAACTGGATAGTACTGAAATCTAATACGTGGGTAGGATCGCCGTGATACCTCCGAAGCATGGATACATGGAAGACTGGATGCACAGCTGATAAGCTAGGTGGCAACGCAAGTCTATAAGCCACCTCACCCACTCGATCAAGAATCTCAAACGGGCCGATGTACCTAGGGCTAAGCTTGCCCTTCTTCCCAAATCTCATCACGCCCTTCATAGGCGACACTCGGAGCAATACCAGCTCACCAACCATGAAAGCTACATCTCGAACCTTACGGTCTGCATAACTCTTCTGCCTAGACTGAGTTGAACGAAGCCTCTCCTGAAAGATCTTGACCTTATCTAAGGCCTCCTGAACTAAATCTGTACCCAATAACCGAGCCTCTCCTGGCTCAAACCATCCGACTGGAGACCGACATCGCCTACCATACAACGCCTCAGAAGGAGCCATCTGAATGCTGGACTGGTAGCTGTTGTTGTAGGCGAAATCTGCTAAAGGCAAAAACTGGTCCCACGAGCCTCCGAAATCAATGACACAGGCTCGGAGCATATCCTCCAATATCTGAATAGTCCTCTCGGACTGGCCGTCCGTCTGAGGATGAAACGCTGTGCTCAACTAAACCTGGGTGCCCAACTCCTGCTGAACTGCTCTCCAGAAGCGCGAGGTAAACTGCGTACCCGATCTGAAATAATAGATACCGGCACCCCATGAAGGCGAACAATCTCTCGGATGTAGATCTCAGCTAACCTCTCCGATGAATAAGTGGCTGCAACAGGAATAAAATGCGCTGACTTGGTCAGCCTATCAACAATGACCCAAATAGCATCAAACTTCTTCCGAGTCATCGAAAGTCCAGTAACGAAATCCATGGTAATCCTCTCCCACTTCCACCCGGGAAGCTCAATCCTCTGAAACAAACCACCAGGCCTCTGATGCTCATACTTAACCTGCTGACAGTTCAAACATCGAGCCACATATGCAACAATATCTTTCTTCATCCTACGCCACCAATAAAGCTGCCGCAAGTCCTGATACATCTTCGCGGCGCCCGGGTGAATAGAATACCGAGAGCTATGGGCCTCCGCTAAGATCAACTCTCGAATCCCATCGACATTAGGCACACAAACTCGCCCCTGCAATCTCAAACACCATCATCATCTAAGGTCACCTTCGTGGCACCTCCACGCTGCACCGTGTCTCTCAGGACACACAAATGGGGATCATCAAACTGCCGATCACGGATACACTCCAATAATGAAGAACGAGCGACCGTACAAGCTAACACTCTGCTAGGCTCAGAAATGTCCAACCTCACAAATCGATTGGCCAGGGCCTGAATATCCAAAGCAAGCGGTCTCTGGCTGACCGGAACATAAGCAAGACTACCCATGCTGGCGGACTTCCTACTCAGTGCATCGGCCACCACATTAGCTCTCCCTGGGTGATACAAAATAGTAACATCATAGTCCTTCAATAGCTCCAACCACCTCCGCTGCCTCAAGTTCAACTCCTTTTGCTTGAACAAGTATTGCAGACTCTTGTGATCCGTGTACACCTCACACGTCACACCATATAGGTAATGCCTCCAAATCTTCAGAGCATGAACAATGGCTGCCAACTCGAGATCATGAACCGGATAATTCTTCTCGTGGATCTTCAACTACCTCAAAGCATAAGCAATGACTCTGCCATCCTGCATCAATACCGCACCAAGCCCAATACGGGAAGCATCACAATACACTGTATAGGGTCCTGAGCCTGTGGGCAAAACCAATATCGCTGCCGTAGTCAGAGCTGTCTTGAGCTTCTGAAAGCTCGCCTCACACTCATCCGACCATCTGAACTGGGCACCCTTCTGGGTCAATCTGGTCATCGGGGTTGCAATAGATGAAAACCCCTCCACGAACCAAGATAGTAACCTGCTAACCCCAAGAAACTCCGAATCTCTGTAGCTGATGCTGGTCGAGGCCAGTTCTTGACTGCCTCAATCTTCTTCGGGTCCACTTGAATACCCTCTGCTGATACAACATGACCCAGGAATGCAACCGAACTCAACCAGAACTCGCACTTCGAGAACTTCGCATACAACTGACTATCCTTCAGAGTCTGAAGAACCACTCTGAGGTGCTGCTCGTGCTCCTCCTGGCTGCAGGAGTACACAAAAATATCATCAATAAAGACTATCACGAACATGTCCAAATATGGCCTGAACACTCGGTTCATCAACTCCATGAATGCTGCTGGGGCATTGGTCAACTCAAACGACATGACCAGGAACTCATAATGCCCATACCGAGTGCGGAATGCTGTCTTCGGGACATCAGATGCCCTAATCCTCAACTGATGGTAGCCAGATCTCAAGTCTATTTTTGAAAACACCTTTTCACCCTGAGGCTGGTCAAACAAATCATCAATCCTCGGCAGTGGATACTTGTTCTTTATCGTCACTTTGTTCAATTGCCGGTAATCAATGCACATCCTCATCGATCCATCCTTTTTCTTCACAAATAACACCGGCGCACCCCAAGGAGAAACACTAGGCCTGATAAAACCCTTCTCTAGCAAATCTTGCAACTGGTCCTTTAACTCCTTCAACTCTGGCGGGGCCATGCGATACGGCGGAATAGAAATGGGCTGCGTGCCTGGGGCCAGATCAATACAGAAATCAATATCCCTGTCGGGCTGCATACCCGGCAGGTCTGAAGGGAAAACCTCGGGGAACTCCCGAACAATAGGAACAGAATCAATAGAAGGAACCTCTGAGCTGGAATCGCGAACATACTCCGGATAAGCTAGACACCCCTTCTCGACCATGCGTCGAGCCTTCACATATGAGATAACACTGCGGGTGGCATGACCTGGGGTCCCTCTCCACTCTAATCGGGGTAAATCTGGCAAAGCCAAGGTCACGGTCTTGGCGTGACAATCCAAGATAGCATGATACGGGAACAACCAATCCATCCCTAATATAACGTCGAAATCCACCATGTCTAAGAGCAATAAATCAACACGGGTCTCAAGACTATCAAACACTACCACACAAGAACGATGAACTCGGTCGACCACTATAGAATCACCCACCGGTGTAGATACATAAATAGGAATACCCAAGGCATCACTAGGCATAGTCAGGTAGGGTACAAAATAGGACGACACATATGAATACGTAGACCCAAGGTCAAATAGCACTGAAGCATCCCTATCACAGACCAGAATAGTACCTGTAATAACAGCATCTGAAGACTCAGCCTCTAGCCTGGCTGGCAAAGCATAACACCGGGGCTGGGCCCCACCTCCCTGAACTATGTCTCTGGGACGATCGGCTGCTGGCTGACCTCTACCTCTGGCGGTCCGAGGTCCACCTCTATGATCTCTACCTCCACCTCTATGGCCTCTACCCCCGCCTCTAGCTGGCTGGGCGGCCTGCGGATCACCTGATGCCTGAATCATAGGACGAGGACCCTGCTGCTGAGAGCTGTCAGAAGCTCGAGGGAAATATCTGGCAATATGTCTCGTGTCGCCACACGTGTAACAAGCCCTCGGCTGCTGAGAATAACGGAGTGGTGGTGCGCTGATAGGTGCTGATGGTGAACTGAAAAGCTGCTGGTCGGAAGACTGCGCCTGAGAGCCACGACCACCTGAAGTACCATGTAAGACCTGTAGGGCTGACTGAAAGGGCCTCGGAGGATGGGCCCTCGTACCATAAACGGAATCCCCCACCTCCCAGACCGAGGTACCCACTGAACTCTACCCTGCATGACGGTGTC
>NC_031990.1:37700992-37703554 GCF_001879085.1 Nicotiana attenuata
AGATGCCGAATCGACAAACGATACGGTCGCGAACAAAGTCTGCCACGACTTTTCCTGGTTACTACCTTATATGATACCGCTTTCAACCCATTTGGTGAAATAATCAATTGCCACTAGAATGAACCTGTTCCCGTTTGATGCGGCAGGCTCGATAGGTCCCGATGACATCCATTCCCCAAGCGGCGAACGGCCATGGCGAGCTTTAAACCCGCTCTAGTGACGCTCTCCACAAAGCCTACCAATCTGACCAGAGCGTCCTGAAGAACTGGGGTGGCTATGAACCCCTCTGGGACCTGAGCTGGGCCCACCGGAGCTGCTGGGGCTGGAGCCTCCTCATCTTAATCAACATGAGGCTCCACCTCTGGGACTGCTGCCCGGGGCTGAGCTCTGCCCCAGCCTCGGTCTCTGGCACGGCCTCGGCCTCGCCCTCTGCCCCTCGTAGGAGCTGCTGGGGGCTCGGGCTGCTGCACGGTAGAAGAGGAAGCGCGTGTTCTCACCATCTGCGAAAGAACAGAGTGGAAAGACAATCAATATTTGGGGAAACAGATTCGCACGACAAGAAAGAACAGAAGTGAAGTTTCCCTAACTCTGTAGCCTCTGGAGGATAAATACAGACGTCTCCGTACCGATCCCTCAGACTCTACCGAGTTTGTCCGTGAGTTGTGAGACCTATGGAACCTAGTGCTCTGATACCAACTTGTCACGACCCGGATTTCCCACCCTCGGGAGTCGTGATGGCGCCTACTAATGAGAGCTAGGCAAGCCAACTTAATTAGCATTTTCATTAAACACCTATTCCTTTTTAACAATTAACAGCATTAAAAAAAGCAACGGAATTAAAATCATAAGCGGAAGACTTAAATGTAGATAGATGATCAATAATACAGAAGTTCCAACACATATATCTCTACCCCGGGACTAGAGTCACATACTCACGAACATCTAAGGAGTACTACATACAAAGTATGAAAGAAACATAATCTGTTTATCTCGGGTACAATGAGATGAAAGCCAAATGTAAAGATAGACGGGAGACGCCGGGCCTGCGGACGCCTGCAAGCTACCTCGGGTCTCCCTGGACTGAAGGTTCGCCCCCGTGCTAATGCTGCTGCTGCTGCTCAATACCTAAACCTGTGCAAAAATGCACAGAGTGTAGCATCAGCACAACGACCACATGTGCTGGTAAGTGCCTGGCCTAACCCCGGCGAAGTAGTGACGAGGCTAGACAGGACCTACCAAAAACAACCTGTGCAGGTGTATATGTATAAGCAAGTACAATGAAATAACAACAGAAAATACTAGCTAAGGCAGGGAGGCGACATGCTTAGGGGAAATACAGATGAACACAATTTATCAGAAGTAAACTTGAAACCACATCCGATCTCATAATCTATATAAGTGGTCGGCGTGCCACACGATCCCATTTCATAATACATATATCTATGCCAACCTTATATCTAGGTGGCCGGCGTGCCACACGATCCCATTTCATAATATATAAGTGGTCGGCGTGCCACACGATCCCATTTCATAATATATAAGTGGTCGGCGTGCCACACGATCCCATTTCATAATATATAAGTGGTCGGCGTGCCACACGATCCCATTTCATAATATATAAGGATTTCCCAGCAAGGGAACAAGCATCAATTCAACCATCCCGGCAAGGGAGAATACAAATACACCATTAACTCCCGACAAGGGAGCAACAACATTAACTTACACGTCCCGGCAAGGGAGTAATTACAACTCTTCCTCTTTCGTTTATTTCTTACGTCTTAATCGTGTCATATTTCGAGCCAACACTCCAAGGAGTTTACAATTCATATTTTTTCCTCTTCATATTGTTCACATTATATCGAGTCCATCAATTAAACAAGAAGGAGTCACTACAGAATCCCGAATAAGCACAAGCAAGGACTCACGGTCATGCTAGATACCGGTGTATAGATACTCGTCACCATGCCTATACACCGTACTCAACATTTAGCAATTAGCAAATAATACTCTAAACCTATTCCCTCAAACCAAAGTTAGATCAAACACTTACCTCGGATGCCCCAACTCAACTCAAGCCTCTAGTATCGCTTTACCCTTCAAATTCACCACCAAACCGCTCGAATCTAGTCACAAATACTTGAGTGTATCAACAAAGGCTAATCTAATAAATTTGAATGCATGAAAAGTGAATTTCCCAAAGTTTGTTAAAAAATCTCCAAAATGCCCCCGGGCCCACGTGGTCAAAACCCGAGGTTCGAACCAAAACCCGACTACCCATTCCCCCATGAACTCAGATATATAAGTTATTTTGGAATCGGACCTCAAATTGAGGTCCAACACCCCCAAATTTTGAAACCCTAGTTCTACCCTAAATTCCCAAATTCCCCCATTAAAATCTTTGTTTTGAAGTTGAAATTATGTTTAAAGATGTTAAGAAGCAAGGAAAATAAGTTAGAAATCACTTACCAATCGTTTTGAAGGAGAAGAATCATTTGGAAAATCGCCTCTTATGTTTTGGGTTTCGAAAAAGTGCAAAATGAGTGAAAATGTTAGATTTATATA
>NC_031990.1:37946541-37955850 GCF_001879085.1 Nicotiana attenuata
AACCACATTCCACTTTCCAAAATCATACACAAGATCAGAACCTCACATCTCTATTCAGAATAAGCCCGAACTAGCTGTAATAACCCCTGCCTGCAACCTCAAATGCAATTATCTGATATACCACGTAACTCAAACACATGTAGTGATAACTTCCATTCACAGCAGCTGCACACAACACCCGAATACCGGTAGAACACCTCCTATCAACTAAAGTCTCATTCCAACACTTCCATATACTGCCAATGATAAATGAAACACGCAATAAATCACAACCATTTCTCAAATCAGCCATCCATAAGGTTACTTCTCCTTTGGCAAGGACCATAGCAAATTTCTGAACCAAACCTCTATATTTATCCTTCCAACAAGCTGAAATCAAATCCGTTCGTATTCATTAATGACCCCAACGATCACCTCGAATCCAACACACCTCTCTGATGACATGACATATCAATACAGGCCTAAGCCACAACTTACATAACTCGCGCACCAATAAGAAATGGTCTGAATATCCTCAAACCATGAAAATGACCCCCAGACGAATGAGCTGTACCTCAAGCTCATCAGTACCATCACAACACAAAGCTGAGACCCCGTCTCACATCATAAAAATAGAACACATGAATCTACCCCGAAAGGTCATGTTTCCACGTAGCCTCTCTACAATGCGCGATCCTATCCAAATACTGTTACACATGAAACACCTCAAGTCACTATGATCAAAATCGACAGCCACGCACAATTTGATGTCGGGAACCGAAACAAATCATTACACCCACGGTGAAACAAGTAACACATACCACGCAAACCCGATAGAACATATCCGATACGCCATTCATCGAGCAACTCCCAATTACTCTTCCCGCTCGACTTCCATTATGAAATTCCGATAGAACCGTACCATAGGTGCCTATAACCAACAGATCGTAACATCTCACGACACTGAGAGATAACTCATAGATCCCCCTAATTGCTAATAGCTCATTAACAACCGAACCAATATATCCCTCGCTAGCAGCAACTCGAAGTCAACAAGCCGTCTCGATGCCGGACACATATCCATATAGGTCTCCCAATGGACTACACATCAACTCTAGTTACCCACAATAGATAAATAATCCTTCGAAGGTTCACAATGACTGAATCATAGCGCATACTAACATCTGACTATCTTACCCATATTTTGTCATCCACAACCACCAGCTAACCTGTATATGAGAACTTCCAATCTCCAAGTCCATAAAACACACGAATTACCATATCTGATCCCAATTTCGCCATTCGCATATATAACTCACCTCTGGTACTCAATCATTCCACGAGAGATACTCTAAGATTCTTCTGTGCTGCCAAGCAAACTCGAATAGCAGCAGCCGATCTGACAAGAAGTGTTGCAATACTACCAAAGTGCTATCAACTTAATCACATTACCCTTTTTTTTCTGAAACCTATACTCTCGTCAAATCACTTCCAAATAACAATACCATTTCCTTAAACATCTGAGGCTACCCGCTGCCTAAGAGTGTTATGAACTCTCTTTCAGAATTGAACTGAAACCTCATACACGCAAATCTCGATCCTCCACAACATACCGCCTATACCACACCATCCAAAGATAACAGAAAAACTTTTATCTCCCTTCCAAGCCACAGACATCTACGCACTCAACTAGCCAAGAACTTCCATTGATCCCATCTCGAAGAAAAATCATTACACATCCTATGCCTCTCATATTCGTAGAAAATGCACCGCCCCAGCCACGGTAGAAATCAACAAGAACTCTCCCAACTCTGTTTGCACAATCAGACCTGCCAGGACTAAATCCTTCTAACTAGACCAAGCTAAGCAAGCCATCAACACCCAAGAGCATTGCTGCAAAATACCTGTAAAGACTCATTACCTCGAACACATACAAAGAATTAATCATATCCTTACCATACTGATTCGGTCTACTATATAGCTACTCCATCTATCTAAATTTCCTGCTGATCCATTTTCAACTTGATGCTCCCTCTTGCTGTAGTACCACAATCTCTCAATCCCAGGCTCACTACACGAGACCCAAGAACAAGACCACACTGTCTAGGACCCATAGGCCGCTGAATACTCTCTCAAATATTACCAGAAACATTACGCTCCCGAATACTTTAATTTGAAGAACCTCTTGTGAATCCGAATCCGTTACCTTTACTTTCCCGATACTGATACATAGAACCCCATAATTAACATAGAAATACCACAAATCTGAACCTCTTCCAATGAAAACACAGTTTCTAACCACGCATGCAACTTCAAATACCCGATTGTTTCCTGCAGAATCTTGAACACATTAGAACCATTCTCGAAAGTCATTCACTCTTTATTCAAACTACAACTTACTTGACCTAATGAACAGAACCACCCGTGCCTCATTGGCACTCTGAGGCCGCAAGATGTAGTCTCATCTCGACACAAACAAGCAACCTCCTGCTCTATGCACCGAGCATCCTTTACCAACGAAAACTCAAGACCTCCCGTGAATTCTCTTTCCCCATGAAGCATAATGTAACCTTTGTCGAAATCTTCCTTTCCTCGAGCCATTCTCGGTCTCAATTTTTGCAAGTCATAGCTAATTCACTCACACGCCTCAAACTGGAACCAACATAGCACCTAACCGTGCAATCCACTGCTCACAGCAGGCTCCCCCACTTGGCTCGAACCTATAGGTCCAGATACACTCAATAACTCATAACACTTTTACTCAATTGATGCCACAATACCACAGTGAGATTAAACTCAAATCATTTGTAAGCTTGTGGAATCACAGATCCTCTAGTACTGTAAATCTTCTGCAGTCTCGCATTCATCCCCACAACAGTGAAGCCCACTCTCTTA
The DNA here is from genome assembly GCF_001879085.1 of Nicotiana attenuata. NCBI lineage: Eukaryota > Viridiplantae > Streptophyta > Magnoliopsida > Solanales > Solanaceae > Nicotiana > Nicotiana attenuata. The sequence goes on from NC_031990.1 coordinate 37,949,416, forward strand.
AGCGACCCAAAATTTCAAATTTCAACACGTACTTTTCAATTACACATGAGATCTTCCAACATACACATAAGGATCACACCACTTCGGAACACTCCGCATGAGATAACGCACCTGCTTCGCCTCACTATAACATTTTCGTATACCTTCCACCGCCATACACATTACATAGCCACTTAGTCTTCTTGAGTCTAAACTCATACCGCAACATGAAATTTACTTCACTCTCAACTAGGAGACACGAAAAGATTCTTCACGCGCCCATAACTCGGAGCTACGCATCAAATCACAATGGAAATCATACACTTAATAGTTCATCTATCATCCCGCAGACCTTCCTCATCACTTCCAAGTTACATAGATACATCTCGCAGTACTAACATACTCATCACGTAGCAAACCAGCCGTCACTCCCACTAATGGGGACAATACCGAACATATAAGTTCCAAAACACTTGCTCACATAATCAGCACCTCGGTGCTCCAACCATAGGCAAAGATTCGGCCTCAAGTCCTCCAGACTGGCCCAACATCAAACTCACAGAGATCACATATCGCCCCTCGATCGAGGAATCATAAGCCATCAAGGCACATCTGATACTGAGCGCTCATACGCGCATACGAACAGGTGGAAGGAAATTTCAAGAGTTACATTTCAAGCTGAATCAAGGACGCACTATAAGAATTCAAGAATGCGAAGTTTTCCTAAAGGTTCTGCAGCCTCTCGAGGATGAATAGAGACGTCTCCGTACCGATCCGCGAGACTCTACTAAACCTGCTCATGACTCGTGAGACCTAGTAACCTAGGCTCTGATACCAACTTGTCACGACCCAAACCCCGCACTGGTCGTGATGGCGCCTCTCGTGACACGAGGCTAGCCAACTAACCCAACTCGTCTTTTCAAAAATAATTGAAACATGAATAAACAGCTAAAATATGACTTAACAATATTAATTAACGAAAATACAACCCCACACAGCCCTAATCAGGGTGTCACAGGTCACGAGCATCTATAAGAATGTAGATCAACTACAAGGTCTAAAGTATACAAAACCGAAATAATGAACAAAAGAGAGGATAATGGTGCTGCGAACACTGGCAGTCACCTCTTTATACTCCTATAACTCCGCCTCTGATCGGCCAAAACCCACTACCGAGTGAATAAATACCTGCATCTGCACACGAGATGCAGGGAGTAAAATGAGCACTCCAACTCAGTGAGTAATAAAGGTAAATAACATCTGAGCAGTAAGAAATCACGTATAACAAATCATCATGCTGTATAGAGCAGTGCAAAACCCTTTTGATAAAAACAGTGAAACGGTGAAATCTTTAGAGAAATATCTTAGCTCAGTTTATACCTCTTTTGAAAATGACTTTTTCAGCGATCACTCAAATGAATGCAAACAAATAGTGCAGATAAGCACAGAAATCCGCCCCTCAGCACAACACTCAGTCACTAGACTATGCCAGGCAATCAGGTAGATATTGCACGAAGTAGCACAGACATCAGATAATGGCAGACAAATGAAATAAAGTAAACACATAGAACAGTACTAGTACCGCTGCAGCGTGCAGCGCGATCCACATACCGCTGCGGCATGCAGCCCGATCCATTTATCGTCGACAGCGCTCACTGGGGGTGTGCAGACTCCGGGAGGGGCCCCTTACGGCCCAAGCGCAATATCAAGCCATCTCGTGGCATCAAGTCTAGGCCCTCGGCCTCATCTCAGTATCAGTATAACACCGCTGCGGCGTGCAGCCCGATCCAAAAGTATCCTCACACATAGGCCCTCGGCCTTACTCGGTCAAAAATCACATAAGCCCCTCGGGCAACAGTAAAACATGCTGCTCAGCCCAAAAATAGTATAGGAAATATCATTTCAAGTGTTAAAGCAAAATAAACTTGGCTGAGTTTTGAAAACAGTGGAAAATACATGACTGNACTTTTCAAAAATCAGAAATTAACATCAATGGATTCCTCATCTTCTCACGAGTTCATACATACCAAGAACTCTCAAATCCGAGCTCAAATGGCCCTTCAAATTCCAATTTAAAAATCTCAAAACTCAAACCCTAGTTCTTCCATTTTTAGCTTAATTTCCATGAATTTCTAGGTGGATTTCATAATAAAAACGAGTTTTAAGTTCAAAAATCTTACCTCCAATCGATTCTCCTTGAATCCCTCTTCAATTTCCTTCAAAAAGCTCTCAGAAAGACCAACAATGGAGTGAAAGAGCCCCAAAATCGTGGATGAAATGTTTTAAAACATTCTGCCCAGGTTACTGTAGCTTACTCTATGCGATCGCATCTCAACCTCTGCGATCGCAGAGCACAAAATTTCAGTCCTCAAAAATACCCTATGCGATCGCCACAGACTCCATGCGATCGCATTTCATCAGAACTTAGCACTGTGCGATCGCAACCCTCAGTATGCGATCGCATTGAACAATCCAACATCCCCTCAAAAACCTTCAATGCGATCGCAGAGACCCTCCTGCGATCGCAAAGAGCAAATGTCCGCAAGACTGAATCCTGCAATTTCTGCAACATCCTAAGTCCTAAAATCATCCGTTAGCCATCCGAAATCACCCCGAGGCCCTCGAGACCTCAACCAAAAGTACCAACACATCTTAAAACATTATTCAAACTTGCTCCAATCATCAAAACACCTCAACTAACACAAAAATTATCAAATTACATCAAATTCAAGCCTAAGTTCTTCAAAAACTTCCGAAACACGCATTCGATCAAAAACCTAATCAAATCACCTCCGAATAACCTGAAATTTTGCACACACATCCAAAATCACCTAATGAAGCTTCAGCAACTCTCGGAATCTCATTCCGACCCTCGGATCAAAATCTCACCTATCAACCGGAAATCGCCAAAATGCTAACTTCGCCAATTAAAGCCTAATTCTACACCGGTCCTCCGAAATAGATTCCGATCACACTCCTAAGTCAAAAATCAACCCCCGGAGCTAACCGAATCATCGGAAATCGCATCCGAACCCTCTAACTCAATAGTCAACATCCGGTTGACTTTTCCAAAACAAGCCTTCCTTAAAGAGACTAAGTGTCTCATTTTCTACCAAAACCAATCCAAATCAACTCTAACACACCAAATACTGATAATGAAACATGAAGAAGCATAAAACGGGGGAAACGGGGCGGTAACTCTTGAGTCGACGGGTCGGGTCATCACATCCTCCCCAACTTAAACAAACGCTTGTCCTCGAGCGTACCTAGAGTTGTCCTAGAAACCAACTAATAGCTGAATGACCTTACCAAGCATATACCCGGGGGTGATCCCACGTCACCCTATCTCGCATAGGTCCAATAACACAACATAGCTGAAATTCCACAATCCATCTAGTCCATAAACCATAGAACCACATTGCACTTTCCGAAATCATACACAAAAACCAGAACCTCACATCTATATTCAGAATAAGCCCGAACCAGCTGTAATAACCCATACCTGCAACCTCAGGTGCAATCATATGATATTCAACGTAACCCAAACACTCGAAACGATAACTTCTTTCACAGCAGTTGCCCACAACACCCGAATACCGGTAGAAGATCTCTTATCAACTAAGGTCTTATTCCAACACTTTCATATACTGCCAACGATAAATGAAACACGCAATAAACCATAATCCATTTCTCAGATCAACCATTCATGAAGCCACTTCCCTTTTGACTAATACCACAGCAGATTCCGAGCCGAACCTCGATTTTATCCTTCCAACAAACTGAAATCAAATCCGTTCGTATTCATTAGTGACCCCAACGATCACCTCGAATCCAACACACCACTCTGGTGATATGACACCTCAATACAGGCCTAAGCCACAACTTGCATAATACACGCACCAATAAGAAACAGTCTGAACATACTCAAATCATGAAAAAATGACTCAAACGAAAGAGTTGTACCTCAAGCTCATCAGTACCATCACAATACAAGGCTGAGACTGCGTCTCACATCATAGAAATAGAACACCTGAATCTACCCCGAAAGGTCATATCTCCACGTGGCCTCGCTACAATGCGCAATCCTATCCAAACACTGTTACACATGAAACACCTCAAGTCACTATGCTCAAAATCGACAACGACGCACAATTTGATGTCTGAAACCAAAGCAATTCATTACACCCACGATGAAACAAATAACATACGACATGCAACTCGATAGGTCATAATCAACACTCCATTTACCAAGCAACACCAAATTACTCTTCCCGCTCGACTTTCACCATGAATCCCCAATAGAACCGCACCACGTGTGCCCATAACCAACAAATCATACGCCTCACAACACCGAAAAGCAACCCATAGACCTCCCCAGATCATTAACAAGCTCACTAACGATCGAATCGACCTATCCCTTAACAATAAAATTTCGGGGCCAACCAAGCCGACTCAAGCTAAACAAGTATCTACATCGGCCTACCAACGTACTCGTTACCAAGAAGCCTGAAGCTGCTCTTTCCACTACTATAACTCCTGCCGGATCCGTACGATACGGTGCCCGGCAGCAAATCAATACCGAAATCCACAACCTCGCCCGGCGACATGCTCGGCCACAAGAAACGCATCCGAAATGTCCCTCAACACCGAAACTGAATCAATGGTAGAAACCTTTGCACTAACATCCATCAAAAAGGCCCAATTAAGAAAAGCAATCCTTCCCAGCCGTCCGTTGGTTTTGGAATATAAACCACTCTTCTAGAACATAATCTGACGTACCTCGCCACTCAATTCGTGGCGTTTTCCGGCATAGCCCATTGCGCAATAGTCTAGAATAACCCAACACTAAGACAGCCAGTCTACATCCCAGCATCATATCCAAGATCTAACATACCAAGCAAAGAAAGATCCACTCGGGCCTCCAAATCCCAATAACCGCTAAACGGTGCCGATACACACGATCCACAACCACTGCATGGACTGAACATGAGAACTCCCAGTCTGCAACTCCATATAGCACACGAATCACAATACCTGATCCCAAATTCCGCCGTATGAGTACATATCACACCTCAAGTACCCAATCATTCCACAAAAGATATTCTAAAATTCCCCTGTGCCATCAAACAAACTCAGATATCAACAGTCGATCTAACAGGAAAGCACCGCAATACTACCGAAGTATCATCAGTTTAATCACATTACCTTTTCCTGAGACGTATACTCTCGTCAAATCACTTCCAATTAGTAGTATCATTTCCTTGGTTATCTGAGGCTACTCGTTGGCTAGGAGTTTTATGAACTTCCTTTTAGAACTGAATTGTAACCTAGCACGCGCCAGTCTCGGTCCTCTACAACATACCGCATATACCGTACCATCCAAGGATAACATGAAAACTTTTATCTCCCTTCCGAGCCACAGAAATCTACTCACTCAACTAGTGAAGAACTTCCATTGATCCCATCTAGAAAAAAAAATCATTACACATTCCATGTCTCTCACGCCCATAGAAAATATAGATCTCCAAACCACGGTAGAAACCATCAAGAACTCTCCTATTTCCCTTTGCACAAATCAGACCTGCCAGGACTGAATCCTTCTAACTCGACCAAGCTAAGCAAGCCATCAAAACCCAAGAGCATTGCTGCAAAATACTTGTAAGGGCTCATTACCTCGAACACATACGAAGAATTAATCATATCCTTACCATACCGATTCGGTCTACTATCCAGCTATTCCATCTATCTAATTTCCCTTTTGATTCATCATCAACTTGATATTCCCCATCGTTGTAGCACCACAGTTCCTTAACCCAGGCTAACTACACGAGACCCAAGCACAAGACCACACTGTCTAAGACCCATAAGCCACTGAATCCTCTCTCAAATATTCCTAGAAACACCACATTCCAAAATACTTTACTCTGAAGAACTTCCTGCGAATCTAAATCTGTTACCTTTACTTCCCAGATACTGATACATAGAATCCCATAATTAACATAAAAATACCATAAGTCTTGACCTTTTCCAATGAAAACACAGTCTCTAACCACATACACAACCTTAAGACACCTGATTGTTACATGTAGAATCTTGAACACATTAAAACCATTCTCGAGAGTCATTTACTTCTTATTCAAACTGCAATTCACCTGATCAAACGAACATAACCACCTGTGCCTCATTAGCACTCTGACACCGCAGGATATGACCTCATCCCAATACAAACAAACATCTTCCTGCTCCATGCACCGAGCATTCTTTACCAACAACAGCTTAAGACATCCTGTGATTCTCACACATCTACGAAGCACCATATAACCTTTGTCAAAATTTTGCTTCACTCGTGCCATCCTCGGCTCAATTCCCGCAACCAGAACTGATGCGCCAGCATGCCTCAAACCGGAACCAACATAGCACATGACCGTACAATTATCTAATTAATAGCAAACTCCC
>NC_031990.1:37957327-37965486 GCF_001879085.1 Nicotiana attenuata
TTACAATATGCCAATGGGACAATACCCAATCGAAAACAATCGAAAAAATAGCAAAAATCTCGAAATTAGCAAAACCCGAGCCCCGGGCCCACTTTTCAAAAATCAGAAAATTTAACATCAATGGATTCCTCATCTTCTCACGAGTTCATACATACCAAGAACTCTCAAATCCGAGCTCAAATGGCCCTTCAAATTCCAATTTAAAAATCTCAAAACTCAAACCCTAGTTCTTCCATTTTTAGCTTAATTTCCATGAATTTCTAGGTGGATTTCATAATAAAAACGAGTTTTAAGTTCAAAAATCTTACCTCCAATCGATTCTCCTTGAATCCCTCTTCAATTTCCTTCAAAAAGCTCTCAGAAAGACCAACAATGGAGTGAAAGAGCCCCAAAATCGCGGATGAAATGTTTTAAAACATTCTGCCCAGGTTACTGTAGCTTACTCTATGCGATCGCATCTCAACCTCTGCGATCGCAGAGCACAAAATTTCAGTCCTCAAAAATACCCTATGCGATCGCCACAGACTCCATGCGATCGCATTTCATCAGAACTTAGCACTGTGTGATCGCAACCCTCAGTATGCGATCGCATTGAACAATCCAACATCCCCTCAAAAACCTTCTATGCGATCGCAGAGACCCTCATGCGATCGCAGAGAGCAAATGTCTGCAACACTGAATCCTGCAATTCCTGCAACATCCTAAGTCCAAAAATCGTCCGTTAGCCATCCGAAATCACCCCGAGGCCCTCGGGACCTCAACCAAAAATACCAACACATCTTAAAACATTATTCAAACTTGCTCCAATCATCAAAACACCTCAACTAACACCAAAATCATCAAATTACATCGAATTCAAGCCTAAGTTCTTCAAAAACTTCCGAAACACGCATTCAATCAAAAACCTAATCAAATCACCTCCGAATAACTTGAAATTTTGCACACACATCCAAAATCACCTAACGAAGCTTCAGCAACTCTCGGAATCCCATTCCGACCCTCGGATCAAAATCTCACCTATCAATCGGAAATCGCCAAAATGCTAACTTCGCCAATTCAAGCCTAATTCTACACCGGACCTCCAAAATAGATTCCGATCACACTCCAAAGTCACAAATCAACCCCCGGAGCTAACCGAATCACCGGAAATCGCATCCGAACCCTCTAACTCAGTAGTCAACATCCGGTTGACTTTTCCAAAACAAGCCTTCCTTAAAGAGACTAAGTGTCTCATTTTCTACCAAAACCAATCCAAATCAACTCTAACACACCAAATACTGATAATGAAACATGAAGAAGCATAAAACGGGGGAAACAGGGCGGTAACTCCTGAGATGACGGGTCGGGTCGTCACATCCTCCCCAACTTAAACAAATGCTCGTCCTCGAGCATACCCAGAGTTGTCCTAGAAGCCAACCAATAGCTGAATGACCTTACCAAGCATATACCCGGGGGTGATCCCACGTCACCCTATCTCGCATAGGTCCGATAACACAACATAGCTGAAATTCCACAATCCATCTAGTCCATAAACCATAGAACCACATTGCACTTTCCGAAATCACACACAAAAATCAGAACCTCACATCGACATTCAGAATAAGACCGAACCAGCTGTAATAACACATACCTGCAACCTCAGGTGCAATCATATGATATTCAACATAACCCAAACACTCGAAACGATAACTTCTATTCACAGCAGTTGCCCACAACACCCGAATATCGGTAGAAGATCTTTTATCAACTAAGGTCTTATTCCAACACTTCCATAGATTGCCAACGATAAATGAAACACGCAATAAACCATAATCCATTTCTCAGATCAACCATTCATGAAGCCACTTCCCTTTTGACTAATACCACAGCAGATTCCGAGCCGAACCTCGATTTTATCCTTCCAACAAGCGGAAATCAAATCCGTTCGTATTCATAAGTGACCCCAACGATCACCTCGAATCCAACACACCACTCTGATGATATGACACCTCAATACAGGCCTAGGCCACAACTTGCATAATACGCGCACCAATAAGAAACAGTCTGGACATACTCAAATCATGAAAAATGACTCAAACGAATGACTTGTACCTCAAGCTCATCAGTACCATCACAAAACAAGGCTGAGACTCCGCCTCACATCATAGAAATAGAACACCTGAATCTACCCCGAAAGGTCATATCTCCACGTGGCCTCGCTACAATGCGCAATCCTATCCAAACACTGTTACACATGAAACACCTCAAGTCACTATGCTCAAAATCGACAGCAACGCACAATTTGATGTCTGAAACCAAAGCAATTCATTACACCCACGGTGAAACAAATAACATACGACATGAAACCCGATAGGTCATAACCAACACTCTATTTACCGAGCAACACCTAATTACTCTTCCCGCTCGACTTTCACTATGAATCCCCAATAGAACCGCACCACGTGTGCCCATAACCAACAAATCATACGCCTCGCAACACCGAAAAGCAACCCATAGACCTCCACAGATCATTAACAAGCTCACTAACGATCGAATCGACCTATCCCTTAACAATAAAATTTCGGGGCCAACCAAGCCGACTCAAGCTAAACAAGTATCCACATCGGCCTACCAACGAACTCATTACCAAGAAGCCTGAAGCTGCTCCTTCCACTACTATAACTCCTGCCGGAGCCATATGATACGGTGCCCGGCACCAAATCAATACCGAAATCCACAACCTCGCCCGGGGACATGCCCGGCCACAAGAAACGCATCCGAAAAGTCCCTCAACACCGGAACTGAATCAATGGTAGAAACCATTGCACTGACATCCAGCACGAAGGCCCAATTAAGAAAAGCAATCCTTCCCAGCCGTCCGCTGGGTCTTTGGAATATAAACCACTCTGCTAGAACATAATCCGACGCACCTTGCCGCTCATTCCGTGGCGTTTTCCGGCATAGCCCATAGCGTAATAGTCTAGAATAACCCAACACTAGGACAGCCAGCCTACATCCCAGCATCATATCCAAGATCTAACATACCAAGCAAAGAAATATCCACTCGGGCCTCCAAATCCCAATAACCGCTAAACGGTGCCGATACACACGATCCACAACCACTACATGGCCTGAACATGAGAACTCCCAGTCTTCAACTCCATATAGCACACGAATCACAATACCTGATCCCAAATTCCGCTGTATGAGTACATATCACACCTCAAGTACCCAATCATTCCACGAAAGATATTCTAAAATTCCCCTGTGCCATCAAACAAACTCAAATATCAGCAGTCGATCTAACAGGAAAGCGTCGCAATACTACCGAAGTATCATCAGTTTAATCACATTACCTTTTCCTGAGACGTATACTCTCGTCAAATCAGTTCCAATTAGCAGTATCATTTCCTTGGTTATCTGAGGCTACCCGTTGCCTAGGAGTTTTATGAACTTCCTTTCAGAACTGAACTGTAACCTAGCACACGCCAGTCTCGGTCCTCTACAACATACCGCATATACCATAGCATCCAAGGATAACATGAAAACTTTTACCTCCCTTCCGAGCCACAGAAATCTACTCACTCAACTAGTCAAGAACTTCCATTGATCCCATCCAGAAGAAAAAATCATTACACATTCCATGTCTCTCACGCCCATAGAAAATATACATCTCCAAACCGCAGTAGAAACCATCAAGAACTCTCCGATTTCCCTTTGCACAAATCAGACCTGCCAGGACTGAATCCTTCTAACTCGACCAAGCTAAGCAAGCCATCAAAACCCAAGAGCATTGCTGCAAAATACTTGTAAGGGCTCATTACCTCGAACACATACGAAGAATTAATCATATCCTTACCATACCGATTCAGTCTACTATCAAGCTATTCCATCTATCTAATTTCCCTTTTGATTCATCATCAACTTGATATTCCCCCTCGCTGTAGCACCACAGTTCCTTAACCCAGGCTCACTACATGAGACCCAAGTACAAGACCACACTGTCTAAGACCCATAAGCCACTGAATCCTCTCTCAAATATTCCTAGAAACACCACATTTCAAAATACTTTACTCTGAAGAACTTCCTGCGAATCTAAATCCGTTACCTTTACTTCCCAGATACTGATATATAGAATCCCATAATAACATAAAAATACCATAAGTCTTGACCTTTTCCAATGAAAATACAGTCTCTAACCACATACACAACCTTAAGACACTTGATTGTTACATGTAGAATCTTGAACAAATTAAAACCATTCTCGAGAGTCATTTACTTCTTATTCAAACTGCAATTCACTGATCAAACGAGCATAACCACCCGTGCCTCATTAGCACTCTGACACCGCAGGATATGACCTCATTCCAATACAAACAAACATCTTCCTGCTCCAGGCACCGAGCATTCTTACCAACAACAACTTAAGACATCCTCTGATTCTTACACATCTACGAAGCACCATATAACCTTTGTCAAAATTTTTCTTCACTCGTGTCATCCTCGGCTCAATTCCCGCAACCAGAACTGATTCGCCAGCATGCCTCGAACCGGAACCAACATAGCACATGACCGTACAATTAGCTAATTAACAGCAAACTCCCCAACTTGACTCGAAGCCATATATCAAGACACACTCAACAACTCACAACACTTTTACTCTAATGATGCCACAATACCATAGTGAGATTAAACTCATATCATTTACAAGTTTGTGAAAACACAGATCATCTGGAACTGTAAATCTTCCGCAAATCTCGCATTCATCCCTACAACAGTGAAGCCCACTCTCTTAAGCAATCCGAAATTTCAAATTCCAACATGTACCCTTCAATTACACATAAGACCTTCTAACATACACATAAGGATCATACTAGTTAAGAACACTCCGCAGGAGATAACCCACCTGCTTGCCTCAATATAATATTTCTGTATACCTTCCACTGTTATAAACCGTCCGCAATCACTTAGTCTTCCTGAGTCTGAACTCATACCGCAACATAAAATTTACTTCACTCCCAACTAGGAGACACGAAAGATTCTTCACGCGCCCATAACTCGGGCTACATATCAAATCACAATAGGAAACGAACACTTAACAATTCATCTATAATCTAGCAGCCTTTTTCGTTACTACCAAGTTACATAGATACATCTTGCAGTGCTAACATACTCATCACATGGCTATCCAGCCGTCACTCCCACTAATAGGGGCAATACTGAACATATAAGTTCGAAATACTTGCTCACACAATCAGCACCTCGGTGCTCAAGCCATGCGAAAAGATCCGGCCTCAAGTCCTGCAGACTGGCCCTACATAAACTCACAGAGATTATATCTCGCCCCTCGATCGGGGAATCACAAGCCATCAAGGCACATCTGATACTGAGCGCTCATGCGCGCATACAATCGCGTGGAAGGAATTTTAAGAGTTTCTTCTCAAGCTGAATCAAGGACGCACGATACGAATTAAAGAATGTGAAGTTTTCCTAAAGGTTCTGCAGCCTCTCGAGGATAAATACAGACGTCTCCGTACCGATCCGCGAGACTCTACTAAACCTGCTCATGACTCGTGAGACCTAGTAACCTAGGCTCTGATACCAACTTGTCACGACCCAAAAGCCCGCACTAGTCGTTATGGCGCCTCTCGTGAATACAAGGCAAGCCAACTAACCCAATTCGTCTCTTTCAAAGTAATTAAACATAAATGGGTTGCAAAATACGACTTAATGATATTAATTAACGAAATTCACAACCCAACACAGTCCAAATCGGGGTGTCACAAGTCACGAGCATCTATCAGAGTATAAATACAACTACAAGACCTAAAATTTATAGAGCCGGGATAATGAACCAAAAGAGAGAAGAATGGTGCTGCGAACGCCGGCAGCCACCTAGCTACTCCTATAGCTCTGCCTCTGATCAGCCAAAACCCGCTACCGGGTGAACAAATACCTGTATCTGCACGCGAGGTGCAAGGAGTAAAGTGAGTACTCCAACTCAGTGAGTAATAAGGGTAAATAACAACTGAGCAGTAAGAAAACACGTAAAGCAAACCATCATGCTATATAGTAGCAGTGAAACAAAAACCTTTTGAGAGAAAGCAATGAAGCTGTAAAACCATTAGGAATATCTTAGCTCAGTTTAAAACCTCTTTTGGAAATGACTTTTTCAATAGTTATGCAAATGAATGCAAAAACAAATAGTGCAGATAAGCACAGAAGTCCGCCTCTCGGGCACCACACTCGGTTATTAGATAATACCGGAACAACAGGTAAATATTGCAAGCAGAAGCACAATCAGCATATAATGGCAAACAAATGAAATAAGGTAAACACATCAAACAGTACCGGTACCGCTGCGACGTGCAATCGGATCCATTTAACATCGACGGCGCTCACTGGGGGTGTGTACAGACTCCGGAGGGGCTCCTACAGCCCAAGCGCAATATCAAGCCATCTCGTGGCATCAATCAGGCTCTCGACCTCAATATCAATATAGTACCGCTGTGGCGTGCAGCCCGATCCATAAGTATCCTCACAATACAGGCCCTCGGCCTTACTCAGTCAACAAAATCACGTAAGCCACTCGGGCAACAATAAAGTATGATGCTCAGCCCAACACATTTTATGGAGATATCATTTTGAGTATATAAGGCATAATAACTTGGCTGAGTTTTTTATAACAGTAGAAAATACATGACTGAGTTTCAAATATATAATTAAATCAGTGAGGAATTATCAACAACAATCCCCGAAGAGTTCAAATAATTGGCACGAAGCCCAAATTATGATGATAACGAGTAATTTCAGTCAAATACGCAGTAAATTCATCAATCGAGATGGACCGAGTCACAATCCCCAACGGTGCTCTACCCCACGCTCGCTATCCGGCGTGCAAGTCACCTCAATATAGCACTATGGTGTGCAAGTCCGGGGTTTCAAACCCTCAGAATATCATTTACAATCATTACTCACCTCGAACCGTTGAAATCTCTAGCTCGCGATCCCTTTGCCCCTCAAATCGGCCTCCACGCGCATCGAATCTATCCAACATCAGAGCAAATACATCACAATATGCCAATGGGACAATACCCAATCGAAAACAATCGAAAAAATAGCAAAAATCTCGAAATTAGCAAAACCCGAGCCCCGGGCCCACTTTTCAAAAATCAGAAAATTTAACATCAATGGATTCCTCATCTTCTCACGTGTTCATACATACCAAGAACTCTCAAATCCGAGCTCAAATGGCCCTTCAAATTCCAATTTAAAAATCTCAAAACTCAAGCCCTAGTTCTTCCATTTTTATCTTAATTTCCATGAATTTCTAGGTGGATTTCACAATAAAAACGAGTTTTAAGTTCAAAAATCTTACCTCCAACCGATTCTCCTTGAATCCCTCTTCAATTTTCTTCAAAAAGCCCTCAAAAAAACCAACAATGGAGTGAAAGAGCCCCAAAATCGCGGATGAAATGTTTTAAAACATTCTGCCCAGGTTACTGTAGCTTACTCTATGCGATCGCATCTCAACCTCTACGATCGCAGAGTACAAAATTTCAGTCCTCAAAAATACCCTATGCGATCGCCACAGACTCCATGCGATCGCATTTCATCAGAACTTAGCACTGTGTGATCGCAACCCTCAGTATGCGATCGCATTGAACAATCCAACATCCCCTCAAAAACCTTCTATGCGATCGCAGAGACCCTCATGCGATCGCAGAGAGCAAATGTCTGCAACACTGAATCCTGCAATTCCTGCAACATCCTAAGTCCAAAAATCGTCCGTTAGCCATCCGAAATCACCCCGAGGCCCTCGGGACCTCAACCAAAAATACCAACACATCTTAAAACATTATTCAAACTTGCTCCAATCATCAAAACACCTCAACTAACACCAAAATCATCAAATTACATCGAATTCAAGCCTAAGTTCTTCAAAAACTTCCGAAACACGCATTCAATCAAAAACCTAATCAAATCACCTCCGAATAACTTGAAATTTTGCACACACATCCAAAATCACCTAACGAAGCTTCAGCAACTCTCGGAATCCCATTCCGACCCTCGGATCAAAATCTCACCTATCAATCGGAAATCGCCAAAATGCTAACTTCGCCAATTCAAGCCTAATTCTACACCGGACCTCCAAAAATGAACTTCCGATCACACTCCAA
>NC_031990.1:37967792-37969149 GCF_001879085.1 Nicotiana attenuata
ACCTTCTAACATACACATAAGGATCATACTAGTTAAGAACACTCCGCAGGAGATAACCCACCTGCTTGCCTCAATATAATATTTCTGTATACCTTCCACTGTTATAAACCGTCCGCAATCACTTAGTCTTCCTGAGTCTGAACTCATACCGCAACATAAAATTTACTTCACTCCCAACTAGGAGACACGAAAGATTTTTCACGTGCCCATAACTCGGGCTACATATCAAATCACAATAGGAAACGAACACTTAATAGTTCATCTATTATCCAGCAGCCTTTTTCGTCACTACCAAGTTACATAGATACATCTTGCAGTGCTAACATACTCATCACATGGCTATCCAGCCGTCACTCCCACTAATAGGGGCAATTCTGAACATATAAGTTCGAAACACTTGCTCACATAATCAGCTCCTCGGTGCTCAAGCCAAGCGAAAAGATCCGGCCTCAAGTCCTCCAGACTGGCCCTATATAAACTCACAGAGATTATATCTCGCCCCTCGATCGGGGAATCACACGCCATCAAGGCACATCTGATACTGAGCGCTCATGCGCGCATACAATCGCATGGAAATAATTTCAAGAGTTTCTTCTCAAGCTAAATCAAGGACGCACGATAAGAATTAAAGAACGTGAAGTTTTTCTAAAGGTTCTGCAGCCTCTCGTGGATAAATACAGACGTCTCCGTACCGATCCGTGAGACTCTACTAAACCTGCTCATGACTCGTGAGACCTAGTAACCTAGGCTCTGATGCCAACTTGTCACGACCAAAAACCTCGCACTAGTCGTGATGGCACCTCTCGTGAAGACAAGGCCAGCCAACTAACCCAATTCGTCTCTTTCAAAGTAACTAAACATAATTGGGTAGCAAAATACGACTTAATGATATTAATTAACGAAATTCACAACCCAACACAGCCCAAATCGGGGTATCACAAGTCACGAGCATCTATCAGAGTATAAATACAACTACAAGACCTAAAATTTACAAAGCCGAGATAATGAACAAAAAGAGAGAAGAATGGTGCTGCGAAGGCCGGCAGTCACCTAGCTACTCCTATAACTCTGCCTCTGATCAGCCAAAACCTGCTACCGAGTGAACAAATACCTGCATCTACATGCGAGGTGCAAGGAGTAAAGTGAGTACTCCAACTCAGTAAGTAATAAGGGTAAATAACAACTGAGCAGTAAGAAAACACGTAAAGCAAACCATCATGCTATATAGTAGCAGTGAAACAAAAACCTTTTGAGAGAAAGCAATGAAGCTGTAAAACCATTAGGAATATCTTAGCTCAGTTTAAAACCTCTTTGGAAAATGACTTTTCTAATAGTATGCTAAATGAAATGACAAAAA
>NC_031990.1:37977458-38064507 GCF_001879085.1 Nicotiana attenuata
TTTTTTTTAATTTAATTTTTTTTTCTTTTTTTTTAACACACAAAACAAACCCTCCCCCTATCTATTACCCAATTATTCCGCCCCAACCCCCATTCCTCTCTTTCTCTCTCTCTCTTCAACAAAATATCACCCTTCTTCTTCTTCCCCAAACCTCCATTCCCAACCTTTCTTCCCAACACCTCCATTACCACATCCCCCTTCCCTTCCCTCTTCAACTCAAGTAAGTTACTCTTCTCTCTCTCTATTTCTTTCTCTTCTAAGTAGTGTAATTGTTAGATTAGTAATTTTATTTATACCCTAGTTAGGATTAGTGTATTAATTTGCATTTTTTTAATTTTGTTTGCTTTCTTTTATGCTTGCCATTGTTGTAGTTGTTGTAGTTGATGTTGATGAGGTTGTTTGGTGCTAAATTAATTGGGCCTCCATTGTTAATTAATTGTGAAGTTGTTTTGGTGGTTTGGAGGCCTAAAATTAGATTTTTGTGGTGTAGTATGGATTGGGTCATGTGTTGGCCGAAAAAAAAAAATTGTGGCACTAAGTTGTATATTTTTGGGGTGTTGAAGCCAACCTAGGTTTGGGATGTTGTAATTGATGGTTCTTGTTGTGTAGTTGATTGTTGGTACGGTGATATTTGTTGTAGCATGATTTTTGTTGGTATGGTGATATTTGTTGTAGAGTGGTGTTGGTTATATGGTGGTGTTGTATGTCATGGGTACCATTGAATGGAATAAGTGTGGGGTGTATTATACCGGATGTGATAAGAAAATTATGGAGCTATTGTAGGGGTTGTTATGAGTGATGTCAGGAGCTATATTTGGTGTCATTGTGTGGTGAATTCTGAGTAACCACCTTATTGGCACTAGCTAGGGCATTTGTTGATGGTTTGTTTGATTATTTGCAGGATCAATGGCTCCCAAAAGGCAAAGGCGCTCTGGAGGCACATCCCAACGACCTGCATATGATGAGTCCAGATTCCAATCGGAACTGGCAGAGGACGACTTCAACTCCAAGGCTACCAAAAATTTTATCCATGAAATCCCGATTGATCGGGCAGCCCTCCGAGCCGAAAAAGTGGAGATGTATGAAGAGATACGGAGGCGAGAAATGGAGTTCCTATTTGCTGACCCTGCACCAGTTAACAAGATGCTGGTTCGTGAATTTTATGCCAACTGCCCTTTGAATTTGGGTAGGGAGGTGATTGTTCGGGGTATGGTGGTCAGTGCTCAAATTCAAACAATTCGCCGGGTGTTGCAGCTGCCTCCGTTCACCAGTGACGTCGACTATTACCATGACAGGCCCGGGGTGACATGGGAGGTCATGACGGATGTACTTTGCACAGGCGGGCAGCCCATATGGATACGTGACCAAATAACCCTCAACTCTAACTCCTTCACTCACCTGGCCAAGTGTTGGTTGACTGTTATCTGTCAGGTTCCTGCCTTCTAGCAATACCACGGACGTGAACTTCAATAGGGCACTGTTGACTTGGTGCTTTGTGACAGGGAAGGATTTTGATGCGGCACGGGTAATTGGAGATGAAATGGTCTTACGGGGCCCGCTGCTGACAAAGGGATTCTATTTCCCTTCCTTGGTGACCATATTGTGCTTGATGAGAAACACCCCTACCAACCCTGTTGATGGCGATTTGCCTCCCAAAGCAGCTTTCAAATCTTCTAGCATCAGAGTGGGCAGGGGCACCCGCACTACAATTGAGATGATGATGAGGAGGATGATCCGGTCCCTGTTGCACCGTCCAGGAGGTCTGTTGACAGTGCCGGGCCCTCTCGACGCCCCCATTCTGGAGCAGACCTATCACGCTCACAGTCCTCCCGGCCTATGCTGCGCTCCTTGGAGGAAGAGGTCGCGGATGTCCGCACCTCGGTGGATGGTCTACACACACGGATGGACGCCATGTCACAAAGGCAAGCTAGATCTGAAAGCTGGTTTATGGCTTGGCTACGCGCATTGGGGAGGGCCTGCCATGTAGACCCTAGCACCGTCTCCGACTCGGATTGAGTCTCAGGGAAGTCTTCTCACTCTTCTATTCTTTACTGTACTGATATGACATGGGGACATGCCATGATTTTAAGTGTGGGGTGGGAGACTTGCTCTAACTGTGTATTGAAATGTATATAGCTGTTGTTGTGTTATAGCAGTAGATATGGTGTACATATGTGAGTAAGTTATATTAGGAGTAGCTGACTTGGCCCAACGACAACTTGTTGACGGGTCTCTTGAGGGTCAAAGTCAGATATATATATATATATATATATATAAAAAAAACTTGTAGAGGACTCTCCCTGATGACGGACTATGTGGACAGTACTCTTGAGGGAAGTAGTCCATGTAGAATTTTTTATTTTATTTTCTTCTTTTAGGTAGTGTAGTACCTCCCCCTTGGTTTTTCTTTTGACCACGGTTCTTTTCCAAGGGTTTTTCTTGAACCGGGTTAGGTAGATATTTCTTTTATAGTTTTAGGATTAAATGGGGTGAAGATCAGAATGTAACCCCAAATGTGCACACTTGCAAAGAAAACGAACTAAGGGTGTAAGGTCTAAGCTTGTTTGTGGACTCATAATATATGCCTTAATTTTGCACATCTTGTCTGGCTTGAACACTCGTATGATTGTGTTGATGAAACTGATTCGAATGAGTTACATGCTAAGTGTGTGTGAGTTGTTACTGCATCCTATGCCTTGCATATTGATACCTAGAATTTGCCCTGTGTGTTTGCAAAGCGAAATAGAAGTCGTTTTGGTCTTAGAGATGATTGAGGCATTTCTTTGTGCAACCCTTTATACTTGAGAATCCACCTGTGCATACTACCATAGTTAAACCCCTTTGAGCCTGAAGGCCTGTTCTTGATAACCCTATAATAATCTAAATCGTTGTGTTTGAATAAGCTCATTGTTTGAACCCTTACCTCCTAGAAGCACTTAATCACTAAAGAATATAAAAAGTCAAAGTGTGGGGTGGGAGAGACTAAAACCAAAAAAAAAAACCAAAAAAACAAAAAAAAAAAGAGAAAAGGGGAATCAAGAATGAAGGTTCTGGTTGGTGAACTGGCAGTGTACAATAAATCTGAAAAAAAAAAAAAGAGAAAAGAAAAGAAAAAAAAAAGAAGAAGCAGCCAGTTGTACCTAACGAAAAGTGCGGGTCACAAGTGAAACAAAATGTGGAGTAATGATTGGGTTGAGCATTAAAGGTAAAATAAAAAAAGAAGTGTGTATTAAAAGTGCTTAGGGAGGTTAGTTCACTATATCCAAATATATCCTACCCGTCCCTTAGCCTACATTACAACCTATAAAGACCTCTTGATCTTTGACTGAATGGCTCGATTAGTAGAGTATTACACTAGGGGCAAGCTTATGGTGTGGTTGTGTGGCATGTGAATGCTCTTTGATGGAGAGTGATGAATTCTTCTATATATGGTTCCTTATTGTTGAATTTTATGTGTGTGGAACTTCTCTCAGATTTTGTTTATGTGAGGGCATGTGACTCAGGAGAAAAAGTGAGTCTTCACTCTGTTAGAGTAATTAGAGTGAGCACAAGTGTGTCTTGGTATGAGAGTCTGCATTTGAGATATGATTGTGCACTGCTTGGGTCGATCATTGATAATAGCAGGTGTGACATAAATTGGGGCAATGCATTGAGCAGTTAGGCCTAGAAGTGTGGTTTAGTTGCTCGAGGACGAGCAAAGATTTAAGTGTGGGGTGTTGATAATAGGTGAATTTGACTATAATCACACCTTAAATAATCACCTTCTTGTGTAGTTTTAATGCTAAAAGTGATGACAAAATGCTCTTATTAGTGCTTTTCATGATTTGTAGGTGATATATGTATAAAGACGGCTAAGGAGCAGTTTTGGAGTCAAAAGTGATGAAAAAGAGGCCAATTGTGAAATTTCCCAAGTGACCCGTGCAAAAACAGGCCGAAGATTCAGAGAACTGGATCTACCGCGGTTCCGCCGCGACCGCGGCAGAACCGCGGTGGGAAGCAGCTGCAGAAGATTGAGATTCCGCGAGGGTGTTTGGCCGCGGTTCTACCGCGACCGCGGCAGAACCGCGGCAGGCGCAGTAAACTTCAGGGACCAAAGTGTCAATTACGGGATTTTTAGACCTAAACCCTATTTAAAACATTAGACTTCGCCCAAGAGAGGCAAGTATTGATTTTTTAGGTTTCTTAGCAAGGAAAAACATTGTGAGAAAATACTCAAAACATCTTTCTTCTTTTCTTTTGATTTTATGATGAATTCAAGCTTAGTTTATTTTCCCATAGCCATGAGTAGCTAATTTCCTTGTCTATGGCGTTGATGGAACCTATTGGGTGATGAACTTCTTGTTTATGTGAATACAAATTGCTAGTTTAATCTTTATTTGTTCAACTTCGTGTTCGTTGTAGTTAATTGACAGGATCCTCAATTAGCTGTGCCTATTTAGTGTGCATAACTTGGAAAAGAGTGCATATTTAGGGTATTGTTGAACAACACCACTCCTAAATTATTAGAGGAATCTATAATTGCGGGTTTAAAGGCGGGATTAGGAATAACGAAGCCTTGGGTGCAATCTAAATTGAATTGTGCTAAATAAAGCAAGCTAGTGTATCTCGGGAGAGTGCAATAGTAGATTACTGTAATTACTCGGGAGAGAGTTGCGGTAAGATTAGCGTTCATGATTGATAGAGATGTGTGGGTAAATTTGTATGAGCATAAACAGAAGGGATTCCATCAATAGGGGAAATCATTGCCTTAGCTTTTTCTCATAATTGTTTACAACCCTTTTTTTTATTTAGTTACAGCCATTTAGTTATTTGCAAGCTAGTTATTAAAAGAACACTCAACTGAGAATTTGAATATTTGAGAAGCTGGTTCTGAAGACTTAGTGGGTCTGAAGATAGCGGTTGATAGGTTAACTCTCTGTGGATTCGACCCTGGGCGTAATACTCGGGTTATATTTGCAACGTCCGCAGAGTCTTTTTTTTACAAGGCATAATTGGGCGTGATCACTTACGTTAAAGTCGTCGAAGGCAGAAACTTCTGTTGAAAATGGAGAGAGAAACCCTCCATCATGAATCTTATCATGTATACCAAGTTATGAAAATAATGGAGAAATAAGAAATGGTTATAAGTATAATACTGAAGATAATTAAAATAGAGAAGACCAAAAGTCTGAGTATATAGAGAAATATAAGGCATTTACCTGGAATTACACGGAAAAGAGAGGAAATACAGAGAGGGAAGATGGAATAGTGAGGAGAAATAGGCATAGGAGGGATTGATTATTAAAGAACTGATATGAAAGGGTGGAGACGTTTCCCAAAGAGGAACGAAAGTGTCTTAGATGCATGCTTAAATAATTTATCAGAAAACAAGAAAGAAGGCAAAAATTGAGAAAAAAGAAAAATGTGATTCCTTGGCAAAGAGAAGTGCCACGTAGCCTAGCTTGTGGCCCTCTATTATATATATATAGATAGATAGATAGATAGATAGATAGATAGATAGATAGATAGATAATACCCCTAACCCACATCCCAGCAATTTATAACCTAAATTAAAGCCCAATCGTAATTTATACTCCTATTGCCATCTCCATCAAACCTTCTATTTAGGGTGTTTATTGGGCGGAGGAAGTTAAGTTTCCCCACTAATTTTCTGTAGTAGGTGAGTTCAGTCAGAACTTCTCCTTCTTTTGCTCTGAGTTTGATTGTTGAATCCAGTGGTGAAGCAAAGCTGTTGTGATCCATGCACTGATATTCTTTGAGTAGGTCAAGGGTGAACTTCCTCTGAGATATTATCACACCATCAGCTTTATAAAGAACTTCTATTCCCAGAAAATAGTGTAACCTACCCAAATCTTTTATCTTGAAGCTGTCATTCAGAAAAGTTTTCAGTTGCTCAATTTCCATTGTGTTAGTGCCTGTCACCACAATGTCATCTACATACATTGCTATATATACAGTTGAGTTTTCAGTTTTCTTATAAAATAAAGATTACATACATAGAGCGTGCATAACCCCTTGAACATAAGGCCTCAGTAAGTTTGGCATACTATTGCCTACTAGCCTATTTCAACCCATAAAGTGACTTGTTGAGTTTGCAAACTAACTCTGAATTGTCTACTGCCAAGCCATGAGGAACCTCCATGTAGACCTCTTCATTTTAGTCACCATGTAGGAAGGCATTATTCACATCCAATTGGGACACGTGCCACCCTTTTTTCGCAGCAATAGCTATCAGAGACCTCACAGTAGTCATCTTGACTACAGGAGGGAATGTCTCTGTGTAGTCAATACCTACTTGCTGAGTATATCCTTTCACAACTAACCTATCTTTGAGTCTTTCTACACTCCCATCTGCTTTGTGTTTTATATACCCACTTACATCCTATTTTATTCTTTCCAGCAGGCAGAGGGACTAGATCCCAAGTATGATTAGCATGTAGTGCTTCAAACTCTTGGTTCATAGCTGATTGCCAGGCAGGATTCATGGATGCCTCCTCATATGATGAAGGTTCACTGTCACTGCAAATGTCCCTTACAAGACTTTGACTTTCAGGAATCAGAGTATCAAGAGACACATGATGACTCTTGAAAAATGCAACATTGAGAGAAAATGATGTGGTTGAGTTACAGTGATTAGCAGGGGATGGTGACTTCAACTTTGTAAGTGAGTGAAGGTAATCTTGTAGATATAGTGGTGTTTTAAGAGGTATTTATGATTTCCTTGGGGTAATGGAGGTTTGGTCTGGTTGATTACCAACAGATGATGTGTTGTGGTTTGAAGACTGTGGTGTGTCAAATGGTGGTAAGGTAGGAGAATGTTCTGATGACATGGAAGGTCTGGCAGGTGTTAGAGGAATAACATGTTCTAAAGGTTGGTTTTGTGCAATGCTTGTGCCATTATCACTAACATAGAGATGTCTATCATTTTGAGGATAACAATCAATGAAGGGAATAGGATTATTGAAGATAGAAGGGAGAGATGCAATTTCAGATGGTAAAGTAAATGGAAACACACTTTTAATGAAAACAACATCCCTGGAAACATGTATCTTTTTAGTGGCAAGATTTAGGACCTTGCACCCTTTGACTCCATAAGGGTAACCAATGAATATATGTGGATAAGTTCTGGGTTCAAATTTGTCCCTATGCACCTTAGGTATATAAGGATAACACAAACACCCAAAACTTTTTATATGAGAGTATGTTGGTTTTCTTTTGTAAAGTAGAGCAAATGGGGATTTAGGGTGATTGTGAAGAGAGGGTAGTCTATTTATGATATTGGTTGCACACAAAATACATTCACCCCAATACTTCACAGGTAATTTTGATTGGAATAAGAGGGCTCTGGCAGTTTTCAAAAGGTATTTGTATTTTCTTTCCACTACACCATTCTGTTGTGGTGTGTAGGGGCAACTCCTTTGATGGATGATGCCTTTGGATTGAAAGAATAGGTTTGCTTCATTACTAGTGAATTCTGAACCCTTGTCAGATCTGATAGTTTTGATTTTAGTGTTGAATTGAGTTTCAACCATGGAGACAAAGGTTTTTATAACTTGTAGGATATTGCTTTTGCAAGTTAGAAGGTTGGTCCAGGTGCACCTACTATAATCATCTACCATTGTGAGAAAGTATTTGTAATTCTCATGTGTAGTCACATGATAGTGTCCCCATATGTCTATGTGGAGTAATTGGAAAATTTCAGTTGTGAAGTTGCACCTTTGAGGGAATGGCATTGTCTGGCCATTGGGCAAATGGAGCAGAGGAAGGGTTGTTTGGATGGGAAGAAAACGGGGATAGAGGAAATTCCCCTCATTTTGACAAAGGGTACATGCCCTAATCTATTGTGCCACAAAATGTTCACATCATAACTAAGAGATGTACAAGAATTCAAAACAGAAACAGAACTTTGATTTTTATTGCTTGAACTTGGACTATTTATAATGAATGGAGATACACACTTATTTGTGGAAACTGGACTATGTACAAATGAATAATTATGGCAGTGTGAATTGTGTGTGCAATGAATCCTATCGTTAGGGCAAGAAGCTGAATTGTTGACTACAGAATTGTTATACTTGTTCCTCAGACACTTTGGACAGAGAAAGTACATGCCATCATAGGCCTTACCAATCTCCAGAGGCCTCTTCATTGAAGGGGCCTGCAGAATGCAAAGATGACCGGTAAAGGCCACTATACTTTTGGGATTAGAACTGGCTAGACAATGAATGGAAATTAGATTATATTTAAAAGAGGGTATAAATATTACTCTATGCAAGATGATGTCAGGCACAAGTGTTGCACTACCAATTTCTGTTACTTTTACTTTATAGCCACTTGGAAGGACAACTAGAAGAGGGTAAGGTAATGTCACAATACTAGTAAGGAGGGACTTATTAAAGGTCATATGGTTTGAGGCTCCTGAGTCTAATATCCAAGAGTCAGTCTTGTTTTTGAAACACTCACAGGACAATCTACCAAAATCAATAGAGGAAGTGCAGACCACTATATCTGCAAAGTTCACAGCTCCATTAGTGGAATTGCCAGCATTCATATGTTCTGCTCCATTCCCAGCTTGGAAGTGTTGCAACAGGTTCATGATCTGTCCATATTGTTCTCTTGATAGGCTGACGTTTTGATCTTTATCCAAATTAGTGGTTTCCTCTATCTTATTGCAAGATGTATCATTGTGAACATTTGCCACTACCCTTTTTCCTCTGTTGAAGTTCTGACCTCGATTAAAACCTTGACCCTGATTGAAGCTTTGGTTGGGATTGTGATTCTGATTGCGTGAGTGGCCAAATTTATCAGGATATCCGTGTAATTTGCAACACTTATCTTTAGTGTGACCGGGCTTTTTGCAGTAGTCACACATGGGTCTTCCCCTACCATAACCACTGTAATTATCGTTGTTAGGTGAGTAATTGGTCCTATAGGCATTTCACTTAGAACTGGTGGCAGTCAGTGATGTGGACTCGATGAACAATTAAGTGCTTGGCTTGATTTCTCTCTGCTTCTCATCTTGTATCAGCAAAGAGAAGGCATGGGCCAAATTAGGCAATGGATTCATCATCAGGATGCTTCCTCGAATCACAGTGTATGTCTCATTCAAACCCATAAGGAAATGAATTAGTCGCCTATCTTGTTCGGCTTTGTAACGACTTTCCTTGGCAGCACAAGTGCAATTATAGCTGCACTGGAATCTCTTGCTCAAAGTACTCAATTCCTCCCAAAGCTTTTTCGGTTTAGTGTAGTAGTTAGTGATGTCAAGGGTCCCCTAGGAAGTATTATTGATTTCCTTCTGAATTTGATACAATCTGGCTCCATTTGTTTGCTCGTATCGATCTTCTAATTCAATCCATAACTCCACAACATCATTCGCGTATTCAACACTGTCCGTGATTTATTTCGAGAGAGAATTGAGAATCCAGGAGGTTACCAATCTGGGCATTTAAATTCACCGTTTATGAACCCTAATTTATTTTTGACTGAGATTCCTCGCTATACACTGCACCTCCATAATTGATAGCCAACTCCGCTGAAAGGAGTTGATATAAACATCGCACCAAGGTTATCTGACGGATGTAGATACAAAGGATCGCTAGTGTCGATTCCATAATTTCCTTGGATTCCTACATTCACTGCTGTAGTATCAATCTCGTTCAAATCGTCCACAGCCATAAGAAGTTAAAGCTAGAAATGATAGTATTTCACTGTTGGAAGAAGAAGCCCTTTGATTAGGCACTCAAACTAGGGTAAAGTCGAACAAATTTCAGAGCTCGAACAGAATTAGGGCAAAAACAAAGTGACGATGAATTGAGGAGAGTAATAGAACAAGAGAGACGATCGTAGCGGGATGGCCGGGCTCTGATACCATGTGAAATTCAGATACTCACCTCACTCGTGCTCGAGGTGAGCTGCAATGGAGATCGGGATTTGTTTTTGTGAAGAACTTTAGCCATTATCTCTTGAAAACTTCTTTCACTCTTCCTCATTTGCTTTCATATCCTTCTGTTCCTTCTTTCGTTCTTCACCCGAAGCTTCCTCTTTCTTTTCCCTCGTTGATATTCCTTTACTCGATATCATGTCGAGGTCTCGTCGTTCTCATGAAGAGGTTGCTAAAGCCACCCCGTCGTCCATGGTGCCTCCTTCTAACAACAGGGATATGGTGGTAGAAGAGGGTGACAACCCTCTTATGGTGGTGGAGTTACTACCGAGACACCCTTTATCACAGAGTGACTTCCTCAAGGATCCTCTTTCCACCACGGACCCCGTGTTTTCTGAGATTGAGCAGGTTTATCTCGACGCCCTTCGTGTAAAGTACAACATTCCTACCCATATAGAAATGGTTCCAGGGGAGAGATTACGTGGACGTCCACAGACCGGGGTACTGCGCTTTCTACGAGTACCCTTTTATGATTGGCTCTACTCTTCCTCTCTTCCCCTTAGTGGAGGAATTCTGTAGATTCTACTAAGTTTGCCCTGCACAACTTTCGCCATATACGCTCAAGCTGCTTATTCTACTGACCAAGTATGCAGAGTTCGCGGAGTGCAGTATTTCTATCCAGCACCTTCTGCCCATGTTCACGCCTGGCTTCCTCAGAGGTACCATGGTGCATTTGAGGCTTCGTGGCACGAAAGGGCTGGTGGTTGGGATGGATGATCGGGCAAGTCATAAGTTTTGGCATAAGTACTTCTTTGTCAAACCGAGCACGTCGTTTCTGATTCCGCCGGATTCCCGGAGCGGTGGAACAAGACTCGTAAGTGTCGTCACTCATTTTGTTCTCCTTTCTTCTGTATTTACTGTAAAGTTTATTCTCTTGCCATTTTGCAGCGATGGGCCGTCCGCCTCGCCATAATGCGGGTATCTCGGATTGGATAGCCCGTCTGTTGCCCCATGCAGCAGAAACTTGAACTTGGCCCGCCTTCGTGAAGCGATACGGCCCTAAAGTTTCTTCCGGTAAATGTCGTACTTACTACTTTGTTGGTTGCGCGACCGTATTTAATGGTATAATCCTTTGTTATGACAGGTCGAGGAGCATCCAAGCTAAGGGCGCCATTCCTCGCCTTTCGACAAGTTGCTACTGCGGACACGTAGTTTGTTTTGAATGAGTCTGTTTGGGGGGGATCG
This sequence comes from Nicotiana attenuata, assembly GCF_001879085.1. NCBI lineage: Eukaryota > Viridiplantae > Streptophyta > Magnoliopsida > Solanales > Solanaceae > Nicotiana > Nicotiana attenuata. The sequence continues at coordinate 37,988,587 of NC_031990.1, forward strand.
TCCTCAACCTATTCAATTGGGAGATCCGTCTCGAGTCGTGGTCACGAGAGAGGAGGATTCCTCGGTGCCAGCCTTACATCCTTTGGATGAATCTTCTAACGGAGATGTGTCATTGTCCAGGAAAAGAAGGAGGTTGGAGCTTGGGAAGGGCGTGGCCATGAATTCTGATAGAAGCGGGGCGTCCCGGATAGCCCCTGTGCCCGTATTTATGGCCGATGCTACTTTGTCAGGGAGGTCTCCCCAAGTGGAAGGAATTTGTCCAGGGGCTGGCTTAATACGCTCTATTGAGGGTGGTGCGTCGTCCAACGTCGGAGGGCATCGTGTTGAGGGTGGCGGCTCTGGGTTGGATGTCGACCTAGAGGACTTTAATGAGTTCGTGGGTCGCCATACCCACGTGAAGGTTAGAATGGACGGTTCTGACCGTCATGTAGTGGTCCTTGGGGATTACAATTTGCTGCTGAACAGCGAGCAAGTGGTGTCTGCCTTAGCTCCCTTGTTTGCCGCTCCTGAAAGCGATATGCTCAGGGCTATGAGCGACGTGGAGTTGTCTCAGAAGGTCGCCGGTATGGCCTTGCAGGTAGGTGCCTTGTCTTTTCATTTCGTCGTTGAGTTTGTGCGGTAACTGGTGTTCCGTATTTTTGTTTCTAACTTCTCTCCTTTTCTTTTATCAGACCCTCATCATGGAGTTTGAACGGGATCATCGGGATAGGATACGGATGGGTCTTTGTGAGAGGATATCGTCCAAATATCATCGGTATCGGGCTAAGCACCGGGCGATGGCCGATATTTATCATCAAGACCCTGAGTTTACGGTGTTTCGTGAGGGGCTTAAGCAACGGGAGGACCAGTTAAAGCGCAAGATTGAGGAGTTGCGGGAGAGGGATGAGGAGCTCGTGAGGGTTATCGCCCCCAACAATGAGTTGGAGGCTTCCCTTAAGGCAAGGGAGGATGAGCTCGAGTTGAGCAAGGGGTTGATGGCTGAAAATGCCGACTTACAGGTGCAGGTGGCCGACTTGACTGCTGAGTTGAGTGCAAAGGCAGCAGAGATTGAGGGGCTCAAGGGAAAACTGGGCGTTAGTGCCAACAAGTTGGCAGCGGCTATTTCTGAATTAGCATCTTTAGAAGACGCACTTCGCATTTCTAGGTCGGAGTTGACTGAAGAGAATGAAACTTCTGGTCGGCGGGTTGCAAGGCTCGAAGGGTGTATCAGAGAGCTGGAGGCGGAGCTAGCTGCACTAAATGGTCAAATGGCCTCGTTGAGGGCGGAGGATGCGAGTCAACGCTCTCAGCCTTCTACGCCTCGTCCTTCATCCGATCCGGCCGTGCCCCGTTACTTATACGAGTTGTGGGTTCATACTGAGGCTCGACTTGATGTGTATAGGGCTTTTTTTGCTGAGGGAAGGGTAACTGAAGCGGAGCTTCAGGCTGTTCATACCGTAGCTCGTGCAGCTCGTGAGGCTTGCGTGTAAGGCCCCGTGAAATTTGTGCTCAAAGCATAATACTTTGTGGTGTCAAAATTCCGTATATGTGTTGGGAATATGTAATATTTTACTGATTTTGTACTTAAAAATCAAGAGTCAAAATTTTCCAGAAAATTCCCTTTTTGCGGTCAAGAATGCGGTCACAGATCAGGTATGCGGACCGCATTTCTGCCGCAGAGTGTAACAGAAGAATTGTCAAAATTGATGTTGAAAATGCGGTCTATTATGCGATCGCATAATCAATATGCGGACCGCATAATCGTCGCATAAATTCCTTAAGGATTTGTGAAGGTCAGCTCGGCGGTGCACTATGCGACCGCATAATAGGAATGCGGACCGCATTCCTGTCGCATACCCAGACAGACCCCTCAAAATTTTGGGGCACTTCTGCGGTCCAATCTGCGGACCGTATTTCGATTCTGCGATCGCAGAGTGCGACCGCAGATCTTGCTCGGGCTTCTATTTTTCTAAATTTTAAAACCCTACCCCTTTGTAATAAAACACCCCAACCCCTCATTCTTTAACAAACTTCTGATCAAATAAGAGAGAGGAGGAGAGGGTTCTTGAGAGAGAAAGCACTTTCCATCGATTTTGTTCTTCAAAACTATCCGGGCCGGGAAAATTCAAGATAATTGCCCTCATCCCCATCCTTACAGGTAAAATCCCTAACCTTTTTTTTCCTTAATTTTTTCAGGTTTAAACTAAGGGAGGGGAGTCTCATGCATTAATTCTTGGAAGTTATGGTTGAAATTGTGCATGCATGTCTATTAAAACCTAAAATCTAGTCGGAGTAATTGGGTGGGAGCAAAGACTTGTGCAAGATGGGGTTAATAACCTAAATATGTTCGGGTAGTGATTTTGAACCTTGAATTCTAAGTTGTGTGTATTAATTTGTGCACTAGATTGACGTTGCTAGATTATTTGGTGAACTGGAAGTAGAAATTAAAAAGGGATTCAGCTCCAGGTATGTATGGCTAACCTTGACCTTGTAAAATCGCCTTGTTTTGTGTTCGAATGTTTGGTATGTGACATCTACGTGGGTTAATTGTGAAATTCATGTGATTGGTATGATTGTGATTATGATATGTGGTATTAGCTGAGAAACAAATTACGGAAGGAAATTGTAAGTGATGCAACTGGAATAACTGTGATTGTAACATCTATGGCTTATTGTGGACAATTCTTGTTGTGACGCAAAACACATGTGAGTTGTTGAATATGACGGAAATAGTATTGATGGTTATGGAGATACTTGTAAATTGTTGTTGTTACTTCTTAAGAAGTGTTGTTGTGATCTCTGTGAATTGTTCATTGTTGTTGTTGTGATTGTTTGTGAATTGAAACTGTACGGTGGGATCGGGTTGCGCGCCGCAACACGAAGTTATAAGGTGTGGGTTGTGGTGATAAGGGTGGCCGAGGTAATAAGGGTGGAAAGTGATCGAAATCACTGTTGAAATGAAAATATGAGCAAAATGCGAAATCTATTGATGTGGAAATGTGGAAGGGGAAACAGGAGAGTTTGTAAACTTGTTTGGCTTGATTGTTCCTTCTTTGTGGATTTGTTTGTTGTTTCTATTACTGTTACTTACTTGTTTATGGTTTGAGTTTACTTGGAGCAAAGTTTGTTCATACATACCAGTACAATTCCAGTGTACTGACGTCCCTTTTGCCGGGGGCGCTACATTCGTGTTATGATTGTAGGTGGATCCATAGCAGGTACTTCAGCCCACCGACCGTAGCTCCTCATCACTTTCCATCTGCTGAATTGGTGAGCCCCTTTCCTTTCGGGGCCCTGTGTGGCTCATGCCGCTTTCGTTTTGGGATCTTGTCTTGATATTTGTATAAGGTATAGCCGGAGCCTTGTTACCGGCAAGTATTGTATCATCCTTTTTCAATATTACAGGCTCAGTAGACAGGAAAATATGGGTCACGAACTCATGTAATATGTATCTTGTATGTTGGGCTATGTAAAATGTGAACCACGCTAAGAAAACATGTGTCGCGTGTATGTTATGTGATAAATAGGTATTTTGATTATAATTGGTTATTCCTTTGGCTAATATGTAATGAAACATGCGGGGTAACACGCGGGGTAGGAATGGCATCCAGGTCCGCTTGACTAGGGCTACCCGGCCGAGCACCGGTCGTGTCCCTCGAATTTGGGGCGTCACAAACTTGGTGTCAGAGCCTAAGGTTTAAAGAAGTCCTAGGATGTCTCGGAGCCATGCCTGGTAGAGCCCTACTTATCGGTGTGAAGTCGACCACATCCATAAGTGGGGGGCTGCATGGACATTTAGGAAATTTCCCACTTCTTTGTTATTCTGTATCGTGCGGTGAAGTGAAATGTGAAAGTATCTATGTCTAACTCGTGCTTTGTTCCAAAATCTTTTTCAGTAATGGCACCTAAGAATAGAGCTAGACTCGGCCTTGGAGCCAATACCACCCCGAGTGAGGCTATGAATCATGTACCTGATGTCGTGGGTGAGAGTGACTCCCCGACCTTGAATCTGCCCGGCCCATCTATTCCAGATCCAAGCATTCTTGTTCCGGCTGCGGCAAAGAGTGCCACTATCCCTCCTGCCGATATTCCTGATTCTGATGCAGTTCCATCTTCCGGTCCCGGGGTTTCTGATGGGGACCTTAGAGGAGCCATCCGTATGTTGACCCAGTTAGTGGCCGCCCAGGCCCAGAGATCTCATGATGCCCCTGTGTCCTCCAGCGGACAGGGAGATTCTGCCAGCTCCAGGGTCCACCAGTTTCTGCGATTGTCCCCTCCAGAATTCTCAGGCACAGACCCAGAGGCTGATCCGCAGGATTTCCTTGATGAGATGTATAAGACCCTTCGAGTGATGAAGGCTACAGAGACAGAGGGGGTTGAGTTAGCTTCATACAGGTTGAGGGGAGCAGCACGTTCATGGTTCGAGATGTGGGAGGATTCCCGCGGGGAGGGAAGACCTCCGGCTAGATGGACTGAGTTTGTAGACGCCTTTATGGACCATTTCTTGCCTACCGAGACAATGGCAGCCTGTGCCACTGAGTTTGAGGTTCTCAAACAGGGCAGTATGAGTTTTTGGGAGTACCACATAGAGTTTGTGAGGTTGTCCAAGTATGCTCCTCAGTTAGTGTCGACCATGGATGCTCGAGTTCGGCGTTTCTTTCAGGGTCTTAGTCCTTTGGTGGTGAATGAGGCTGCTACAGCGGCCTTGCACTCAGATATGAATTATGGAAAGATTGTGGGATTCTCTCAGGCCACAGAGGCTAGGAAGTTGAAGATTCGGGCAGAAAGGGAGAGTAGCAGCAGGGCCCGGTCAATGGGCAACTCAGGAAGACCAGTTCTGGGGAGAGGTTCATGAGGGCCATCCCAGTCATATGCTCAGTCCTCAGCAAGTGCACCGCCATCTGTGCACAGTTATCAGCAGGGCAGTTATTCGAGACCAGGTTCAGACAGTAGGAGGTCCCGCCAGTCCAATCGTCCTGGAGTGAGGTCTCAGCAGCAGGGGGGAACTACATGCCCCAAATGTGGGAGATTCCATACAGAGACTTGCTATTTGGATATCCCGGTATGTTATAGGTGCGGGGTGAGAGGTCACATCCAGCGGGACTGCCGTGCGCCCAGTCAGGGTATGGGTAGGGGATCTGCCCAGTCATCCGGTTCTTCAGTTGCTACATCATCAGTGCGTCCTCCATCTCCAGCAGGGCGCGGTGCAGCTAGGGGTGGAGCTCGTGGTAGGGGTGGACCTAGCCGGTTCTATGCTTTGAGTGGTCGTCAGAGTGCTGAGGCTTCTCCAGATGTTGTTACAGGTATCTTGTCCGTTCAGGCCATTGATTGCTATGCTCTTATCGATCAAGGGTCCTCTTTGTCTTATGTCACCCCATCCATTGCTTCAAGTTTTGGGACAGAACCCGAACAGCTTCATGAGCCGTTCTCTATATCGACTCCGGCTGGTGATTCTATTACAGCCTCGCGAGTTTATAGGAATTGTGTTGTTACAGTGTGTAGTCGTGTTACCACGGCCGAATCTTATTGAGCTTGGAATGGTAGATTTTGATGTAATCATGGGGATGGACTGGCTTTATTCGTGCTTTGCCAAACTTGACTGCCGGACGAGAGTCATGAGACTCGAGTTCCCTAACGAGCCGGTTATCGAGTGGAAAGGAAATGGTGTGGTGCCAAAGGGTAGGTTTATTTCTTACCTTAAGGCTTCGAAGATGATAAAGAAGGGGTGTATCTATCACTTGGTCCGGGTGGCGGACACCACCTTAGGAGTGTCTGCCCCCGAGTCCGTGCCAGTTGTGAATGAGTTTCTTGAAGTGTTTCCGGATGAGCTTCCAGGGATTCTGCCAGATAGGGAGATTGATTTCGGGATTGATATATTGCCAGATACTCAGCCAATATCCATTCCACCATACAGAATGGCGCCAGCAGAGTTAAGGGAGTTAAAGGAGCAGCTGAAGGATTTATTGGAGAAGGGGTTCATAAGACCGAGTGTGTCGCCGTGGGGTGCTCCGGTTCTTTTTGTCAGAAAGAAGGATGGGTCGCTTCGGAAGTGCATTGATTATCGACAGCTTAACAAAATCACCATCAAGAATAAATATCCTTTGCCTCGGATAGATGATTTGTTCGACCAATTGCAAGGTGCAAAGTTCTTCTCCAAAATTGATCTGCGGTCCTGGTATCACCAATTGAAGATCAGAGAGCAGGATATTCCTAAGACTGCTTTCAGAACTCGCTATGGTCACTTTGAATTCTTGGTCATGTCTTTTGGGCTAACCAATGCCCTGGCAGCTTTCATGGATCTTATGAATCGGGTTTTCAAGCCATTTCTAGACTCCTTTGTGATTGTTTTCATTGACGACATCCTCGTTTATTCGCGGAGCAGGGAGGATCATACCATTCACCTCAGAGCAGTATTGCAGACTCTTCATCAGCACCAGTTGTACGCTAAGTTTTCAAAATGTGAATTTTGGTTGGAGTCCGTCACTTTTCTGGGTCATGTTGTTTCCAGTAAGGGGATTCAGGTGGATCCCCAGAAGATTGCAGCAGTGAAGGATTGGCCTAGGCCCACGACCCCGACGGAGGTTCGTAGCTTCTTGGGTTTAGCCGGGTACTATCGGAGGTTTGTGGAGGGATTCTCTACCCTCGCCTCCCCATTGACTAAATTGACGCAGAAAGCAGTTAAGTTCCAGTGGTCCGACGCTTGTGAGAAAAGTTTTCAGGAATTGAAGTCAAGGTTGACCTCGGCACCGGTATTGGCTTTGCCAGAAGGCACGGAAGGATTTGTGGTTTATTGTGATGCCTCCAGGGTTGGTTTGGGGTGTGTATTGATGCAGCATGGGAAGGTTATAGCGTATGCTTCAAGGCAACTCAAGAATCACGAGAAGAATTACCCGACGCACGATTTGGAGCTTGCAGCAGTTGTATTTGCCTTGAAGATATGGCGGCATTATCTTTATGGGGTCCATGTGGATGTGTTCTCGGACCACAAGAGTCTCCAATATTTATTCAGACAGAAAGAGTTAAATTTGAGGCAGCGGCGGTGGTTAGAATTGCTTAAAGATTATGATATGAACATCTTGTACCATCCAGGAAAGGCGAATGTGGTGGCCTACGCCCTCAGTCGGAAATCCATGGGTTGTTTGGCTCACTTGGGAGCGGATCAGAGGCTCCTGGCCCGGGAGGTTTATCAGTTGGCCAGTCTTGGGGTTTGCATTTCGACCCCGAATGAGGAGGAAATCATGGTGCATAACAGAGCAGAATCGTCGCTTGTAGCAGAAGTCAAGGAAAAGCAGTTCATTGACCCAGCATTGGCACAGATAAAGGAGGCAATTCTGAACAACAAAACTTCGGCATTTTCACTCGGCGGCAATGATGGTGTGTTACGATGTCAGGGTAGGCTATGTGTCCCAGATGTGGATGACCTTCGGGAGAGGATAATGGCAGAGGCTCATCATTCCAGGTATTCGGTGCACCCAGGTTCCACGAAGATGTATCACGATCTCAAGGAGATTTATTGGTGGAGCGGTATGAAGAGGGGTGTGGCAGACTTTGTGTCTAAATGTCCAAATTGTCAGCAAGTAAAAGCTGAGCATCAGCGGCCCGATGGGCTAACCCAGCTTATGGAAATACCAATGTGGAAATGGGAGATGATCAACATGGATTATGTGGTAGGATTACCTCACACTCAGCGCAAGTTCGACTCAATTTGGGTGATAGTGGATCGACTCACCAAATCAGCTCACTTCTTTCCAGTCAAGTCTACCGATACCGCAGAACAGTATGCTCGGTTGTACATCAAGGAAATAGTGAGGCTTCATGGTACTCCCCTCTCTATTATTTCGGATCGAGGGGCTCAGTTCACAGCTAATTTTTAGAAGAAATTTCAGCAAGGTTTGGGTACTCAGGTGAATCTCAACACGGCTTTCCATCCGTAGACCGATGGCCAAGCAGAGCGGACTATTCAGACGCTTGAAGACATATTGCGGGCTTGTGTCTTGGATTTCAAAGGTAATTGGGATGATCACTTGCCCCTTATAGAATTTGCTTACAATAACAGCTTTCATGCTAGCATCCAAATGGCCCCATTTGAGGGATTGTACGGAAGGAGATGCAGATCTCCGATTGGATGGTTCGAAGCAGGTGAAGTAGAATTGATAGGGCCGGATCTCGTGCATCAGGCTATGGAAAAAGTTAATGTCATTCAGGAAAGGATGAAGATTGCTCAGAGTCGCCAGAAATCCTATGCGGACGTTCGTCGAAGGGGATTGGAGTTCCAAGTAGATGATTGGGTATTCCTGAGGGTGTCTCCTATGAAGGGAGTCACGCGATTTGGGAAGAAAGGGAAGTTGAGTCCTAGATATGTCGGGCCTTATCGGATCATTCAAAGGATCGGGCAAGTTTCTTATAGGCTAGAGTTGCCCCCTGAAATGTCCTTAGTGCACCCGGTGTTCCATGTGTCTATGTTAAGGAAAGTGGTCGGAGATCCGTCCTCCATTGTGCCAGTTGAAGACATCAAGGTTACTGAAGAGTTATCGTATGAAGAAATTTCGGTTGCTATTCTTGATAGGCAAGTCCGTAAATTGTGAAATAAGGAAATTGCTTCAGTTAAAGTGTTGTGGCGAAATCAACAAGTCGAGGAAGCCACGTGGGAAGCAGAAGATGACATGAAAGAAAAATATCCCCATTTGTTTGAGCATGTCTAGTAGTGATCGTGCGAATTCTTGTCCCTAAGCGAAATGGTATTGAGTCCCGTTTGGTGCAAAAGCACCCCGTTTCTCCCCTAGATGCATTACTATTGTAATTCTTCAAGTTGTGCCAAAATTATATGTGTTGTGCTTGTTTGAATCATATGCCAACCTTTCTCGGTGAAATTTTGTAAGAACTCTTGTGATAAGTAATTGGCCTGTGGTGGTATAGATTGGTAATAAGTGATTTGCAAGTGTGTAGTGAATCGAAATGGTTAAACTATGTAGGACTCATTGGAGTAATCAAACTATGTGCAAAAGTTTGTCAAATGATTGGATATGTGTAAGGAGGGGCGATAAATTGTGTACCAGCTATAAGGATAATAGGAACTGTGTAATGGTGCATAAAAATGTGTATTGGGGGCTCTCTGACAGGTAGATAGGTCCAAATTACAAAGGATACTCTGGCAAAATTTTTCTAAAATATGGGAGTTAGTGGAAAATTTGGAAACTTGCATATCACATTTTTCAAACCAACTGATTTTCAAAAACCCTCATTTGAGGACGAATGATTTTAAGTAGGGGAGGATGTAAGGCCCCGTGAAATTTGTACTCAAGGCATAACACTTCGTCGAGTCAAAATTTCCGTATATGTATTGAGAATATGTAATATTTTACTGATTTTGCACTTAAAAACCAAGAGTCAAAATTTTCTAGGAAATTGCCATTATGCGGTCCAGAATGCGGTCGCAAATCAGTTATGCGGACCGCATTTCTGCCGCAGAGTGAAACAGAAGAATTGTCAAAATTAATGATGAAGATGCAGTCCATTATGCGATCGCATAACCAATATGCGGACCGCATAATCGTCGCATAAATTCCTCAAGGATTGGTGGAGGTCAGTTCTGCGGTGCAAAATGCGACCGCATAATAGGAATGCGGACTGCATTCCTATCGCAGACCCTTCAGAGTTTTGGGGGCACTTCTGCGGTCCAATTTGCGGACCGCATTTCGATTCAGCGATCGCAGAATGCGACCGCAGATCTTGCTCGGGCTTCTATTTTTCTAAATTTTAAAACCCGACCCCTTTGTAATAAAACACCCCAACCCCTCATTTTTAACATTCTTCTGAACAAAAATAAGAGAGAGGAAGAGAGGGTTCTTGAGAGAGAAAGCGATTTCCATCAATTTGGTTCTTCAAAAATATCCGGGCCGGGAAAATTCAAAGTAATTGTCCTCATCCCCATCCTTACAGGTAAAATCCCTAACCTTTTTCCTTGATTTTTAGGTTTAAACTTAGGGGGGGAGGGGAGTCTCATGCATTAATTCTTGAAAGTTATGGTTGAAATTGTGCATGCATGTCTATTAAAACCTAAAATCTAGTAGGAGTAATTGGGTGGGAGCAAAGACTTGTGCAAAGAAGGGGTTAATAACCTAAATATGTTCGGGTAGTGATTTTGAACCTTGAATTCTAAGTTATGTGTATTAATTTGTGCACTATATTGACGTTGCTAGATTATTTGGTTAATTGGAAGTAGAAATTAAAAAGGAATTCAGCTCCAGGTATGTATGGCTAACCTTGACCTTGTAAAATCGCCTTGTTGGTGTTCAAATGTTTGGTATGTGGCATCTACGTGGGTAAATTGTGAAATTCGTGTGATTGGCATGATTGCGAATATGATATGTGGTATTAGCTGAGAAACAAATGACGGAAAGAAATTGTAAGTGATGCAACTGGAATAATTGTGATAGTAACATCTATGGCTCATCGTAGACAAGTATTGTTGTAACGTAAAACACTTGTGAATTGTTGAATATGACAGAAATATTATTAACAGTTATGGAGATACTTGTAAATTATTGTTGCTACTTCTTAAGAAGTGTTGTTGTGATCTTTGTGAATTGTTCATTGTTGTTGTTGTGATTATTTGTGAAATGAAACTGTACGGTGGGATCGGGTTGCGCGCCGCAACACGAAGTAATAAGGTGTGGGTTGTGGTGATAAGGGTGGCCGAGGTAATAAGGGTGGCCGAGGTAATAGGGGTGGAAAGTGATCGAAATCACTGTTGAAATGAAAATATGAGCAAAAATGCGAAATTTATTGATGTGGAAATGTGGAAGGGGAAACAGGAGAGTTTGTAAAACTTGGTTGGCTTGATTGTTCCTTCTTATGGATTTGATTGTTGTTTCTATTACTGTTACTTACTTGTCTATGGCTTGATGTTTACTTGGCGCAATGTTTGTTCATACATACCAGTACAATTCCAGTGTACTGACGCCCCTTTTGCCGGGAGCGCTACATTCGTGTTATGATTGTAGGTGGATCCATAGCAGGTACTCCAGTCCACCGACCGTAGCTCCTTATCACTTTCCATCTGCTAAATTTGTGAGCCCCTTTCCTTTTGGGGCCCTGTGTGGCTCATGCTGCCTTCGTTTTGGGATCTTGTCTTGATATTTGTATAAGGTATAGCCGGAGCCTTGTTACCGGCAAGTGCTGTATCATCCTTTTTTAATGTTAGAGGCTCCGTAGACAGAAAATGTGGGTCATGAACTAAAGTGATATGTATCTTGTATGTTGGGCTATGTAAAATGTAAACCAAGCTAAGAAATCATGTACCGTGTGTATGCTTTGTAATAAAAAGGTGTTTTTAATTATAAATGGTTATTTCTTTTGGCCAATAAGTAATGAAAGAATGCGGGGTAACATGTGGGATAGGAAAGGCACCCAGGTCCGCTTGATTGGGGCTACCCGGTCGAGCGCCGGTCATGTCCCTCGAATATGGGGTGTGACAGATACGGGGCCTCGAGGTCGATTCCAGGGCTCGGGTTCGAGCTATTAAGGATAATCGGGGAGGGGCTAACAGTTATAAAACAATTAGCGAAGGCTCTTTATAGTCAATGATAAGTAGTAAATGAAGAACAAGTATGAATACAATAAATGAGAGCAATAATATTAAGAGAATATGTTAGAGTGAGAAAGGAGAATGTTCTTCTATATTTCGTGTGGAGTAATGGGAGCAACAGAAGCTTACAAAATAACAAGGATCCCCTTTATATAGGAGGGGAGTGCCTTCATAGTACAAAATGCATTAATTGTAAAGATGTGGGATGGGACAACCGGACATGACACCCTGATTTGGGTTCGGAGTAGAACGGCTAGGCTCTGTCAGTCTTAGTTGTGTGCCTTGGGAACTCCCCTTCCCTATCATGGTCGTGGTCACTGTTGTCCCTAGGTCGGGTGTCGACGAACTCTGGGGGAGGGGACTCGGCCATAGCCTTGTAGCCTCGAGGCTTCGAGACGATCTCCTAAAATGCCTTAAATGACGAGAAATTGGACCCTCCGATTTCTCCGTATACAGAAGGTTTTAAGGAACAAGGGTTAAGGCTAAAATGCAGAGTATGAAGATTTGAAGAAAATCTGGTAAGGACCTAAGAACAACTATGAGAATTTGAAGATTAAAGATGAAGATATGAATGTTTGAAAGAAGTTGGTGATAGCTAGAAAATTCGGAGATGGAAGCTATATAAGAAAGTGGAAAAGGAACAGAGGATATAAGCTTTTAATGGGAAGTACGCAACGCTTCGCATTCCAAGACAACCATCCGATGGTGGACATGTGTCCGAAGTCAGAACGACACGACTGATGGGACGTCCCGACTTCTTCATCATTTCGGTCGTGACCTATGAAGGAAGGAACCAGGGTATATCTATTGTTTCTTATTATTTTGGTAAACCACCTATCTGAAAGATGAGGGGACAATCTGTATACAGTAGTGAGCACCTCAATTTCCCGGTGGGGCAAACAAAGCAAGGACATAACTACACGGAATCGGGATCGAAGCCGGGAACCTCTCGTACTAAGGCCCGAACGAAGCGCCTACCACCGGGGCCATCGAGACAATGCCCCCCGAATCCAGTTTGGGCTCCAACACCTCGGAAGGAAAAACCAAACAGTTGTACACGACTAACGAAGGGCCATGATACCCGCGACCAATTAGATATTACGGCGTTGATCTCGACCCGTATCGATAGCAAATCAGTGATTAACGAAAAAGAAGATTTTTATCTTTCTTAGAATCGTACTTAGGGTAAAACTCCCTTATATAAAGGGGAAGTTTATTTTTCAATAGGTACACTGTAGCACACATATCAAGGCAATATACACTTGTTTTCTCTACTCCTAAAATTAATTCAAAGTTCTTAGTTTTCCTCATAGTTCTTCATAAATATTTGGCTTCGAATCGAGGGTAGAACAGTCACTAAGCTCAGACCCGAGCTCGGATCTAACATCACAACTGGTTAGGTTATTTATTCTATCTTCAATTCACTTATTTAACTTTATTGATCACTTGTATTGAACTAGTCCACATATCCTTAAAACTGCGTGTAAGTTTAATTGTTATTCATTTTAAGGGTAAACAATGTGTTTCTTTTTCTCTCTTACCGTGTGGCAGGCTGGTAGCAGCAGATGTTCAATTAAGAGATGGACCTTTTTTATTTTTTTATAATTTGTGGAATTTTAGAATCTGGTGTTATGAGATGGAGATTTGGAGTTTGTAGGCCACTGCATATAATAAACTAACTTTTTAATATGACACTCTTTCCTTTTTAGTCAGCCCAAAAACAATGTTCTTTTCTTAGTTTAAAATAGTATGTGTTTAAAGTTTCTAGCTTACTCTTAATGAAATAATTTACAGCTGCACAATATATCTTTTTAGACCACAACTTTCAAAATCTTCCTTTTATTTAAACTATGTGCCTAGTAAAATATTGCCACATGAATTGTAAAGGAGGGAGTCCTAGATAAAGTACTTTTGGTATCATGTTAGATGACAGAGTAATATCTTCAAGAATAATGTCACGATCCAAAACCACCAATATGTCATGACAGAACATACCTATAATGAATTATAAATAACAGAAATGGCGAAAAAATACAAGTCTAAAGCCATCAACATAGCGTCATAGCGTCGATACATAATAAATGTCCAATTAACTAGTAAATACAGAGTCATGAGCTCTAAAATAGAAATACAAGTCTAAAATGCCCTAACAATAGTGTATGTATGAAAGACAACAGTACAAAATGAAAAGAGACACCAAAACTGCAGTCGGGATGCAGCTCACCATGTCTCTCCGAGGATAACTCAGCAACAAGCCTCTTCTTCTGCTGGCTCGGTCCAACACCTCGATCTGCACAATTATGTTCAGAGTGGGTTGCTTGTTTTTAACGAGTATCAAAACTAACCTCGGTGACAAAATAGAAGTAAGAATTATAAATGATACTCGCTAGTTGCCTATACAGTTCATAAATCCAACAAGTACAGAACAATAATATATCAAGTCATGAATCAAAAAAAGAACCACCTTGGTGCACAGAAACTCAGTAAAAAATCCAGCATATAAAGAAGATACACAGATACATCAGGTACACAATCATGAAGATTGCAAGAAAAGACAAAATGCAATAACATAAATCAAACACTGACCAGCTTTTTCCTTAGAATTTCCATAACCGAACCAAACCATTGATCAACTTTTCTCAAACCGTGTGTACACCATTAAGAAGTCACATGAGAGGGTGACCCTAGGGGGATGGATCCATATCCACACACTGCACGGCGTAGTCACATGCGATAAATATCAGCCGCATAACGTCACGTGCCATAAATATAAATATCTCAGATCCGCACGGCGTGGTAACTTGCTCATAATTACAATATGCCCGGCGTGGTCACATGCTTAATATTATAATGTGCACGGTATAGTCACGTGCTCTATATCACGATATGTAAGGTGTAGTCACGTGCTTAATATCACAATACGCATGGCGTGATCACGTGCTACTAGTCCGATGTGTATCGAACATAAAGAAGATATAAATCAATATATATGCATAATCAATGACCATTAAATTTCATACTTCTTGACTGATATAAGTGACATACTAAGGTGTACGCATGTGTAAAGTGTACTATCATAGGACAAATCAGGCATATACATCATTAAAGTAGCAACTATCAAGTTCAATCAGGGGATTAACCTCTATGTGATCTCAACATGGCTCAAATAGCTCAAAACAAGGGTATAAACATAAGAACAATTACAACATGAAGTTTAGCAATGAACCAAGGTATATCATGGCCTAAACACTACCATGAGCATGAAAATACACCGGTGCATGCACAAGGGCTCAACCCTGTTTAGGTAAGATACTTACCTCAAGCAAACTAATTCAGTACTCTAAGAAGCTCTTGCCGCGTGAATCAACCTCCAGACGACTCGAATCTAGCCAAAATAACTTAATATCATCAACAAAAGGCACAGGAAACAACACCATATAAATCTAGGATCTTGAATCAACTATACAAACTCAACCCAAAAAATCAACCATAGGCCCGCACCTCGATACTCGACAAAACTCATATAATTCGAACACCCAATCCAATACGAGTCCAAATATATATATTCCATCCAAATCCGATATCAAATCAGTTTTTTACTTTAGAAAAGCTTTTACTAAATAGATTCATCAATACATTTCAAAAATCAAGGTTGGAATCATGCATAATGAACAAATCCGAGTAAAAAATAAATACTTACCGTAATCAAAATCGTGAAAATTCCCTCCAAAATCACCCAAATCCGAGCTCAATATCTCAAAATGTGATAAAATTACCAAAACCCTGGAAATAGAGTACTTAGATAATCTGCTCAGGCACATGCATAGCAATCACAAGACCAACATTGCTATGTAATCACATAGGACTTAATCCAACCCAGCCACATGTCTCCGCGAATGCGAAACCTGGGCGCGAATGCAGATCACAACCTCTCAGAGCTTTGCTAACGCGACGCATCTTACGCGACCACGAAGTGTAAAACCAGCCTACCTAAAACTCCACTCCGCAATCGCAAGCCTACAACCGAGATGGCGATTAACAACCTCTGAGGACTAATTCACTTAAAACTGTGTGTATATACAGCTTGTTGTTGTGTCTTGTTGATGCCATTTTGGCCTTGTCCATCTAATAGGAACCAGCTGCACTCCTAGGTAATTCCATTGGAGTAAAGAAAATATGATCATTCTCCTCAACCATAAAGCTAACTTGATTAAATTAACGTGAGTAATGTTGGATCACAAAGCTAACTTGATGGAGTAACTGTCTAGTGTCCAAAAATAATATCCCTTATTTGCCATGCTAACTTTTTAGTCCCTTTGACCATTTTGACCACAACCATAAAGTCACATTCTTTTTTGATAGAAAAAGGTACTTATATTATATCATAACATAGGTAGGGCTAATGCCCGATAACATTGTCATTAGTACATATGCCGTCATAACCTAATATTATGCCTTTTAAGGCACAATCATTTCCTAGAGCAGCCATACGACCACATTGGTCACTAGAACAGTTTCTAGCATAAACATACCCACCCTGATCCTTGTCATATACATCTATAATAAGTTCAGATGGCAAAACAAAAGTACATAATTTATTCTAGCTACTTTGTATTAGTGCTGCTTTTGCCAAAAGATGAGCCACCATATTCCCTTCGCGGAAGCTATGCTTCAATGTGATTGTCCCCTGCCTGGATGCCTCCTCCATTAACAACCTGCATTCATAATTAAGTTATTATTAGTAGGGTAATCTTCACTTATGAGGCGTATGACCTCTGTGGCATCAGTTTCTACTTCAACTGGGAATGTGAGTTCCCTGATAATAATTTGAATTGCATGCCAAAAAGCTTGGAGTTCAGTTTGTATTGGTGATGTTGCTTGAATTTTCTTTTAAAACCCTGTCTTCCATTTCCCTTTGTAGTCACGAACTACTCCACTGATGCCCCGTTCCAGGTAGTTGCTTTTGAATGCACCATCTATATTAACCTTAAACCAACCTTTTGGTAGCCGTTCCCATTTGACATCAACTATTATGAATTTGATGTAAGTAGTGATCTTGCTTGTGAGAAGGGTGTATTCAATTGTTTGATCAATAATCTTATTAGCAAGTATGTGAGATTTTTTGTTGTTGATGTTATTATGGTTTCTGTTGTTCCAAATGCCCCAAAGAGCAAATGGTAGTACATCTTTTCAAATTACATGAGTAAAAGAATTCTTTGGAGTTGTGTCTCGTAGTAACTCTAGCAAGTTGTTAGTCAGCCCATTATTGTTAATAGACACTCCTAGGGTTTGCCAGAAATTCTGAGCTATGTGGCATTCCCAGAAGATGTGATATATAGATTCATTGTTAGCCTTACATATTGGGCATGTTGGATCAATATTAATATCAATTTTAGCAAGGTAGCCTCTTGTTGGGAGTCTTTTATGGTAGAGTTTCCAAATGAAAAACTTAATCTTGTTAGAGCAATGTAACTCCCAGATCCACATAAAGGTGTGTGTGTGGGGTTTTTGGTCATCAACTTGGTTTTAGGAAGAGGAAGTTGTGAATATACCACTTGGGTTAAGACTCCAAATGAGATTGTTTGGGTGGTTGCTTTGGCAATCTCGATCTAGGGCTTTTATACTGTTTGTGACTATTTGAGGGAGATTAAAAGAAATTTTTTCTAAATCCCAACCTTTGTTATCCCAAATATCTTTAATGGTTAACTTGTCCTCATTTTTACTTAACGGCCCCGAAATAATATTACGAAGACTTTCAATATTTGGAATCCAATTGGAGTCCCAAATATTCATCTGGGAATGTCTATCTACTGGCCACCTAATGCCCGTATGGCATATAGTCCAACCCGTTAGGAGGCTTTTCCAAGTGATTGAGGAGCCATTTATTCTCTTTCTCTTCCCATAAACGCTAATGAGTATTTGAGCCCATAAGGAGTTTGTACTAGTAATGATCCTCCATGCTAATCTTGTTAGGAGTGCTAGGTTTTTTAATTTAGCTTTCTTGATGGCCAAACCTCCATTAAGCTTAGTGTCTGTGACTGTATTCCAGCTCATTAGGTGGAATCTCCTTTTATCCCTCGTACTTCCCCATAGGAAGTCTCTCTGGATCTTGTCTATTTCTTGAAGTGTTTCTGTTGGAAGGAGACTTATTTGCATTAGGTGGTTTGGCTGCGTATTTAAAGTAGATGTTATTAACGTGCACCACCCCGCCATGCTAAGCCACTTTGCATTCCAATTGTTTAATCTAGCACGCATTTTGTCAAGTAATGGTTGGTAATCCTTATGCCTAGGGTAGTTATTTAACATTGGAAACCCTAAATAATTACCAAAAGTGTTGCTAATGGTAATCCCAAAAGTGTGAGTAGCCATGTCCTTCGTGTGTTTATTACAACTCCTAGACATGACCAATTTAGATTTGCCTTTGTTGATGCTTAGGCCGGACACATAACTAAATTCCTCCATGCATCTGCTAATTGTATTAAAAGTTTTCTGCTTGGCTTCACCCATAAGAGAAAAATCATCTGCAAAAAACAAATGAGATAGGGGTGACGTCCTAGGATTAAGTTTTATAGGCACCCATTTCCTTGTATCTACTTGGTGGTTAATTTTTTCAGAAAGCATATCCATACAAAGTATGAATATGTAGGGTGACATGGGATCCCCTTGTCTAATGCCCCGTGTGGGAGTGAATTCCTTAGTTTTGTTACCATTGACTAAAATGAAAATTGTACTTGTAGTAATACAACTAAGGATAAGGTCACTAATTTTCCTAGGAAATTTAAAAAAGCTAAGAGTTCGATAGAGTAAGACCATTCCAATTTATCGAAAGCTTTTTCCAAATCAAGCTTTAGTACGAAATTTTCCTTTCCTTTGGCTAAATTAAATTTCTTTCAAACTTCTTGGATGATGATAGCATTGTCACTAGCTCTCCTACCCTTTATAAAGCTAGCTTGATCAATATTGATCAATTGGTTAAGAAAAGGCTTGATTCTGTTGGCAATCACTTTAGTGATCACCTTATAAATCATGTTACAAAGACTTATTGGTCTAAAGTTCTTCAGGGTATTAGCATTTTTTATTTTTGGAATCAGGCAGAGGTATGTCTTGTTTACCTCATAGGGAATTGTTGACGTTTTAAAAATGTTTTGGCATAGATTGATTACCTTGCTTCCTAATATGTGCTAAAATCTCTGGACGAAGAATGGGTGTAATCCATCAGGACCTGGTGCTTTATAGGGATTGAAAGAAAATACGGCTTTTCTAATTTCTTGATTTGTTAAAGGCCTGTCTAGGGTTGAGAGATCAATTGGAGAGAAATTGGCAGCATCATTTTTAATGAAATTCCAATCAGACCTATCATGGGATGTTGTAAAAATGTTAGAGGAGTGTTGTGTTACATGGGTAATTATGGAGGATTGGTCTTCAATCCAATTTCCTGAGTCGTCTTTAAAGAACAAAATATTGTTTCTTATCCTCCTATTAGTTGCCATTATATGAAAAAACTTAGTATTAGCATCCCCTTCGTTTAACCAATTTACTCTAGACCGAATTTTTCAGTAGTCTTCTTCCAGCTTAAGAATTGTATTATACTCCTCAATTAGACTTGTTTCTAAGTGTTTAAGGAAATAACTGGTTGGATAATTAGTCGATTTTTGAATCCCACCAATTCTTTTTTGGAGTTTTCTTTTCGTTGCAAAAATATTTCCAAAGGTCATATTTTTCCAATCTAACACATTTTTTTGGAAGGACTCAGTACCTCCCATTAGGTCCTTATTTTCTCCGCTAGTAGAAACAAGCCGGCTGAAATCTGGATGTGAGCACCAATATGTCTCTATTCTAAAAGGTCTGTCCTTATTGGAATTTATTCTATTGTTGAGGTTAACAAGTATAGGATTATGATCAGAATGAATTTTTGGAAGGTGAGTTATGGTTACGTTGACATAGGCTTGTAACCAGTTATCATTTGAGTAAATCCTATCCAGCCTTTCCATTATTAGACCCTTTCTTCTCCTACAATGGTTTGACCAGGTGTATTTACACCCTGTAAAACCCAAATCAACTAGGTTACAATAGTTTAGGCAATCTATTAAGGAGCTTGCTCGTTTTTGGTTTATATTTCTACCCCCATACTTTCCACCTCCTATCCTTCCTCCTGTATCCCTTGTTGGTTTGGCATGTTTTGTGCTGGTACTTGCTCATCCATTGGATCTGGTTGTGGGTCGTGTTGTTTGTTGTGCATTTCCAGGGCAGTCCATTGTGTGAACACTGGTTTAGGAGCATTAGATCCTCCAGAGCAAAGAATGGAAGATTCAGAGGTGGGTTTTGGAGCATCTGCTGGTTGGGGTTGTGTGAAATATTCCACATTTGTTGCATGTTATTTACTAGGTTTTGATTCATTGATAGGCTAGGGGTTGAAGAACGTTGTTCATCCACATTTGGTTTACATAATTGTTCACGGCTAAGCTCATCCCCTCTGAGATCAACTGGGCTAGGAAGTGAGTGTTTTGAATTATGAGGATGGATTCCTGCCCATTTATCTCCATGTTGAAAGATACTGCATGGCCTTGAAGCCCCAGTTCCACCCACGATTGTGGTATGTGGTTGGGTGGGCTTGGTGGCTGAGCATAGATCACCGAATTTGATGGGAATTGAGGTGCGAGTTTTGGTAGATTGTTCATGGTTTGATTTCGAGAGAGATGAATCGGTTGTATCAATCGATATCTTCTCCTTAGTGTTAGTGGAGGTCTTGCCATTTTGGTAAGCTTGTGTGTTTATATGAGGAGTAATAGTAAGGTGATTGGGGGGGGGGGGGTTGTTAATTATTGCCTCTATTTGTGTAGCTTGGGCAGACTGTTGCGTGAGGTATTTATCAAAATCCTGCATGGATATATCCTCCGCCACTTGTCTGCTTTTATGTTCCAAGTGTTTTAGGGGGGATTGGTCATGAGTGTTGGGACATGCATGCTGAGTAGGATTATTATTATTATTATTAGTTTTGTAATTAGTATTAGTAGAGTAATTGATTACTTCGTTGCTTACCGGATTGGTGGTTGTGTGGGTGATATCCAATTCCATTGTATTAAGCAAAAGATTTTGTTCATTAATCATGCCTGGACTTGGTGCCACGTCTGTGACATTTGTAAGGAGGACAGCTTGTTCTTCATGCAAAATCTTTGTTTTTTGATTTTTTTTATTGTTTTCCTCTTTTCCCAAAACCTTGTGTTGTTTCACTAGTTTAGCTTGACTGCTTTCACCTTCATCATTCTGTTTAGCAACTTGATTTTTGTTAGCAAAATTTTGTTCATTATTAAGATCAGATTGGAGTAATTTGTTAAAATCTATTTGTTAATATAACTTAATGGCTGAGTATTGAGATACTTACCTGACACAACATCATACATTCGAACATTTATACCTGGGGATATGTTTGCACTAGCCTTATCCATTTGCTGATTGGCTACCTTAGCTTTGCCTTTCCTAGGGAATGAAACTGTCATCCGTTCCCCTGCTTGCTCGGTTTTGCACAGTGGTGGCTCAATATCTGATTGGCCTCCCTTTGCTTCAGTTGGTAAGGTGACTTGTGTGCAACAGAGGCTTATGTGTCCCAGCTTACCACATGTTTTACATAGGATATCATCAACTTCATATTGAATAGGTTGTTTATGCTGGCCAATTAGAATGTAGTTTTGTATTGGTTGGTCAAGAGGCAACTCCACACACAGTCTAGCATATCTCCCTCTTAACGTGGCTGAGGTGCATGCATCTACTTTGAGCAATTTTCCGATGCAATTGCCAATTCTTGATAGTATAATTCCATCGTAAAATTCCGTGGGTAATTGGGGAAGACAAACCCACACAGCTGTAAAGTTTTGGTGAGCTTCTTTGGCTACAAAATTTGGCACCCATTTTTGGATGGAAAGAAAGAATTCATTGATGAACCAGGGTCCATTATGCAGTATTTTTGTCATATTTTCTTCCCTGGCTAGTTTGACAGTGTAATAATCTTTCCCAAGATCGATGAGAGGAAATTTCTCAGTAATTTTCCATATGTCTTGGAGTTTTTTTTTAGGTAGTGATGCACCAGTCATTCACCTATTAGCTTTATGATGACTGAGAATTTCCAGGGCTGTACATACGTTTAATATCCTCCTCAGTCAGGATTATTTGCTTCAATTTGTTTGATAGCATCCCTGAGTTCGTGGCATCCAAATCTATTTGTTGGATGTCCATGGGTTGTGTTGGGATATCTTCAACTGGTGGAGTAATGTTGTTGTTGATGAAGAACTCATCCTGTAGCAGAATCTCCTTATGGGACAGTATGTTTGGGGGTTGGGGATTGAGTTTATCCGGTGGTTTAGGAGGAATGTAGTTGTGAGTACTGGGGTGTTGTTGTAGTGAGAGGTCGCTCATTCTCTCTCTAATCATAACATAAAGTCACATTCAAGGAGGATGTTCTGGTAACCATATGAAATACACTACTTCACCCCTTGCCATTCTACCTTAGACTATGCCAAATTGCATGCTACTACTCCTTTCCAGATTATATGCAAAACTAGGTTACTAATAGGATCCCTGATAATGCCTCCAGCCCCTATAATTTCATTTCCCATTTCGACTACCACCGTAATTGATGTTCACCCAGTTGGATAGAGGTTTTACCATTTAAAAATCGAGCATTTAATCCTATGGGAAAGAGATAATATCTGGTCATATATATATATTCCAAATCAGTGCCATGGCCATTTCTACTGCAATGGTGCTTTGATATGGACTAGTTAAATAGATTAGAAACTGGTGCTTTAATGTAGTCCTTGAGGTTCTAGTATTTTCATACTCGAGGCACATCTTGCCTTCAAATTTCCCAACAAATGACTATGGGAGTAATTATCAAAATCTCTTGATTAATAATATTTTTTGATTTAATTGACCACCATCTTATGAACATAACTTTGATAGGGAGCATTTCCTACTTATTGCTCAGAGAAGTGCAAAAGAGTTCCACAAGTCCCTTACCACTTCACCATCAATAAAAGTATGTTTGTTAGCACCACTTTAGTCTGCGAACAACGTAGACATCGAAAGTTGTAGAAGATTAGGAAGTAGATGAGTTCATCAACTTTAGGCATCTATTAGTTATGTTCATATTTCATGTAGCAGTTTTTAATAGTAGCAGTTATTAGTAGTAGGCCACTTTCTCATTACACTTGTGTTAGGAAAATATTTCCCAATTGTTTGGTGGGTGGTTAATCCATTAATATTTCTATTTAAAATTATTTGAATTCAGTAAAACGTATGCAAAATATTATTCCAGTCTTTGAGTACTTTAACCCAAGAGATTGCAACTTCTCTCTTAACCAACCAGCACCATATGTCACAAAAGAAAACCTCTTCCCAAACTCCTGATTTACTCCATATTAACTCTAATTTAGTCTTGCGTCGTTCCATAACTAGGTCCGTAACAAGAGACTGTAACAACTTAGTATCAGAGAAGGGACTAATAGGAGACTAGATCCAACAACAACTGGCACGTGGAAAGGGTTTATCAAATGGATCGCTTGGATGAAATCACTGGATCGCTTGGATGAAATCACAAAGGATTTATCAAATTAGAAGGCCGATTCTGAATCAATTAAAATATTAGCGGTATACGGTGGAAATCGGGGCTACCCGATTTTGTCCTTCATGGAGAAAAAGATATCACGTGGAAAGGCCAGAACGTCGAGTCCGGGGTCGAAGTTTCTTTCCAAGATCGAGGTCAACATTGTTGATACTCAATCTTTTCCTCAAATTTTAAATATATATACATATACTTCCAAAATAGTGCATATGCATCATCATTTGATTTATAAGCATACAAAAATATTTTTCATAATTTTACATAATTTTTAAAGGCTTCAAACCAATTTATTCCTGCATTTTATTATATATAAATATCAAATAATTATCCTCCAAACTATTTTATGATGATTTAACCGTCTCAACATATCATTTATTCCAGCAAATGTTTAAATACTTTTAGTGCATTTTTTCTAATTACGTTTATATTTTTTAGGCTAAATTGTAAATTTTACAATAATAGCCCATATGCATGTATAATTATATTATTTATACAGAAAATGACTTTCTATATTTTAATAATGTTAAGAAATTATTTTAAATTATTTTCGTGCTCAAATGACATTTTTATTATTTATTAGTTGCTTTTAAAAATTATTTATTCATTAAATAGTGAGTATTTAAAATCTAGCCCTAAAATCCCCTATTTTCGAATTTAACCCAACACCCTTACACCAGCCCAATACCCTTGGCCTATGACCCATTAGCCCAATCCCCATGCCCACATAAACACCCGACCCAGAATCCTTTAAATCATGACCGTTGATCTCTAAGATCAACGGTCCACGTTAGACCTGCCCCTTTAAACCAACCAAACCCCTAACCCTAATAATTCTATACCCCCGTTGCCCTAGAACTCTCTTGTCTCTCATGAACCCTAGCCACTGTCTCTCTTAACCCCTCCAAATCCGGCCCTAAAATGGAATCCACCATGGATTCTCTTGCCATATTTGCCTCCCCTCACTACTGGTTCGTCTATGGTGTTACCTAGTTTGCTTACCTAAACATGGCGGGCAAATCTCTTAGAAATCGAACCAAATCTGGTTCAGTTCTTTGACCATGTCCATCTATGTTCTTTCTTGTTCTTTTTTATGGTATAAATCTCTATGAATCTCTGTGTATCTTTGAGATTCTTACTTACCCTAAAACTAGGGTTTTTATATTTTCTTTTATTCGAACCAAAGTTGGTTCAAGCCTTTTATTTTAAGTATTATCTTGTCTATATTCGCTCTATTATGTGTAGATTTGATCCTTTCTAAATCAAACCAAATCTGACTTGATTGTTTGATTTTGAATAGATTTTCGTCTATGTTCATCTTATTCTATGCAGCATGCGATTTTTTATTATTTCCGTCAATTTGTGTGCTGTTCCTAAAATTAGTGTTCTCGAATTTCCTCTTTTCCTTACTGATTTCGATTGATTTCCTTTCTAGTGTTTGACTAATGATTGTCCATATTTATGTCTTAGTCTCTACCACTATATAAACCCCTTCCCCCATTCCTTTAAATAGACTTGGAAATCATTATAACCTCACTAGATCTAAAACCATGCTCTGTTATTTCATCCTATATGTATACGGTGAAATCGGAGGGTCCAATTTCTCGTCATTAAGGCACTTCGGAAGATCACCTTGAAGGCTTGAGGCCACGGCCGAGTATCCTCCCTCGAGGGTTGTCGATACTCGACCTCATGGTAACAATAATCATGGTAATGGTAGACATGGGAAGTTCCCAAGGCACATGGCTAGGACTCACAGAGCCTGCTGGTCTACTCTAAATCCGAATCATGATGTCATCTAGTTGTCCCATCTCCATATCTTTGTAATTAATGCATTTTGTACTATGTTGGGATTCCCCTCATATATAAAGGGGATCCTTGTCATTTTGAAAACCCCTGTTGCTTCGGTTCACTCCACACGAATATACAAGAACATTCTCTCTACTTTCTAACATACTCTCTTCATATTATTGATCTCATTTATTATCTTCATCATTGTTCATCATTTATTGCTTATCATTGGCCATAAAGAGCCTTCATAAATTTTATTATAACTGTTAGTCATACTCCTGTCACCCCGATAGCTCACTGTCGAGCCGCGGAACCGCCCTCAAGGCCCCGATTGTTAGCCTTTCGGTTTGATTATGATCTTATCTCTAACTCTTATTTAGCATCTAAGTCTCACACACGTAGCATCAACTGTATAATAACTAGCATAAAAATAGATCACGTATTTTTATAGTCCCATCAACAAATTTAATTGTTATTACCATTTTCACGGTAACCACTATACTTTCGTCTCGGACCTCACCAGAAGGATCGAATCAGGCGAGAAAATGGTAGAAGCCAACGATAAGAAGGTCGAGACTTACAACTCCAGGGTCGACCAAATTCCAGGAGCTCCCCCGATCTTGAAAGGTGTGGACTCAAAGAAGTTCGTGCAGAAGCCGTTCCCACGGGAAGCGGCCCCGAAACCCATTCCAAAGAAGTTCAGACTGCCGGAACTTTCGAAATACAACGGTACCTCGGACCCCAATGAGCACGTTACTGCTTACACCTGTGCAGTAAAGGGATCCGACCTGAAGGACGACGAGATCGATTCTGTCCTGCTGAAAAAATTTGGAGAAACACTTTCTAAAGGGGCAATGATGTGGTATCATAACTTGGCCCCAAACTCTATAGACTCATTTGCCATGATGGCAGATTCCTTCATAAAGGCGCATGCCGGGGCCATCAAGGTGGCCACCAGGAAATCCGACGTCTTCAAAATCAAGCAAAGGGAGAACGAGATGCTGCGAGAATTTGTATCTCGCTTTCAAATGGAAAGAATGGAACTACCACCGATCTCTGACGACTGGACGGTACAGGCCTTCACTCAAGGTCTGAATGAGCGAAGCTCGGTAGCTTCGAAGCAGCTGAAAGAGAATCTGGTCGAATATCCCGCAGTGACCTGGTCGGACGTCCACAACCGATACCAGTCAAAAATCAGGGTCGAAGATGACAAGCTAGGAGCCCCCTCAGGCTCAGTATACCCGAGCAGGCTCCTGGTGAAGGAGCCAAAGCCAAACAAAGAAAGGTATCATCCATACACCGAAGACAAAAGGAATGCCCCGAGGCGTAACCCACCTTGCAATTATCGTGGGATAGACCGAGGACAGAATCCTCGGGGACTGATCAATAGAGCCAGGTTCGATAGGAACGTGGGGCCAGCAGAGGCACCTCGTTTATCAGAATACAACTTCAACGTCGATGTGTCAGACATAGTGTTCGCCATTAGCAAAATCAGAGATGCCAGATGGCCAAGGCCTGTACAATCAGATCCTTCGCAAAGGATTCATAACTTAATGTGTGAATTTCATAACACACATGGCCACAGGACCGAGGATTGCCACCAGCTCCGAGAGGAAGTAGCTAGACTACTCAACAAGGGTCATATCCGGGAATTCCTAAATGATCGGGCCAAAAACCAGTTCCAAGAAAGAGAGGCGGCTAAGAAGAACGAAACGAACGAGCCACAGCATGTCATTCACATGATCTTGGGAGGAATTGATGCCCCAAAAGAACCCGTGATGAGAAGGACAAAAATATCCATCACCAGAGAAAAGCGAACCCGGGGGTACATACCCAAGGATGCCCTCACATTCTGCGAAGAGGATACTGAGACCTTGTCTCAACGTCACAATGACACACTGGTAATCTCTTCCTCGTAAATACAGTTCAAATAAAACGTGTACTAGTGGATCCAAGTAGCTCGGCCAACATTATCAGGTCGAGGGTAATAGAGCAGCTCGGACTACTTGACAAAATCGTGTCCGCCACTCGAGTCCTCAACGGATTCAACATGGCGAGTGGAACGACGAAAGGAGAAATTACCCTCCCGGTAAACGTGGCCGGCACAACCCAGAATGTCAAATTCCATGTCATTGAAGGAGACATGAGGTACAACGCCTTGTTCGGGAGACCGTGGATACACTGCATGAGAGTAGTACCATCCACCCTCCACCAAATGATAAAATTCCCGACACAAGATGGGATTAAAACCGTCTACGGGAAATAGCATGCAGCGAGGGAAATGTTTGCCGTGCACGATGTGGCACCAACAACAATGCCTCCCCTCGCGAAAGAACCAATGGGTAATCAAACTACATCTCCGGGTAAGCGCGATTAATCAAAGCAGAGAACTATACTGCGTCCTCATCACAAGCGACTGGGACATATCGGACCTCGCAACATCACCGGCACATCCCACACTAAGGTATAACCATCACCCTTTTCATTTTATATTTCGCACTAACCCTTATGCAGGCGCGCAATCGAAGCAGTCGAAACGCTAATCCAGCTCGAAGATCTTAAGGTTATAAAGCATCCTGTGCACTCTTTTCCTTCGGCCGAGTTTTTATCCCGTAAAGGGTTTTACCAGCAAGGTTTTTAATGAGGCAACAACCACATGTTGCCTAAGGAAAACTCAACAAGTATTCAAGGCTTCTTTTGCAATCAATCTTGAACACTACGGGGCATCCCCCCCGGAAGGCCACTCATCGGAAAGACCAAGAAACGCCAAATAGGGTTCCAATAGGAAAATGATCTACCGGGCCAAACGGTCGAACGAACCGTGTCCGTATAGCCGGACCCCCAACAGTGAAAACATGTATACTCGTACCAAATAATCGAAGAATACCTTTTGTCGAAGCATCTCACACTCCAAAAGAAACTCAGCATTTTCGCAAAAACGATTCCTCCGTAAAAATGACCAGAACACTCGGGGACCGGCGTCGACAATTCAACATCTGAACGACCTTCGGGTCGGGACTCTAAACTCATAAGCCCTCAACGAGGCAACATGAAAATCACCAAACGTCTCCAAGGCCAAAAGTGTCCCGAACACTCGAGGACTAGCATCAAAATCTCAAAAATCGCATGACCTCAGGGTCGGAATCGCCAAAATCGTAAGCCCTCGATGAGGCAACACCAAGTTTACAAGTAAACGGCTCCCGAGCCAGGATGCCCTCGTTGACTCGGGGACTGTTGCCAAGCACCATTCATTAAAAAACCCGAGGCCATAAGACCCTGAGCGGGAAGACTCGATCTCGTAAGACCTACATAAGGCAGCAACAGTATCTGTAAGACCTCAAGCAAGGCATGAACCGCACTTGTACCAAGTGGCAATATCTGTAAGACCTCAAGCAAGGCTTGTACCATACCTGTACCAAGTATCTGAAAACTGTAAGACCTCAAAGGCATGAGAATTTTATAAGACCTTGCTAAAGGCATATACTCGATCTCAAAGTTTAGGCTATATATCAAACTTGTAAGACCTCTAAAAGGCATACCCTTATTATAGACGCCCAAACAACCTCACTAAAGATCAAAAATGGCTCCGGCCGAGCTCAAATGACTACGGTCATAAGGTTGTACCAGCCAAACTAACGCGACTCGGGGACGCCCGACCGTTGCTACAAAATCACAGGCCTTCAATTACTTTGAATCTACTTCGAAAAGAACTGGTTAAAAGGCTACCCTCGATATAGGCAAAAGAACTTCGACCATGTCAGCTCCAAATCACAGGCTTCGAGATACTCAGCCCCGAGCCAAACCTCCCGAGGTGCTCGACCATCGCCACATAGCGGCTCGTAATTGAGGTTCTTCCCGAACTGTTGAAGAGTCGGGCAAAAATAATCTCAAAAGTCCTTAACGAGGGAAAAATAAAGCCCACATAAAAGGTCGCTTTGACCCAAGGCGTAAGAGCCATTGTCGCCAGCCCGCATAAAAGGCCGCATCGGCCCAAGGCGTAAGACCATTGTCGCCAGCCCACACAAATCCGGAAACTTGAGGGTCGAATGAGCTCGAGTCAAAACCCTATTCGGAGACTGAACCCAAAATAGTTAACTGAAAATGCCCCAAGGAAAAAAGCATAAGAGCTCAAACGCCAGCTTACACTAAAAGGTCACTTCGACCCAAGGCGTAAGAGCCATTGTGGCTAGCCTGCATAAAACCCAAGGAGGAAGAGCCACTGTCGCCAGCCCGTGCAAATAAAAAGCTTGAGGGTCAAAAGAGCTCCAGTCGAAACCCAACTCGGCGACTAAGCCCAAAATAATTGATCAAAACATGCCTAAAAACAAAAGCATAAGAGCTCAAACGCCAGCTTATACTAAAAACTCACATCAGCCGAGTACATAGAAGCCTACAGGCCAGCCTAATGAGCCCCAGGGCCATATCACGAATCAAAGGATTCCTACCAAATCAAAGACCAGTTCACCTGGCCAAATTCGAGACAGAAAGAGATACGGAAGAAATAAAGCCGGAAGGTTTTCTTTTATACACATACACGAAAAAACGCAATCTCCATCTACAACCATGATTTGAAAATGCTATATACAGTTGGCAAAATCTACGCCTCCCCCCTAGGGGCTACTGTCGGCCTTATCTTCGCTTTCTTCGACGTCAGACAGAAGTAACCGAGCATCACGCTCGTCCGCCCTCGCTCGCGCCAACTCTTCCTAGAGAACAAAACCCTTAGCATAGATCTCCTCGAGAGTCTTCCTTCGAGACTTGCAACGAGCATATTCTTTGATCCTCACTTCACGGTCGAAGATCCTTTTCAACTCAGCTTGTGCATCAGTAGCGTCCTTTAAATAAATCGCCATCACTTGGTCAGACTTAGTTCGGCTCATTACAGCTTCAGCCCGGGCATCAACGATCTCGTCCCTTACCTTCGAAAGCTCGAACTCGAGCTTCGTAATCGCAGCCTCAATGGCAAGAACTTTAGCCAGGGAATCCCCTTCCTCTAAAGACTGAACCTCTGCCTGAGCTCTTAGCTCATCATGTTCACTCTTGCCGGCTTCATCCGGAAGATGCTCCAGGGCCTCCGTCTTTTTCTGCAACTAAGATAAACAAAGTGTTAGCCTCAGAAGTGAGAAGGCGGAACACAGACTCATCCGGGACAGAAAGTTACCTGCTCCTTCAAGTAGCTCTCTTAATTAAGGCTCCGACCCACTTCATACCGCAAATGTGCCAGCTCGACTTCCTTTTCATCGCAAAGGAGCCTAAGGGATCTCTCCTCATCCAGAGCTTTCCGCAGCCTGGCCTCACTACGAAGCAGCCCGGACTTAAGCTTGTCGAAGGCCTGCAAAAGAAAATCCGATAAGGAAGGGAAAATGCGAAACTCAAAAGGCCTATGCCGAAACTCACCACGAAGTGAAGCCGTCGGGCTTCCTCAAAAGCCAAGTGCACATCTGCTAACTTAGTTCCCTCAGCTCTGAAAGAATCGACTCCGGTCGAGGCACGGTCGTTCGAAGTATGCGACCCCGGGTTTCTAGTATCCCTCGAAGTACTGTCAACGGAAAAAAAAGGCGACGGCAACAGAGAAACCACCTTCCCAAAACCAGGAACCACGAGCGCGGCAGGCTCAGATGATGCTTCCGCTCTAGAGCCCCAGTCCAGTTTCGCCTTGCTTTGAGCGCCACCGCCCTGTAAAGGCATCTCCCGCTTATTATTATCGTTCTTTAGCCCGAAAGCTAGCAACCCTTCCCCCTCTCTAAAGGAACGCTGCCTCGCCTCGAAAGGCCCTCCGGTGCCTACAACAGCAAGATTAATACACAAAAAGGGAAAATGCCTCTCCAAGTGAAGGAAGAGAAAGGAAAAAATAGTGTAACACGCACCATGATGTTCCGTTCCCCATCTGCCCTAGGACAAAGCTCGCTACCTGCGCTCATCACAAGTCGAGTGGGTTGCCAACTTCCGACCCCCAATCCGGCGGATAGGGAACGTCGCTTGGCGCCCATGCAACCGCTGCAGAAAAAGAAAAGATGGAACTGTTACGAAATTAGCCTTCACCGTAAACAAAACTGAGAAGGCACGGAATGTACCACTTACGTGTATAGTTCCATTCCTGAGGGAATGGCATAAGCTCCAGAGGGATAATGTCAGCTGTACGGACTCGGACGAATCGACTTATCCACTCCCGATCTCCATCTTCCTCATCTTCAATAACGAAGGGCGTGGTCGACCGGCATTGCAAGGTTAGCAGACCCCGATGATGAAAGGGTCGGTACAGCCTGATGAGATGACTGAGCGTGAAGTCGAGCCCCGCCTTCTCCGCGAAAAATCTCATCATCAATACTATCCGCCAAAATGACGGGTGGATCTGCGCCAATGTGACTCGATAGTTTAAACAGAAGTCGAGCACAACCTATCAAGAGGCCCCAATGTAAAATGATATGTGTACAGATTCAGGAACCCATCAGCACGATCCGCGATACCTTCATCGGGTGAAAGTATCTGTAACACCACTTCCTCCCCCAATCTGAAGTCTTTTCTCACTAACCCAAGGTGTTCTTCTCCTATCAAAGAAGCATTCTTCAAGGTACGCTCTCATTAGTCCTAAATACCGGAGGGGGAACTCTCCCTCTCTGCCGGACAAACCCGGATGTAGTAGTCATGGTGGTGGCAAAATCAGAGAACTAGAGCAGGAATTTATGCAAGTACGTTAGTACTGAAGTCACGAAAGGCTCAACATAGGAAAAGGAAGGTAACCGCTTAAAATAATGGTATCTCCAAAGGGGCACAAACGACCCTATATAAGGAAAGAGGGGCGACGGTCCGCCTGCCTAATAGGCGAACGACATCATCGCCAATTCCGAGGTGGTACCCGACCTCGAGGATCTGCATCAAAAAGAAGTTAGGCTCCAGTAAGCCGACAACATTATCGCCAATCCCGAGGTGGTACCCGACCTCGAGGATCTCCATCAAAAAGAAGTTAGGCTCCAGGAAGCCGACGACATTACCGCCAATCCCGAAGTGGTACCCGACCTCGAGGATCTCCATAAAAAAGAAGCTAGGCCCCAAGAAGCCAGCGGCTTCGCCGCAAGTCCCGAGGTGGTACCCGACCTCGAGGACCTCCATCAAAGGAAAGTTAGGCTCCAGGAAGCCGACGGTATCATCACAAGTCCCGAGGTGGTACCCGACCTCGAGGACCTCCGTCAAAAAGGAGTTAGGCTCCAAAGAAATAAGCATTTAAACTCCACCCAGATAGGCTTGATCACGGGGTACGATCTAAATTCGGGTAAAACCTCGTTCGTGATCTACCGACAACGCCTTAGGGCTATCTACGCTAAGTTCAAAGCAGGTTTCCGGGTTGCTCGGGTTTGAACGAACCTCGCTCCGGGACTGCCCTCGAGAGCTTAAAGGCAGTCCCTATTCTTGGGCTCCTGAGCAAATTTCCCTCGAAGAGTATTGCAAGGCCTAAAGACTGTTCTCGAAAGTCTAAAGGTTCAAAGCGTTATCTTCATTCAACCTGAAGTAAGGGTCCCGACGACCCGAGTTTATCGGTCCTATCGGGGCTTGGTTCGAGGAAAGGCAAAGGGTTCCACGGGGAGCCGTACTAATCAATCAAAGGTCAGAGAAATACACTCTCACATGGGCTCAGTATCGACACCGACCGCTAGGATCATACATTCAGAGTTTCCATAAGTACAAATAAATGGAAGAATAGCAAGCATCAAAAACAAAATTGGGGAATCATCTTTGCATTCGTAAACATTCGATTACAAAAACCCACACAAAAACCCACGAGGGGTCCTTACATATGGTTGCAAAAGCCCACAGAGGGTCCCTATACAGAAACAAATAAGCGAAAGGGTACACATATAGAAAAAGCCTAGGGCCTAGCCTACTCTCAAAGGCGCATCCTCGGCAGCAGCATCTTCAAACACCATTTCCTCGGACATGCATCCTCGATAGTAATATCTTCGACCGCCACCTCCTCTGGAGTCTGCGGTCCTCCAGAGTAATGTCTCCGAGGGCGAAGATGAAGAAGAGGAAAATGGGGAGATGAAGAAAAGGAAAGTGAGGCGGAAGAAGCAGAAAAAAGAGACATAGCCCGCCGAAGCCAAAGGTTGAAGATTCAGTGGGCATCCACCCTACTTGTACAGCCGCTCCGAGCCCAACTTCTGGGACATTGTGCCGAGCAAGTCCAACGGCCGGTTGTGCCATTTTATACCTTGGAAAACCCAGGGGATGAAGTGCCACACCAGGCCAAGGTAGGAGAGTGAGCAGCGGTGTATAATCTGAATGCTCTCCCGAGCAGCGGTGGAGAGTCCAAACGTCCTCCTAAGTCAGAAGAGGTCGGCCCCCCTATCTCATCACCTCGAGGAGACGACGATAGCAGTAACAGCCGTAACAACAACAACAACAACAGGGACAAGACAACGAAATCTCGCCCGGCAAGGGAAAGTCCAGGCAAAAGGTCATGGCGTGGCTGGTGAGAACGCCACCATATAACCTTTAAGCCATAGGCCCCAAACATGGTTGATAGAAATGGAGGAGGATAGTGAGAAGAAAGGGATGGAAAGATGTTGAAAGGCACTTGGATAAAAAGATGATACCGGAAGGCCCCCATTTATAGGGGGTGATCACATGGTCAACAATGTCATCAATGCCTTTGAAAGACAGATCGACGGGTGCAATCAATGCATTATTGAAAACCGAGTCGACGGCGATACTGTCGCTTTGATGAATGGGAATCGGCAGCGTATTGAATGGCACTGAAAAGTCAAGTCCATGGGACGCCCCGATTATCGTTAAGGCTTACGTCATAGGTCGATATCAACGGTACGACGTCATCATGGGAAGTCCGTGGAGTCGGACATCAAAAATGTTTCTTATCGCTCCTCTCTAAGAAACACGGGGATTATCTGTATACGGCAAAATCGGAGAGTCCAATTTCTCGTCATTAAGGCACTTCGGAAGATCACCTCGAAGGCTCGAGGCCGCGGCCGAGTATCCTCCCTTGAGGGTCGTCGACACTCGACCTCATGGTAATAATAATCATGGTAATGGTAGAAATGGGGAATTCCCAAGGCACACGGCTAGGACTGACAGAGCCTGCTGGTCTACTCTAAATGTGAATCAGGATGTCATCTAGTTGTCCCATCTCCATATCATTGTAATTAATGCATTTTGTACTATGTTGGGATTCCCCTATATTAAGGGGATCCTTGTAATTTGGAAAACCCCTGTTGCTTCAGTTTACTCAACACGAATATACAAGAACATTCTCTCTACTTTCTAACATACTCTCTTGATATTATTGCTCTCATTTATTATCTTCATCATTGTTCATCATTTATTGCTTATCATTGGCCATAAAGAGCCTTCCTTAGTTTTATTATAGCTGTTAGTCATACTCCGGTCGCCCCGATAGCTCACTGTCGAGCCGCCGAACCAACCTCGAAGCCCCCGAATCGACAAGCTCGAGGCCCCGATTGTTAGCCTTTCGGTTTGATTATCAGTTATCTCTAACTATTATTTAGCATCTATGTCTCACACACGTAGCATCAACTGCTTAACAACTAGCATAAAAATAGATCACGTATTTTTAGAGTCCCATCAACAAATTTAGTTGTTATTACCATTTTCACGGTAAACACTATACTTTGGTCTCGGCCGGCTGAAAGCCAAGGCCATTAAGTTCTGGGTTTCGCTTCTTATTGGCAATTTAGAACACTATGGGTTTTGTTTTTTTCTTGCATTT
This sequence comes from Nicotiana attenuata, assembly GCF_001879085.1. Classification (NCBI taxonomy): domain Eukaryota; kingdom Viridiplantae; phylum Streptophyta; class Magnoliopsida; order Solanales; family Solanaceae; genus Nicotiana; species Nicotiana attenuata. The sequence goes on from NC_031990.1 coordinate 38,023,297, forward strand.
CTCGTTTAAATGGTGAGTTAATTGACTTTCGCAATTTCATCCTTATTTCTTCTTATCTCTGAATCTCTGGCTTAACGCATTCCTGGTTTATTTTTAAGCATCACTCTGCTAACTTCTGCATTTACTCACTCATAATGCTACTAGTTCTGGGACTATCTATGTTTATTCACTTAACCCCCTTCCCCCCCCTTGAATCCTTGCAGTAATCTGTGTTGAGACTTTCAGTGTTAGCCATTATGTCACTCAGCATGCTCATACCCCTTTAGTATTTACTTGTGATTTAGAACAATTATCTCAGCATGTTTTGAATTGTTACTTTGAGGTGTTAGGCTAAACCTTTGGCACAAACTGAATTATATTCTGTTAATTAGACCTCCATAACAATGCTTGAATTCTTATTTGCTATTTGCTTACCTTTCATGCTGTCCAGAATCTCTGTAAAAATGCCCTGGCATATGTTATGTGTTTGTGATCTTGCCCCGTTGCTAACATGATGCCCACTTCTTTCTGTGATTATGTGGTTTAGCACAATGTCGCCTTGTTTCTTGTATACATAGCATAGTTTCCAACCATGTTTCAACCTGTCTAGTAATGGGCATCTGTGTATAATAATCCTTCTCAATCCTGCAAACATGTTCTTTCCTTAACTCTTTTAGCATGTGACTGTTCCTATGCTAAGTGTTGAACCTGTTTTTTTCCAGTTTGAATTAAGCTTGTTCTTTAGTTCTGTGATATAATCAACTGTCTTCCTGGTTTGTTCAATTTGGTTGTGTCTATTTAAATCCCTTAATTCCCGTCCTTCAACCTTAGTCCTTTCTCTTTCACGTGTTGCTTGAGTTTNGTGTGAGCATTGCTGGGGGTTCAATTGAGGCCCTTGTGAACTCTGACACACTAGAATTTGGTCTCTAATTCCTCCTCTGAGTGATCTCTGTTAACTTCCTTAGTGTGAGCACTGCCCTGGGTTCTTAAAGCCCTTGGGAACTCTGACACACTGGGGTCTTGGTTCTATATGCACAATTCTATTTTTAAGGCTACTGGTGGAATCATTCAATTCCTGGTTGCTTTATGTCTTTGAGTATGTAACATTGGTGCTGTGGTGAATTGTGAAAAAGAAGGCCTGGCCGGGCGAGGTGTATTTTGGGCCTGCTGTAAGCTCCCTATAGCTATATCGACTCTGTAATTTACAACATTCATTCTGGGTCTGTAATAAATATTGTAATAACATTTTGGGGTATTAGTGAAATTGGGAAATGGATTTTTATCTTATACTTGCAACAAATTGGGTAGAAATCATGCCTATTGGTTCGATGATGTGTTATTATATGTCGTGTGTTAGACGTCATGCCTATAGGTACTTTTTTATGATCAGTCATCATATGTTAGCCATCCTACCTATAGGTTCAATACTTTCTTCAATTGCGTTCTATTTCTACTTGTTAGAGACCATGCTTATAGGAAATAGTGTGATTTAATGTGTGTGCAAAATTATGTTTACATGCTGCTTTATCAACAAATTATAGAAATCATGCCTATAGGATCTAACAAAAAATATCTATTTTTAATTATAGAAATCATGCTTATAGGATCTAAAAATCTACTTTTAAGTGTAGAAATCATGCCTATAGGATCTAAAATCAGTTTTAATTATAGAAGTCATGCCTATAGGATCCGAGTCAGTTAATTAATTGTCCTATTCATTTATTTAGTAGTCCCCAATGCGGTGTTAACTATTATCACTAAAAACCATGCCAATAGGACACGATTAACCAATTCTGAACATAATTCAGTGATCACCATTATCAGTTACTGCATAAAATACCTAGATACCATGCCTATTGTTTTAATCCCTTGTACTTGTAATCAGCAGGAAACTATGCATGTTTCAAAGATTGTAAAATGCCCGCTCATTAAATCTAAATTCATATAGAGATCATGCCAATAGGTTTCTGCAACCTCAACTTATTAAATCAACAACTGTCTTTGTTAATCTGACTTGCGTGCATTTATTGTCTAAATACGGAGGCTAACTTGAGCCCTTACTTACATATATGTGAAAGTCCTAAACTGTTTTGTATGTCGCTTAGTATTTTTCCGTTTTGAGAAACCTAAGTTAAAGTCTAGAACCACCTAAAAATAAAGGTCCAAATGCCTCCTGGACCATAGGCATGGGCGAGTAGTGCACGCGTAGGATACGACTTAGAACTGAGTAGTGTGCTTTAAGTAAACAACTTAAAGAGAGTAATTGGGTAGCAAGAGATTACAGTATGTGCCCGCTGAATAATATAAGTAACATCCCATCTCGAGGGAGTTACGAAGTATTATATATGTTGCACGGGGTGATCCTTTAGGCTAAAGAACTTAGGACCCCCCCCCCCCCAACTTGCCTTTCAATCAATTATTTGTGTTTAATAATGAACTTCCCCAAATCCCTTTATTTTCCTTGATCACATAGACTAATTCATATAATCGAGTTTGGCCGGGACCCATAGTTGTGGACCTCGAAGTGTGCCTAATAAATTCTCTTCGTTGTAATTTGGAGCCCTTACGATCTTTGGTGACGCAAACTAGTTAGACAGAGTTATCTGCAAATAGGTTCCCAAACGCACCTTAACCTGTTAGGCGGCGACTCTCTCTTTCAAAACACCTTCCTTAAAAGAGTTGACGTGTCGAAACCCGATTTCGCGAGAAAAAGGGGCCCGATAGCACGACGACTATCCTGGGGATATTTTTAGGCTCTTACCATTACGAACTTGATCTACATGAATTAGTCTCTCTCGATAAGCCTGTTTTTGTTATTTTGCTGTTACTTGAATATCCCACTCCTATTTTCTCTTTTATTGCTACATTTACATCCTTCTCCCTATTTCCTTTTTATATGCACTCATATGCAACTCTTTGTTTAATTTGATTACAACTCGCATTTCCCGTTATTTCCTAATCATGGTCACTTCTTCCTTGTTTTTCTTTCCTTCATGGCTTTACGTTTATTCAATACTGCATTTATTGCTTTCAAACATGCAAAATACTTGACAACATGTTATTTTATCTTTGCATAAAGCATGCTCCAAATCATATTCCACTCGTGCGTACCATAGCGACACTTGATGACTATCCGCGCTCTTCCTAAAATCACCCTTTAAATTTGGAAAGGCTTATTTGTGGTAAAGCTAGTCGATCTGCGGTCCAATTGACGGTTCCGTGCCTTTCCCTCTCAAGTTGTCTGCTTGAGGGTACCAGTCTAGACTCTTCTAGAAACCCATTACAAAATAAACTGTGCATGCATCATGTCTAAACCTAGTATGAGTTGGAACGCTGTCCGCACAATAACTCACTAAGACAAACCTTGTCCAAAGTCCGCCGGGATTTCCATAATCCCAATGGACACAATCACGATATGTGCATTATTTGTAGAAAACATGCCAATATGTTGATTATCAACATGTAAATAGCTGAATCTAGAGGGGCAAGGGCTAACTTTATCTGTTTTGCGGAAATGAGGCACGAGGTCCTAAGGGTTTGGCATGCTTCGGAATATCCCACCTTTGCTACTGGATTGGTGGGAAAATCTCGCACCAAGTGATAAAACCCATGTGAAAAGAGTTCTTGGGAATTTACCTTCTTTGCTAGACCTTCAGCCAAAAAATGTACTGATCGAGGCCGCTACTATGTTCTGGGATGAAAAGAGGGCTATTTTCCGTTTTGGTGATATAGAAATGACTCCCCTTCTAGAGGAAATATGGGGCTTTGCTGGACTTCCCTGGGATCGCCCTGGTCAATCGGTACCTGAGAATCGTATTTCTTGAGGGTTTCTGAAAATGATGGGTTTTAGAAAGAATGATAAGTTGGTCTGCCTGAAGAAGTCTTATATACCCTTCGACTTCCTTTACGAACGTTATGGGCACAACAAATCCTACCGCCTTTACCATGATTAGTTTGCCATTACTTCTTTGGGTTGGACCCACGGTCGGATTTTTGTGTTCATTGTCTGTTTTCTGGGGATGCTGGTATTCCCAATGCAAGGAGAAAGGATTCACACTCGTATAGCTATGGTTACCAAGACCCTAATGGAAGGAATTGAGGGACAGACCTACACTATTGTCCCAATGATCGTAGCAGAGATATACCGAGCTTTGGACCGCTGCAAGAAAGGATATAGGCATATTGAGGGTTGTAATTTGCTACTACAAATATGGCTGGTGGAACATCTTCAAAAGGGACAGTATCGACAGGAATTTCCGCTACGGCCATGGAATGATGACATAGCTTTTCACCACCCGAAAAGAATGATTTTTATCCCGGATAGGTTGGCACAACCAGGAAACGCTGTGGGCTGGGTACACTTCATTTGCAATTTAACTGACGACAAGGTCCGTTGGATGTTCGAATGGTTCCCTACTAAGGAGTTCATCATCAGGTCAAGAGATCTTCCTTATCTAGTGCTAATGGGATTAAGGGGTATCTATCCTTATGCTCCTATCAGAGTCATGAGGCAAGCTGGGAGGAAACAAGTCATCCCCGAGTTTCCAAGATGGTTTACTACAAAGTAGATTTCCAAGGTGATGTTATTCCATTCAAGTACGAGGCACAACACATGTGGCATCTAAAAATCACTGTGGAAAAGGATACCATCGAGCCAGATCGATACCATGCTGGCCATGTGTGTTTCTACCCATCATGGTTGGTTAATGACATAGCGGGAGAAGTCAAGCCGGGGATTGATTTTGGAAATAGGGTCATAGACGACGCTGCCGAGGCACAAGTCAAATATAGAAGGTTACGCAAAGGATTTTTGAATCTGAGGCCAGACATTTGGAATAGCACAAAGCAGACATGGAAGCAATCAATGGATGGAGAGGAATCGCTACTAAATCAATAGAGAGATTGGAGTATTTAGAGCAGAGATTGATGGAGCTGGAAGGGAAGATGAGAAATAGGGTTGTAGGCTGTCAAAACATGGATGGCAATGAAGGAGGGCTCCTAGCAAGGGCGTATCTGCTGCTGGACATACGCGACCTGGGAACTTGATCGATGGAGAAAAGAAGGCCAAGCATGGAGAAGGTCCCTCTGGGACCAAATAGATTAGGAACTATGTTTTACTTGCTTTCTAGACTCGTTTTAGGCATTGGTTGTAATAAGGCACATGCCATTAGTGACTCTTTATCATTATTGTTGTTTTAGTAGGGATTCGGTTTATTTATCACATTAATGAAATGACGCAGTTACTGGCATTAATTTTCTCCAAATCTATATGTCGCTTAGGCCTAACTCGAGCACAATGAGGTCCCCAAGTTAGGACGCGAATTCATAATTCCGCAATGTGTTTAAATACCGCAAACAACCTTTTGATAGTCCACACTGACTTGTTTAACTTTTTGTTTTCTTCTTTTCTTGATTTGCTTATTCCCGTCCCCTAAGGTTGGTTCGTGCATACTGGCATCATCAGCATATCATACCAGATCATGAGGTCCTCCACCTCCTCCTCCTCCGAATGATCCTAAAAGCAAAGGAAAGGCCAAAATGGATGATACAAGCAATGTCAGCAAAGACAATGCTACGCATGAAGAAAATGTCGAAACTTCAGATGGACGAAGCACTCCAGCACAGAATGATTTGGTTCTACGACTAGAACAAAAGACACTAGAGTTACAACAAGAACTAGAGCAGGTCCAGAACTTGGAAAACCTTTCCCTTACCCTGAACATCCCCGACATCAAACAACAAAACACCAAAAACCAAGCAGCTCCCCAAAACAAACCAAACCAACATCCACAAAATACTTCCGCACCTCATCAATACGTCACGCCTCCATAAAATATCAATCTTCCACCAGTACCGACTCCTCCACAACATCATCATCAGCTATCCCAGTATCCACAAACCACTACCTATCACACTCCTTAGAACGCACCACAACCTATCCTCGATCCTCAAAACTCAACCATCGACCACCACTATACCCAAATTCCTGTAGTCCATCAAAGCAACCCATATATGTGGAAACCTTACCCCAAACTCCTCAACAAACTTTATACATACCGGAGTCTGCCGAGAAAGACATGCTCATCAAGAATATGGCGGAGGATCTTAAGAATCTCACAATCGAGTCCAAGGCGTTGAAGGGGGTAAAGGCATTGAGGGCTTGAACTATGAAGATTTATGTATTCAGCCGAACGTAGAACTGGCTGAGGGTTACAAACCTCCCAAGTTCGAAACGTTTGACGGGGTAGGTGACCTAAAGGTGTATCTAAGGACATACTGCAACAAGCTCGTAGGAGTTGGTAAGGATGAAAGATTCCGTATGAAGTTATTCATGAGGAGCCTCACTGGGGACTCCCTATCTTGGTATATCAGTTAAAATCCAAAGAAGTGGGTTAATTGGGTAAGCATGGCGTCAGATTTCATGGATTAATTCAGATTCAATACGAAGAAAGCTCCTGATGTCTTCTATATCCAGAATCTCAAGAAAAAGCCAACAGAGACTTTCTACGAGTATGCTACTCGGTGGTGATCGGAAGCTGTGAAAGTAAGGCCGGCATTAGAGGAAGAGCAAATGAACAAATTCTTTTTTCAGGCCCAGGATCCAGAATAGTATGAGAGGTTGATGGTTATTGAAAACCATAAACTTTCTGACATCATCAAACTAGGAGAAAGAATATAAGAGGGAACTAAAAGTGGAATGGTGACAAAATTTGATGCACTCAAAGGTACAAAGAAGGCCTTGCAGTCGGGAGGCATATCTAAGAAAAAGGAAGTAGGGGCCGTGATGGTAGCCCAAGGACCAAAATCTCCTCTCACATACCAAACACCTCCACCCACATATCAGCCTTCACCTTCCAGATACCAACAACCCGCCGCCACCTACTATACTTATAAAACACAACCTGCATATTACCACTCAACACCACCAGCCCCCCAAAACTATCAGAAACCCAGACCAAATTTCGACCACAGACCACCCAGACAGTACACTCCTATTGCTGAACCCATCGACCAGTTGTATGAAAGACTGAAGGTTGCCGGTTATGTCACCCCCACTCCCGCTGTTACTATGGAAAACTCTTCCCAGAGGGTTAATTCAAATAAGACGTGTGCCTATCACTCGGGCATGAAGGGACACACTATTGATGAATGTCGCACCTTGAAGGATAACATCCAGACATTGATTGACACCAAATTTATACAAGCAAAAGAGGTTGCACCAAAAGAGACGCATAGGAATGCATTAATTAAGGTTTTGAACAAAGCTTACGTGCCCAACAACATCACTAGTGGAGAAATGGCCAACATGGTAGGGCAAGTATTGGAAAGACATAAGATCACCTTTCACGAAGACGAACTACCATCTGAAGGACTGAGTCATAACAGGGAACTACATATCACCGTGCAATTTGAGGACAAATTCATCGCCAGGGTCCTGATAGATGGGGGTTCAAGCCTCAACATTTGTCCATTGACTACTTTGAAGAGGTTGGTAAAGGCTTGCATGAGATACGAGCAGGAACTATGAATATGAAAGCATTTGATGGGTCTCAAAGGGCCACGATTGGGGAAGTAAACATATGTTTGCAGATGGGTCCAACTTGGTTTGATGTTGAGTTTCAAGCATTGGACATATCTGCTACGTACAATATGCTGTTGCGACGACCTTTGATACATGCTGCTAGAGCCGTAGCTTCTACGCTACACCAAGCCGTAATGTTTGAATGTAATCATCAGGAAGTGATCATTCATGCAGACGGAAGTGATCCCATTTACACCAATCAAACTGTTCTGGTTGTCGAGAATAGAAGGAAGCTGGGTGGAGAAACATACCATCGCATCGAGCGTGTCAATGCAATAGAGAAAGACAAGTGGTAGAGTAATAAGATTGAAAGCATACTATTATGGACGGGGTATGAACACGTTAAAGGTCTCGGTAATAATCTCCAAGGTATTACTATGTCTATACAACCAAAACATCACGGTACCACCTTTGGACTTGGATATCAGTACACCTGGCAGGAGTACGATGATTGGTCGCCGCCATGGCGTGGTCCGTACTACCCTCTTGAACAGCCAGTACTGCGCCTGCACAAGATGTTTCAACAAGCTGACGTGATATGGGGATCTAAAGAAGATGAGGCTTTAGCTGGCCTATGGAATCTTTTTCTAGACGATGAAGACATGGACTACAATGTAATAGTTGAGGAGGAGGAGGAAGAAGGCCATATCATTCAGACCATGGAGAAAGGAGTTATTCTCAAGAATTGGACTGCTACACCATCCCGAGCCTGTCGAGTTCCTGGGTAGTCTGGCAATTAGCTTGATTTATTTTTAAGCAATTTTAAGCATTTAAAGACATTTTCAGTATTCTGTTTTAGGCATATTTTGTTTTGAAATAATTTCTCGAATCATCGAGTCGTACTTGTTTTAATGTTTCAAGATTTATCTAATGCATTGCTATTTTAGTATTTATTATTATCCTTTACGTTTGTACTCTCTACAACATTATTATTACTTATCCTGATGAGCCGACGACTGTGACAAGTAATGAGACAACGCAACATAAGGATAGTGATTTAGAGGAAATAGAAGAAGAAGATATAATCGCTGAGGAAATTGTCAGAGAGGTGGAAAATTTTGAGAATAATCCTCAGTCAAATTTGGACGAAATCGAGATAGTCAACTTGGGAGATTCTGAAACAGTCAAAGAAACCCGCATAAGTATTCACTTGTCACCGTCAGGAAAGAATAGTACACCAGTTTCCTGAAAGAGTATGAAGACATTTTCGCATGGTCTTATGATGATATGACTGGTTTGAGCACGTCTATAGTGGTTCATAAATTACCTACCAATACGATGTGTTTTCCTTGTAAAACAAAAACTCAAAAAGTTCAAGCCTGATATGAGTCTGAAAATCAAAGAGGAAGTCACCAAGCAGATCAAAGTAAGGTTCTCAGAGTGGTCAAATATCCTACATGGTTGGCCAACATCGTGCCAGTTTCGAAGAAGGATGGGAAGGTCGGAGTATGTGTCGACTATCGGGATTTAAACAAAGCAAGTCCCAAAGATGATTTCTCGTTACCCAATATACACATACCTATCGACAACTATGCCAAGCATGAACTCCAATCCTTCGTGGATTGCTTCGCATGATACCATCAGATCTGGATGGATGAGGAAGATGCCGAGAAAACGGCCTTTATCACTCCGCGGGGGATGTATTGTTATAAAATGATGCTGTTTGGCCTGAGGAATGCTGGAGCCACTTACATGAGAACGATGACGACTATTTTCATGACATGATTTAAAAAGAAATAGAGGTGAACGTGGATAACGTCATCATCAAGTCTAGAAGAAGCGTGAATCATATAGCAGATTTAAGGAAATTCTTTTATCGGCTTCGAAGGAACAATCTGAAATTGAATCCTGCAATGTGTACCTTCGGAGTCCTTGTTGGAAAATCACTAGGCTTCATCGTCAGTTGCCAGGGGATTGATTTGGACCCTTCAAAGGTCAATGCCATCCAAGATTTTCCAACTCCAAAGAGCAAGAAAGATTTGATGAGTTTCTTGGGGCGTCTCAATTACATCAGCCAATTCATATCACAATCTACCGTGATATGTGAGCCAATTTTCAAAATGCTAAAGAATGATGCTACAACAAGATGGATTGAAGAATGTTAAAAAGCCTTTGACATAATCAAGGTATACCTATCCACGCCATCAGTCTAGGTCCCGCCGGAACTTGGAAGACCTTTGCTACTCTATTTGTCCGTACTAGACGGAGCTTTCAGTTGTATTTTGGGACAACACGACGAGACGGGAAGAAAGGAACATGCCATATACTATCTAAGTAAGAAGTTCACACCATATGAGGCACGATATTTTTGCTGGAATGCACCTACTGCTCTGACGTGGATAGCTCAAAAATTGACGCACTACTTCTCTGCCTACACTACATATCTCATATCAAGGATGGATCCCCTAAAATACATCTTTCAGAAACCAATGCCTACAGGGAAACTAGCAAAATGGCAGATATTGTTAAGTGGATATGATATCGTCTATGTGACTCAGAAGGCGGTCAAGGGACAGGCATTAGCGGAGCATCTTGCAGAAAATCCTGTAGGAGGAGCTTATGAACCACAGAAAACGTATTTGCCCAATGAAGAAGTATCATTTGTAGGAGAAGATATCACCGAAACGTACGACGGTTGGAGAATGTTCTTTGATAGGGCTGCAAATTTCAAAAGAGTGGGTATTGGAGCTGTTTTGGTGTCAAAGACAAGTCAGCATTATCCGGTATCCGCAAAGCTCAGGTTTCCGTGCACCAACTATATGGCAGAATATGAGGCTTGCATCATGGGGCTCAATTTGGCCATCGACATTAATATCTAGGAGCTGATGGTAATTGGTGATTCAGATCGTCTGATACATCAGGTTCAAGGATAATGGGCTACAAAGAATACTAAAATATTACCATATCCGTATCATGTGCAAGAGCTGATGAGGAGGTTCACGAAGATAGAGTTCAGACATGTCTCGAGAATCCAGAATGAGTTTACAGATGCATTGGCCACTTTATCATCAATGATACAGCATCCGAATAATAATTTCATCGATCACATTAAGTAAGGATCGATGGTCAGCTAGCTTATTGTGCTCATGTAGAAGAAGAAATAGACGGAAATCCACGGTTTCACAATATCAACGAATATTTGACAAAAGGAGGATACCCGGAGCATGCAAATCATACTAAAAAACGCACACTCCGAAGATTGTCCAATCATTTCTTCCAAAGCGGAGGAATTCTGTATAGAAGGACTCCAGACCTAGGGTTATTACGGTGTGTTGATGCCAAAGAAGCTTCCAAACTGCTCGAGGAGATACATGCCGGAACCTGTGGACCATACATGAATGGTTTCGTTTTAGCCAAGAAGATACTAAGAGCAGGATACTTTTGGATGAATATGGAAACGGACTGCATCAGGTATGTCCAAAACTGTCAGCAGTGTCAGATACATGCAGATATGATAAGGGTACTACCAAATGAACTCAATGCAACAAGTGCACCTTGGCCTTTTGTCGCTTGGGGAATGGATGTCATCAGTCCGATCGAGCCCGCTGCTTCAAACAGGCACATGTTCATTTTAGTGGCCATAGATTCATTTTGTCAGGGATCGTATTGTTTGCAGATTCGGGGTACCAGAATCCATCATTACCGACAATGCCGCCAACCTCAACTGTGATTTAATGAAAGCTATGTGTGAAACCTTCAAGATCAAGCATAAGAATTCCACCGCATACAGACCTCAAATGAATGGAGCCGTGGAGGCCGCCAACAAGAATATCAAGAAAATATTAAGGAAAATGGTAAACAACCACAAGCAATGGCACGAGAAATTACCATTTGACTTATTGGGATATCGTACCACAGTTCGCACCTCAACCGGAGCGATTCCCTACATGTTGGTATACAGTATAGAAGTTGTATCCCCGCCGAGGTCGAAATTCCATCCTTAAGAATTATACAAAAAGCTGAACTTAGTGATGTAGAATGGATAGGAAGTCATTATGAACAGTTAGCTCTTATCAACGGAAAAAGAATGAATGCGATATGTCATGGTCAACTTTATCAGAATAGAATGTCCAAAGCCTTCAACAAAAGGGTCAAACTGAGACAGTACCCACCGGGGCAGCTGGTGCTGAAGCGGATCTTCCCACATCAAGATGAAGCCAAAGGGAATTTATCACCAAATTGGCAAGGGCCCTACACAGTTCATAGAATACTAATAGGAGGAGCACTCATACTTGCAGAAATGGATGGAGAAATTTGGCCAAAACCTATCAACTCGGACGCAGTCAAAAGATACTATGCTTAAATTGTTTACATTTCTTCATCTGATATAACTGAACTATGCTTGACCTGATTCCGTTTAAGAGGGGATACCTAGGCAGCCCTTTGGGTTTGGTCACATCTTAATAAAATCTTCAGTTTCCCCATGGTCAGAAACTGGGGCAGAATTTTGAGGAGGACCCTCAAAATTCTGGAGCAAGTCCAGCCAATCTAATCATATGCGGAACGGTCGAAGAATCGCTTATTAAACTGGTGTAGAATTTTGAGGAGGACCCTAAAAATTCTAGTGCAAAGAAGTCGCAATGTCTCTAAAAGTGTCACAGTCATTGGTTCATCTAATTTACTGGATATTGCATACTACTATGTTTTAAACGACTATATTTATCAAATGCATGCACGTTTTTTGAAAACCTTATTTCTATGGTAGCTAAATGTTACTCAGGGTAACACAAACAGGATCTCTAGAGCAAAGCAAAGTAAAGAAAGCAGGCAAGGCACGAACCAACCTTTCCCGTAAAACTCACAATTTTTCTTTGGGTGCACGAACAAGGAATATTCACAAATGCGTACACACATCAAAATCACTATCTTCATAACGACAAAACTATCAAACGCAAATATATCTCCAGATACGAAATACTCTGGTAACACTCATTGTCTTTTCTTTGCATGAGGCTAAGCACTGCCTCCCTAATTGCATAAGGCTAAGCACTGCCTTTCATTGCATGAGACTTAACCCTGTCTCCCTTCCCTTACATGAGACTAAGCATTGTCTCCTATTTTGCATGAGTCTATGCCCCGCCTCCTCAATTGCATAAGGCTAAGCATTGCCTTCCCCTGCATAAGGCTATGTATTGCCTTTCATCTGCATGAGACTAAGCATTGTCTCATCTTCTCGCATGAGGCTAAGCACTACTTTCAATTGCATGAGACTAAGCCATGTCTCCGTTCCCTTGCATGAGATTAAGCATTGTCTCCTATTTCGCAAAAGGCTAAGGCCTGCCTCCTCAATTGCATAAGGTTAAGCATTGCCTTCCCCTGAATAAGGCTAAGCATTTCCTTTCATTTGCATGAGACTAAGCATTGTCTCCTCTTGCATGAGGCTAAGCACTGCCTTCCCCTGCATAAGGCAAAGCACTGCCTTTCATTGCATCGAGACTAAGCATTGTCTCCTCTTTGCATGAGGCTAAGCATTGCCTCCCAAATTGCATAAAGCTAAGCACTGCCTTTCCTTTCATCGAGACTAAGCATTGTCTCCTCTTTGCATGAGGCTAAGCATTGCCTCCCCAATTGCATAAGGCTAAGCACTGCCTCTTCTTGCATCGAGACTAAGCATTGTCTCCTCTTTGCATGAGGCTAAGCATTGCCTCCCCAATTGCATAAGGCTAAGCACTGCCTTTCCTTACATCGAGACTAAGCACTGTCTCCTCGTTGCATGAGGCTAAGAATTGCCTCCCTAATTGCATGAGGCTAAGCACTGCTTTTTCCTCAAGATTAAATACTATCCCCATTGCGCTATCTAAGACTTAGCACTATCCTCTATTCACCTGGGGCTAAGCACTGCCTTCATCTTACACAAGACAACCTTATCTTGTTTCGCATATGACCAAGTATCATATCTTTGCATTTCATGGGCTGAACATCACCATTTTGTCCAAAGGCATTATGGTTTGAAGGCATCATCCTTATAGCCGGAAGGTTATATAAGTATTTAACATTTACCATGAAATTTCTGAAAATTGACCCACCACTTTTTATTCTGGACAAAGGAATCCTGTCTAATTCACTAATTCGGGGGAAGATACTGAATTTTTGTATTTGAAAAAGATTTCCGTAGGGATCTCTGAAGTAGATGGCAGTTGATATGAGGTTGCATTAATCGAGGATACACGACAGAAGGAATTGTTCTATTTCCAAACTCCACCTTTAAAAAGCGTAGATTTTTTTCAAAAGTTTTCTCGAATCACGTGTTTTTCTCCTGGTAAGACTTAGAGAAATGAACAAATATGAAATAAAAAAATGAATCAAATCGCACCATCTCTGTAATAGGTAAATGCCTCTTTTTCTCCTGGAGTTGTCGGAATTACTCGTAATAAGATATTGGCTACAATTGAAAAGGTCTTATCAATAAAATTTCCAAACCATTCCATGGCCTGAGGATCTCTCAATATTGAACACCATTATTCAAAGGCGTCATGGTTCAGAAGCATCATTCTCACGGCCCGAGAACATCATTTCATGGCCTGCGAATCCCTTATATCGTGATTCATGGCCCAGGACGTCATGGTCTAAGGACATCATCCTCACCATCCAAAGACAGCCTTCATGGTCCAAAGGGAATTTGCATCATGTTAAATAACCCATATATATTTGTGTGCACATTTTCTATTTTGCAGGTAATCCAGGAGGTAACCGCTTTTCAAACGGGAGCAATCTTCGCTCTGATTCTATTCACAGGGTTCACATGTTCTAAACGTAACCGACTCCCATCAATTACTCACTTTTCTCTGTGGCTATTCAGATACTTTCTCAATAACACATCCATTACGTTTCAGATTCACATTCCAAAATTTTGCACCCGATACTATCTTTCTCAAAAGAACCTTTTCCGAAACACGCGACCATTCCTATAACAATTCCGTCGGTTTCATTCGCTGCTGGGTCCAGAACAACATATGGCATGATTCCTGTAAAACCCGAGATATGTAGGCAGATCAGAAACCAGGGTTCAGCCTATATTTTTCAAAACCACTCCATTCGATCAAAATTGGTCATTATTTCTTTACCCGACAACTCTTTCATCCTTACCGGGTAAAGTGGGGCAGCTGTTGATACCCAATTTTTCCCTCATATTTTAAACATATATACATATACCTCCGAAATAGTGCATATACAATATCATTTGATTCATAAGCATACACAAATATTTTTCATAATTTTTCATAATTTTTAAAGGCGTTAAACCAATTTATTCCTGTATTTTTTTATATATAAATATCCAATAATTGTACTCCAAACCTTTTTATGATGATTTAGTCGTCTAAACTTATTATTTATACCAACATAATGCTCAAATACTTTTAGTGCATTTTTACAATTATATTTACATTATTTAGGCTAAATTGCACATTTTTACAATAATATCCCATATGCATGTCTAATTACATTATTTATGCAGAATATGACTTTCTATATTTTTATAATGTTAAGCAATTATTTTAAATAATTTTAGTGCTCCAATAAAAAATTTATTATTTATTAGTTGCTTTTATTATTTATTTATTCATTAAATAGTGAGTATTTAAAATCTAGCCCTAAAATCCCCTATTTTTGGATTTAACCCAACACCATTACACCAGCCCAATACCCTTGGCCCAAGACCCATTAGCCCAATCTCCATACCCACTTAAACACCCGACCCAGAATCCTTTAAATCGTGACCGTTGATTTCTAAGATCAACGGTCCACGTTACACCTGCCCCTTTAAACCAACCAAAACCCTAACCCTAATCATTCTATACCTCCGCGCCGTAGAACTCTCTCGTCTCTCGTGAACCCTAGTCGCCGTCTCTCTTAACCCCTCCAAATCCGGCCTAAAATGGAATCCACCATGGATTCTCTTGCCTTATTTGCCTCCCCTCACTACCGGTTCGTCTATGGTGTTACCTAGTTTGCTTGCCTAAACATGGCAGGCAAATCTCTTAGAAATCGAACCAAATTTAGTTCAGTTCTTTGACCCTTTCCAGCTCTGTTCATTCTTGTTCTTTTATGGTATGAATCTCTATGAATTTCTACGTATCTTTGAGATTCTTACTTACCCTAAAACTAGGGTTTTTAGATTTTTTTTGATTTGAGCCAAAGTTGGTTCAAGCCTTTTATTTTAAGAATTATCTTTTCTATATTCGCCTATTATGTGTAGATTTGTCTATTTTTGCCGATTTTTACTTACCCTAGTATAGGGTTTTAGATCCTTTTTAAATCAAACCAAATCTGACTCGATTCATTGATTTTGAATAGATTTCTGTCTATGTTCATCATATTCTATGCAGGATGTGATTTTTTTTATTTCCATCAATTTGTGTATTGTTCCTAAAATTAGGGTTCTGGAATTTCCTCTTTTCTTTATGGATTTCGATTGCTCTCCTTTCTAGTGTTTGACCGATGATTTTCCATGTTTATGTGTTAATCTCTACCTATATATAAACCCCTTCCCCCATTCCTTTAAACAGACTTGGAAATTATTATAACCTCGCTAGATCTAAAACTTTACTCTTTTATTTCGTTCTATACTTTGGTCTCGGCCGGCTGAAAGCCAAGGCCATTAAGTACTAGGTTTCGCTTCTCATTGACGATTCAGAAAACTATGGGTTTTGTTATTTTCTTGCATTTCTCGTTTAACTGGTGAGTTAATTGACTTTCGCAATTTCATCCTTATGTGTTCTTATCTCTGAATCTCTGGCTTAACGCGTTCCTGGTTTATATTTAAGCATCACTCTGCTAACTTCTGCATTTACTCACTCATAATACCACTAGTTCTGAGACTATCTATGCCTATTTGGGTAATCCAAACTTCTTTAGGGCCTATTCAGTTAGTGTATTGACTCTTGAATGTCTATGAACTTGTTTATTCACTTAACCCCTCCCCCCTCGTGAATCCCTGCAGCAATATATGTTGAGACTTTTAGTGTTAGTCGTTATGTCACTCGGCATGCTCATACCCCTTTAGTGTTTGCTTGTGATTTAGAACAGTTATCTCAGCACATTTTCAATTGTTACTTTGAGGTGTCAGACTAAACCTTTGGCACAAACTGAATCATATTCAGTTAATTGGACCTCTATAACAATGCTTGAATGCTTATCTGCTATTTGTTTACCTTTCATGCTGCCCAAAATCTCTATAAAAATGCCCTTGCATATGTTATGTGTCTATGATTTTGCCCCATTGCTAACATGATGTCCTCTTCTTTCTATGATTATGTGGTTTAGCACAATGTTGCCTTGTTTCTTATATACTTAGCATAGTTTCCAACCATGTTTCGACCTGTCTAGTAATGGGCATCTATGTATAATAATCCTTGTCAATCCTGCAAACATATTCTTTCCTTAACTCTTTTAGCATGTGACTGTTCCTATGCTAAGTGTTGAAACTGTTTTTTTTTTCAGTTTGCATTAAGCTTGATCTTTAGTTCTGTGATTTAATCAACTGTCAGCCTAGTTTGTTTAATTTGGTTGTGTTTGTTTAAATCCCTTAATTCATGTCCTTCAACCTTAGTCCTTTCTCTTTCACCTATTGCTTGAGTTCTTTGAATCTCATTCTTAGTCGGCTGAAAGCCAAGGCTACTTAGGTTCAGTCCTTTTGACCCCCCTAGTGTGAGCACTGCTCGGGGTCCAATTGAGGCCCTAGTGAACTCCGATTTGGTCTTTAATTCCTCCTCCGAGTGATCTCTGCTAACTTCCTTAGTGTGAGCACTGCCCTGGGTTCTCGAAGCCCTTGGGAACTCTGACACACTGGGATCTTGGTTCTATATGCACAATTCTATTTTTAAGGCTGCTGGGGGAAACATTCAATTCCTGGTTGCTATATGTCTATGAGCATGTAACATTGGTGCCGTGGTGAATTGTGAAAATGAAGGCTTGGCCGGGCCAGGTGTATTTTGGGCTTGCTATAGGCTCCCTATAGCTATACCGACTATGTAATTTACAACATTCATTCTAGGTCTGTAATAATTACTATATTAACATTTTGGGGTGTTAGTGAACTTGGGAAAGGGATGTTTATCTTATACTTGCAACAAGTTGGGTAGAAATCATGCCTATAGGTTCGATGATGTGTTATTATATGTCTTGTGTTTGAAATCATGCCTATAGGTAATTTGTTATGATCAGTCATCATATGTTAGCAATCCTGCCTATAGGTTTAATTGCGTTCTATTTCTGCTTGTTAGAGACCGTGCTTATAGGAAATAGTGTGATTCAATGTGTTTTGCAAAATTATGTTTACATGCTCCTTTATCCAGAAGCTATAGAAATCATGCCTAAAGGATCCGTAAAAAAGATCTGTTTTTAATTACAGAAATCATGCTTATAGGATCTCAAAATCTGGTTTTAATTATAAAAATCATGCCTATAGGATATTAACTCAGTTTTATTTATAGAAATCATGCCTATAGGATCCGAGTCACTTAATTAATTGTCTTAGTCATTTCTTTAATAGTCCCCAATGCGGTGTTAACTATTATCACTAGAAAACATGCCTATAGGACCCGATTAATAAATTCTGAACATAATTCACTGATTACCATTATTAGTTACTGCATAAAATGCCTAGATATCAAGCCTATAGTTTTAATCGCTTATTATTGTAATCAGCAGGCAACTATGTAGGTTTCAGAGATTGTAAAATGCCCGCTCATTAAATCCAAATTCATCTAGAGATCATGCCTATAGGTTTCTGCAACCTCAACTTATTAAAAGCAGCAATTGTCTTTGTTAATCTAACTTGTGTGCATTTGTTGTCTAAATGTGGAGGCTAACTTGAGCCCTTACTTGCATATATATGAAAGTCCTAAACTGTTTTGTATGTCGCTTAGTATTTTTCCCTTTTGAGCAACCTAAGTTAAAGTCTAGAACCACCTTAAAATAAAGTTCCAAATGCCTCCTGGACCATAGGCATGGGACGGGTAGTGCACGCGTAGGATACGACTTAGAACTGACTAGTGCGCTTTAAGTAAACATCTTAAAGATAGTAATTGGATAGTAGGAGATAATAGTCTGTGACCGCTAAATAATATGAGTAACACACCATCTCGAGGGAGTTACGATGTATTATTTATGTTGCACGTGGTGATCCTTTAGGCTAGAAAAAGGGGCGCGACAGATATTACTAATCGAGGTCACAAGGGGGCATACATCAAAATGATTCGGGTTTAACACAATAACGGAAATGGCGAGATATCCGCAACGGACCAAAGATCGTGGGGTTAATCTCAGAACAGAACGGTCTGTTGCGGTTAATTACATGTTAATAGGATTTCCTACTATAATTAGAAGTGTACCTTAATTAGGACTCCCCTATTATATAAAGAGGAATCCCATTCACCTTTAAGGACACATTGTTCACTGATAAGAAAATATATGTTCATTACTTTCTTGCTATTTTGCGTACTGTTCATCAGAGTTGCTTTATCATTTGTTATTCCTACTATCACACCTCGAGACTACCACAGGTCGAGGTCGAGGTTGGCTTGCATACTGGTTTGATTTATTCAGTTCTCTAATCTATATTTTTAATTCCTCGTTTATCAATTGGTACTGGATTGAATCACATATCCTTAAAACCACAATATAAGTTTAGTTGTTACTCAAATTTTAGGGTAAACTATTTGGTCGCCAATGTGGGGCTAAGGATAATAGTGATTGTTCAGTGCTGATTCTGATAACACACATTATTTCACGCTTGTTCTTGTCAAGTATTTTTGCTCTCAGGTTAAAACATGCCAAATTCACAAAACGCACCCACACATGGTGATGATGGTCTCGGGTTTCACGGGGAAAATAATATTGTAATTGCTCCGGGAGCCTGGGTTCCACCGGCAAATCTCGGGGGAGCACCGGTTGCCAATCCAGTCGATGTCAGTTTGCACTTTTCTCTAATTGGGGACCTAGGCGCGGACCCTGAATGTAGTGCACGGAGGGAAGGCCAATCTAGTGGTCAAGGTACACAGGGTAGAGGAGACAGGGGAGTTGGTCTCCAAGTGATATTCGAGATGCTACAGGCTCAGCAGGCCGTTATTGCTCAATATAGGACTCCAAGTGGGGTCGATCCAGAAATCACTCGCCATACCGAGCCAGTGCCAGAAAGGTTGAATGGTAGCGAATCGGGGACTGATCCTGCAATAATGAAAATGCTCAAGGAGCTCGCCAAAAGAATTGAGTCAGGAGAGAAGAAAATTGAAGATAATTATTGGCCCAAGTAAAGGTTAGTTTTGAAGACTGACAAAGGAACTCAGGATGAACCAGGTCCATCACTCAGGTGCACAAAAACGGGCAGATTCAAGCATGTGGGTTGCACGTGAAGGAGATAAGCTTAACTTGGTGTATTTAATATCTCCTGATCAAAAAGGTTGCATAATTGATAAGGAGAAGGAGTCCTTAATCAAAGAGAACACAATTCAAGATAGGGAAGGAGTTAGAAGTTGAAATCAACTAGAACTCTTCCACCAAGGAAGAGTTGCATCAGAACTCTAGTTATTTATTCATCTACTAACTCTATAAATTGCAGGATGTTCTCACATTAAAGTGTTGCACAAAAACGCAGAAGTTAAACGTGAATTGGGAGCAAAATAGTAAGGCTTTTTGCAAGCAGTTTGTGTGTGATTCAAGTGTGCAAACCAGAAGCTACATGAACCAGATTGAAGAACCAGCTCCATAAAGAGTTTTATGTGTCTTTCTTTATTTCTAGTTCAATTGTAGTAGGTGTTTCATATTGTACCTTTCAGCTTTATCTAGAAGCAATTGTAATAGGTATTTAGAGTATTCAAGTTAGACTTAACTTGAAGTTGCCGCAGCAGTTAGAGGCTGGTTGCCACAACGGGATTAGAGTTAATCCTTAGGTTTACAAAGAGTTTTGTAAATGCAGTTTTGGCTCAGTGATTTTAGTGGAAGTTTGGGAAAATCCTACTGAGTAGTAGGTCGTGGTTTTTTCACCTTTTGAGCCAGGTGTTTTCCATGTAAAATCTCTGTGTTCTTTATTTTATGTACTTTTAATTCCGCAAACAGTAGTAGAAAGTACACCTAGAAGAACCAGGTTCTTCTAGAGCAAAAATTGGGTGCCACACAAATCACCCCCCTCTTGTGTGGTATTGACGTTTAGAACATCAATTGGTATCATAGCTAGGTTATCCTTGAAGAGGCCAACACCTTAGGAACAGATCAAGAAGAGCGCACCACCTGGAAACTAGGAAGGGCAATCCACTGATAGGCCTCCACTCTTTAATGGCCACTACTACTCTTGGTGGAAAAAAGGATGAGAGATCATATCATAGGAGAGGACTATGAACTCTGGGACATAGTCACTGATGGTCCTTTGGCAACTACAAAGAAGAATGAGGAAGGAGTGGATGTGCCAAAGACAAGAGCTGACTGCACTGCTGAAGATTTGAAGAAATGGGAAAAGAATGCAAAGGCCAAGAAATGGCTTATGTGTGGACTTGGTCCAGACGAGTACAGTAGAATTCAAAGCTGTACCACTGCTAAGGAAATTTGGGACACTTGCAAGTGGCTCATGAAGTAACACCTCAAGTGAATAGGTCCAGAGGAACACTGATGTATTCTCAATATGAGAATTTCACCATTAAGGAAGGGTAAACCATCCAAGAAATGTATACAAGGTTCACCACACTGACAAATGAGCTTAAGTCTCTTGGAAGGGTTATTCTTGAAGAAGACAATGTTGAGAAGATTTTGACAAAGGTACTGCCAATCTCTTGGGAAATCAAAATCACAGCTATTTAGGAATCAAAGAACATTGCCACTCTTAAGTTGGATGAGCTAATTGGAAATCTCACTGCCTATGAACTTAGAAGGCAAACCATGAGGATGGATGCACCCAAGAAGGAAAGGAGCATGGCATTCAGAATCATTGAGGGGTGTTACAAGTGTGGGAAGACTTATCACCACATCAAAAACTGCCCTCAATCGGAAATTGAATGGAAGAAGGAAAGAGCTGTACGAAGGAACAGGAAGAAGGAACAGGTTCAACCCAAGAAGAACAAAGGATCAACAAAGGCTATGGTTGCTGCCTGGGGAGAAATCTCAGATGAGGACTCAGAGGATGAAGATGAAGATGAAGATGAACAAGCACTTAAGGCAATTGGAAAATCCGATAAGGAATCTGAGATTGTTTTGCAGGGAAAAAGAGTAAACAATACATGCATTGTAGATTTGTCCATACTTTCAGAAAATGAACTCACTTGCTTAAGTGTGTTGGACAATGATACCCTCATTTGGCACAAGAGACTTGGTCATGCAAGTCTTATTCAACTCAACAAATTAGTCTCCAAGGATCTGGTGATAGGGCTGCCTAACATCAAGTTCATGGAAGACAATGTTTGTGAGGCTTGTGCAAGGGGGAAGCAGGTAAGATCCTCTTTTAAATGCAAGAAAGTGGTAAGTACCACCAGAACGATGGAACTGGTCCATATGTATCTCTGTGGTCCAAGGAGAATATTAAGCAGAGGTGGTAAAAGACATGTGATGGTGCTCGTTGATGATTACTCTAGGTTTACTTGGATATTGTTTTTAACATCTAAAGATGAAGCATTTGATATGTTTACTTCTTTTGTTAGAAAAACTCAGAAAGAACTAGGTAATCAACTAGCATCAATTAGGTCTGATCATGGAATTAAATTTTAAAATGCTAAGTTTGCTGAATTTCTGCATGCTACATCGTAAATAGTTGCATGACTAGACCTCTTATTAAGAAGATTCCCTACGAGTCACTTAAAGGGAGAAAGCTAAATATATCCCATCTTAGGGCATTTATATGCAAGTGCTTTGTGCACAATAATGGCAAAGACTCCCTAGGTAAGTATGATCCCAGAAGTGATGAGGGAGTATTCTTGGGATATTCTTCACATAGTAAAGCTTATAAGATATACAGTAAAAAGAACTATGTGTGTAGAAAAAATGTATATGTTATTTAAAACTAACATTCTTTCTGAGAAGCAGGAACAAGATAATGAAGAGAATAGGCTGATAAGAAATTCAAATGGTGAAACCATAGTCCAGCCTGAAGAAGTATCACAGCAAGGAACATGTGATGGAACAGGTCCTTCCACCTAGGGCAACATGACAGGGGGAACTGACTAGAGAGAAACTGACCCTCAAACCTCGAGGGAACCTGTCCATGAACCTATTCCTTAGTAACAAAACCAGGAAGAAACATCTAAAGAAATTGACACTCCTATTGCAACATCCACAAAATTGGTTATAAATGAACCTGGTTCATCTGTTGATCAGAAGTTGTATAGGGGAATGTTGGTTCTCTTTTATATCTCACTACTAGCAGACCTGACATTGTGTGCAGTGTAGGTCTTTGTGCTCGATTTCAGGCAAATTCAAAGGAGTCACAGTTGACTGCTGTCAAGAGAATTTTGAGATACATAAAAGGCACCACTGACCATTGCCTTTGGTATCCAAAAGGTAGTAATTTTAACCTAGTGGGATATGCTGACGATGATTATGCAGGTTTCCTAGTGGATAGGAAGAGCACCTCAGGTATGGCACACTTCCTTGTTCATTTCTTGTGCCATGGGATACTAAAAGGCAAAATTTAGTGGTCTTAACTACTGCTGATGATAAGTATGTTGCTGCTGCTTCATGATTGTGCTCAATTGTTGTGGATCAAGTAGCAGTTGATGGATTTTGGTGTTGAAGTTGGTTGTATCCCTATTTTCTGTGATAACACTAGTGCTATTAGTATGACTAAGAATCCGGTTCATCATAAGATTACTAAGCACATAGATGCTAGACACCATTTTTTTGAGGGACAACTATTAGAAAGGCTTGATCTTTATGGAGTTTTGTGCTACTGACAAGCAAATTGCTGACATCTTCACAAAAGCCTTAGGTAGAGATCACTCTGAGAGGAATAGGTTGGAATTAGGGATGATTAAGATCACCTAAAAGGACCAGTTCAAGGTTAAACGAAAAAAAATTGAAAAACAAATTTTGGTTAGAAAGTCAGTAAATTGTATAATTAGATTAAATCTTGCTCAGTCTCATACTTTCCATAGTATACTCTTATGCCATGTGATAAAATGACTCATTAATCTCTAATGATATTTCTCTATTTTGGCAAATTTAGACTCACACAAGAGAATTATCAGTGAAGAATCTGGTTCATCAAGATAACACGGTATGTTTTCTACACTCTGCATAATTTGAATTAACTATATTTGGATCATGAGCAGAGTCCTACCAAATACCAAACTCCTTTTGGACTTATCTGTTACAAGTGAACCAGTCCCGTTCAAAAGAGTCCCAACCGAATGGAAGTACCTAGATTCTAGGGATACACACTAACGCTGAATTTCAGTTTGATAAAACTTCTAAGAGTCTGAAAAGCTGTAGTTACCCCATCAATTATTCTCCTGTATATGGATCAGCTTTAGTGTATTCCTTACTTCATCTCTCTCAAGCCGTCAAAAACTCTCATTCTTCTTTCATCTTCCAAACACAATCTAATTCTCTTCTCTTCCATACCCTCGCCCAGATATGTCGAACACCTCTGAAAATCCTTCATCACCACCATAGGAAACCACTTCCACACCTTCTACAACACCAATCTCTAAGAAAAGTTGATTTAAGTTGATGGCTCGTAAGATTTTTGCTGAACGAGAGAAGATCAAGAAAATAAACAAGCAATTGAAAGCAGGTAGGGAAGAGGAATCCTAAAAATCTGAAGATTCATTTAAGTCTGCTACTAAGGGGGAAGAAAGTAGGTCTTCTGAAACTGAACAGGTATCTTCTGATTCTAAAGTTACTCCTGAGACAATTTCTGAAGTTACTGCAAATTTAGAGAATGGATTTGTACTGGTAGGATCTATAGCAGGTGTTGAGACTACAGAATCTGGAGAAGTTGGTGGTAAAAATAAAAAGGAAAAGAAAAAGAGAGCAAGGGTGCTAGGAGTACTGTGAGGGGAAAGGGTACAAGAGTGGCTGATTCTTCACCCACTCCTGTTGGTATAATAAAAGAAACTAGTGCAATGGTTGTTTGGGGAGAGTAATTTACTGAAATAGAAGAGAGTGTGAGCAAAATAGCGGGAAGTGGGTCTGGCGAAGCTGCTGAGGGGTTGTTTTAACTTGGGAAAAATATAGACGAACCTGTTCCATCTGAACAGGAAACCCTCTTGGACCTACTGATAGGATTTTGAATGGCACAAAAACTCATGCCATTCCCTATGGTTTCATTCTCACAACTGTGCTTGCACATTTCAAGGTACAAGCAAGGATCATTTCGGGGTTAATACTCTGCTTGCTTGTGATTACGAAGTCAATGTCATTCTTAATGAACATGGTTCATCTAAAAAGACACCTATCAATAGCAAAGTCAGAGTCTTGGTACAGGAGAGTGAGGCAAATGATATTGAGATAGCAAGGCTGAAGACACGATTGGTTGAGGTAGAATCTGAGAGAGATGTTCTCAGAAATGAACTTGCAAGGGAAAAGGAGAAGAATAATGGAATTCTTCAAGACATGCTGAAACTTCTCCAAGCAAATAACCCAACCCCTACTCTTCTAAGCCTTAAATCCTAGCCTAGTGTAGATCAACCAGTGACCCAATTCGGGACTTTTTGTTTCTTTTGCTCATGTTTTCAGTATTTTTATTTCTTCTTATGCTTTGTGGTAGAATCTTATCAATCATCAATGAAATTCACTGTCTTTTGCTCTAACTATGTGTTCATATTTCTTTGATGGTTAAAATTCTTAGCTTGATCTGTGATGATTAATCCATGTTTGCATTTGAAGTAGCCCCAGTGGCCATGAGTAAGCTTTAAAATCTGGTTATCTCACATTTTTTATGCAACTTTTCGATGATGCCAAAAGGGGGAAAAATGTTGTGCTTTAAACAAGTGATGTTTAGACTTTGAACAGTCATGTTTATAACCTAATGTACCTGGTCCTTGATGATAAGTGATAAAAAGGAAAAATGTTTGTAACATTGTGTTGATGTTGAGCTAAGTTCTGGCAGGGCCTAAGTGTATGAAAAGCACTGAGTTTGTCATCATCAAAAAGGGGGAATTTGTTGGCCCAAGTAAAGGTTAGTTTTGAAGACTGACAAAGGAACTCAGGATGAACCAGGTCCATCACTCAGGTGCACAAAAACGGGGAGATTCAAGCATGTGTTTTGCACGTGAAGGAGATAAGCTTAACTTGGTGTATTTAATATCTCCTGATCAAAACGGTTGCATAATCGATAAGGAGAAGGACTCCTTAATCAAAGAGAACACATTTCAAGATAGGGAAGGAGTTAGAAGTTGAAATCAACTAGAACTCTTCCACCAAGGAAGAGTTGCATCAGAACTCTAGTTATTTCTTCATCTACTAACTCTATAAATTGCAGGATGTTCTCACATTAAAGTGTTGCACATAAACGCAGAAGTTAAACGTGAATTGGGAGCAAAATAGCAAGGCTTTTTGCAAGAAGTTCGTGTGTGATTCAAGTGTGCAAACCAGAAGCTACATGAACCAGATTGAAGAACCAGCTCCATAAAGAGTTTTATGTGTCTTTCTTTATTTCTAGTTCAATTGTAGTAGGTGTTTCATATTTTACCTTTCAGCATTCATAGAAGCAATTGTATTAGGTACTTTGAGTATTCAAGTTAGAGTTAACTTGAAGGTGTCGCAACAGTTGAGGCTGTGTGCCACACTGGGATTAGAGTTTAATCCTTAGGTTTACAAGAGTTTTGTAAATGCTGTTTTGGCTCAGTGATTTTAGTGGAAGTTTGGGAAATCCTACTGAGTAGTAGGTCGTGGTTTTTTCACCTTTTGAGCCAGGTGTTTTCCACGTAAAAATCTCTGTGTTCTTTTATTTTATGTACTCTTAATTCCGCAAACAGTAGTAGAAAGTACACCTAGAAGAACCAGGTTCTTCTAGAGCGAAAATTGGGTGCCACACAAATCACCCCCCCCCCCTCTTGTGTGGTATTGACGTTTAGAACATCAATAATGATAAAAAAGTGAAAACCGGGGCCACCCCCGATCCTTAAGGGTTTGGATTCGAAAAAGTCCGTGCAGAAGCCTTTTCCTCAAAGTGCGGCTCCGAAGCCCATTCCTAAGAAGTTCCGTATGCCAGACATACCTAAGTACAACAGAATCACTGATCCTAATGAACACAACACTTCGTACACGTGCAGAATAAAAGGAAATAACTTGGAAGATGATGAAATCGAATCTGTGCTGTTGAAAAAGTTCGGAGAAATCCTTTCGAAGGGAGCAATGATTTGGTATCACAACTACCCACCAAATTCCATCGACTCACTTTCCATCTTAGCAGATTCTTTGGTAAAGGCACATGCTGGGGCCATAAAGGTTGCAACAAGAAAATTAGATATTTTCAAGATAAGACAAAGGGATAATGAAATGTTGGGGGAGTTCATATCCCGATTTCAAATGGAACGCATGGATTCGCCACCGGTTACAAATGATTGAGTTGTTCAAGCTTTCACTCAAGGGTTGAACGTACGGAGTTCGATAGCGTTACATCGGTTGAAACAAAATTGTATCGAGTATCCAGCTGTGACTTGGTCAGATGTGCACAATCAACATCAATCGAAGATCAGGGTCGAGAAGGACCAATTAGGAGCCCCTTCTGGTTAAGTACATCCAAACAGGTCAGCAGTTAAAACCCAGAGGGACGTCGATAGGGAGCCAAGGTCGAATAGAGAACGATATCAACCATATACTGCAGATCGAAGGAATAATGGTTCAGGACGCAATTCCGCCCAGGATTATCGATGAAGTGATCGAGGACAGAATTCTCGGGGACTTATGAGCAAAGGTGGTTTTGATAAGCATGCCGATCCAACAGAGGCGCCTCAGTTATCGGAATATAACTTTAGCATCGACGCATCGGGCATTGTATCGGCAATCGGAAGGATCAAAGATACTAGGTGGGCCAGAACCATACAGACCGATCCATCCCAAAGAAACTCAAATTTGATGTGCAAGTATCATGGCATGCATGGTCACAAAACCAATGATTGCAGGCAATAGAGGGAGGAGGTAGCCCGTCTACTTAATGAGGGTCACCTTTGAGAGATCCTTAGCGATCGAGCCAAGAATCATTTTAGAGAATAGGACGCCAATAGGAAAAATGAAGGGGAGGAACCCCACCATGTCATTTATATGATCGTCGGTGGGGTCGACATTCCACAGGGACCCATATTCAAACGCGCTAAGGTATCAATCATAGGAAAAACGAACCTGAGATTATGTGCTCGAAGGCTCCTTATCATTCAACATCGAAGATGTAGAAGGCATTTCTCAGCCACACAACGACGCTCTGGTAATTTCTATCTTATTAAATAAGGTTCAAGTTAAGCGTGTTTAGTGGATCCAGGTAGCTCGACGAATATCATCCGATCGAGGGTCGTGGAGCATCTCGGCCTAGAAGATCAAATTGTGCCCGCAGCTCGGGTCTTAAACGACTTCAATATGGCCACTGAAACAACTAAAGGGGAGATTATTCTACCGGTGAATGTAGCTGGAACCATTGAAGATACCAAGTTCCACGTGAATCCACAACATGAGGGCAGTCCCTTCGACTCTCCACCAAATGATGAAATTCCCGACGGCGGACGGTATAAGAATAGTATACGAAGAGCAGCATGCTGCAACGGAAATGTTTGCACTCGATGAGGTAATGCTGATATCAACGCTATCAACCTCGAAAAGGTCGAGCACCAAAGGTAAACTAGAAGACAAATAGCAATCACAGCCACTAGTCTCAACCAAATCGGGGAAGCAGGAGACAGAAGAATAAGAAGAAGATTTTCAGACTCCCGAACTTTTATTGTTCCCGAAGATTCAGACGCCACTAAATCAATGGTCGAAGAGCTGGAACATGTTATATTGATCGAGTACCTGCCTGAGCGAAAGGTATACCTTGGAACGGGATTAACCCCCGAACTCAGGGAAAAGCTTATTAAATTTCTTATTGATAGCATATTGTTTTGCTTGGTCCCATTTATACATGACAGGCATACCAGCGGAGATAACGACACATCGGCTAAGCCTTGACCCTAGGTTCAAACCGGTGTAACAAAAGAGAAGGCCCCAGTCCGAGGTAAAGAACGCATTCACAAAGGACGAGGTAACTAAACTTCTCAAAATAGGATCCATTCGGGAGGTGAAATATCGCGAATGGTTAGCCAATGTAGTTGTAGTCCCTAAAAAAGGGAACAAACTTAGAATTTGTATAGATTATAAAGATTTAAATAAGGCATGCCCCAAAGATGATTTTCCACTGCCTAACATCGATCGCATGATCGACGCGACGGCTGGCCACGAGATCCTTACCTTTCTCGATGCCTATTACGGGTATAACCAAATTCAAATAAACCTGGAA
Source organism: Nicotiana attenuata (assembly GCF_001879085.1). Taxonomy (NCBI): domain Eukaryota; kingdom Viridiplantae; phylum Streptophyta; class Magnoliopsida; order Solanales; family Solanaceae; genus Nicotiana; species Nicotiana attenuata. Next base: position 38,052,267 of record NC_031990.1, read on the forward strand.
GACCAGGAAAAGACTTCATTTATCACCAAGTATGGAACATATTGTTATAATGTAATGCCCTCCGAGCTAAAAAATGCAGGAACTACTTACCAACGCTTAGTAAATAAAATGTTCGAAGAACAAATAGCTAAGTCAATTGAAGTTTATATCGCTGACATGCTAGTTACATCCCTACACGCAAAGGACCATTTGGCTCATTTGTAGGAAATATTCGAGATTTTGATGAAATATAACATGAAGCTCAACCCCGAAAAATGTGCTTTCGGGATCGGTTAGGACAAATTCCTGGGCTTCATGGTGTCAAATTGGGGGATCGAGATCAACCCCGATAAAATCAAGGCCATCGAAGACATCACCGTCGTGGTATAGAGGCTAACTGGACGGATAGCTACTTTAGGCCGATTCATCTTGAGGTTGTCGGAGCGAAGCCACAGATTTTTCTCTCTACTCAAATAGAAGAGCGATTTCGCCTGGACCCCGGAATTCCAACAGGCATTAGACGAATTAAAGTGATTATGTTTTACGGGAGGTCCAGGCGAACGACTTCGAGACATCGATTATGTTTTACGGGAGGTCCATGAAGGAACTTGTGGGAACCACTGCGGTGCCGAATCACCGATTCGCAAAATCATTAGAGCAGGGTACTACTGGGATAGCATGGAAAAAGACACTAAGGAGTTTGTTCGAAAATGTGATAAATGTCAATGTTTTGAACCGATGATCCACCGGTCCGGAAAACAACTTCATTCAGTCCTATCACCATGGCCATTCATGAAATGGGGGATGGATATCATCGGCCCTCTGCCAACGGCCCCAGGTAAAGCTAAGTTCATTCTATTTATGACTGAACTATTTCTCTAAATGGGTTGAAGCACAGGCGTTCGAGAAAGTGAGAGAAAAAGAGGTTATAGACTTCATCATGGATCACATCGCACGTCGATTTCGGATACCCGCTGAAATAGTATGTGACAATGGAAAACAATTTATCGGCAACAAGGTAACGAAATTCTTTGACGACCACAAAATAAAAAGGATATTATCAACGCCATATCACCCTAGTAGGAACAGACAGGCCGGATCGATGAACAAGACTATCATTCAAAACTTCAAGAAAAGGTTGAACGACGCTAAGGGGAAGTGAAGAGAAATTTTACCCGAAGTTCTTTGGGCATATCGAAAACATCAAAGTCCAATACGGGGGCAAACGCATTCTCTTTATTATATGGCTCCGAGGCCTTGATTCCAGTCGAAGTCAGAAAACCCAGCTTTAGGATTGGACATACAACGGAAGAATCAAATCACGAGGCTATGAATACTAGCCTCAAACTACCAGATGAAAAACGAGAAGTTGCACTCGTTCGGATGGTTGCGCAAAAGCAAAGAATCGAGAGATATTATAATAGAAGAACCAACCTACACCACCTCGGAATCGAGGACTTAGTTCTAAGGAAAGTCCCTGAATACTCGAGACCCGAACGAAGGGAAACTAGGCCCTAACTGGGAAGGGCCATATCGGGTCCTTGGTGTCATCAGAAAGGGATCTTACAAACACGGCACAATGGAGGGCAAACAATTGCCAAACAATTGGAATATATCTCTCCTCAAGCGATATTATTGCTAAGGTATGACTTTCCCCCTTTCCATTTGTACTTGGTACTAACCTATTGCAGGTGTTTGATCGAAGACGTCGAGAAACTCTTCAACACGAGGACCTTATGTTTTAAAGCACGAGTCGCACTCTTTTTCCCTTTGATCGATTTTTATCCCAAACGGGTTTTTCCGGCAAGGTTTTGAACGAGGCAACAATTATGTGCTACCTGAGGAAAACCCAACAGTACCCAAGGCTTCTTTGCAGTCAACCTCGAATACTGGAGGGCATCACCCACAGATGTTATATGGGTCTCGAAAAGGGAAACTTTGTAATGGGCCAAACAGTCTAATGAATCATGTGCCTCAAAGAAAATATTCTACTATACGAGCTCCATATTTATGATTTTGCAAGAAACGGCTCAAGAGCCGAGCGCAAATATGCCTCAAACACTCGGGGACTGTCGTCGACGATCGGCATATTTGAGTTATCTAAATTCGAATTCATAAGACCTCAAATAGGCACCCCTCGATCTATAGGCCAAGGCCATAATTCTCAGGGACTAACACATCGAACAAGTTCAAAGTATTATTGGGGAATAAGCCCAAGAGGCATACCCAAAGGCTACGGCCAAATTAATGCGGCGTGGAGACGTCCGAATCCCACAATAAAAATAGGCCTTTGAATTCTTTGAAAAACCGGTTAAAAAAGGCTACCATCGGAAAACAATAAAAATGGCTTTGATAAAATCAGCCCTCGATAAACCTTAAGAGGTATAAAATTATCTTAACACAAACGTGAAAAGGCACAAAAAGCAGAAGGGTTTCAATCAACATCGAACCCCCAAAAACCCAATGGGTAAAAAATACATGCTAAGGCATAAAGAATATTTTACTAAGTATTTTAAGCCGAAAGAGGGGAATAATAGCCATCTTTTAGAGGCCATATTGTCCCAATCTAAAGAGCCTAAGGGCCAATACACTTGGAATTCGAGACCTTGTTCTCTCTCCATCCAAACCTAAGGGTTCGACTATCCGAACCTAAGGGTTCGACTATTCCGAGCGCAAATAAATACTGACTCGGCTATGGCTCGGGGACTCACAATTATTCAACACAAACCATAAAGAGCCTACGTCCCAAGCTCGAACCTTATTTGAACTCGACTATGGTAACCTCCAGAAAGCCACCCATGACCAAAATCTCGAACGCACCATTCAAATCATAAGATTGTGCTTAAGTTTTACAAGGCAAAAAATGCGTTTGTAGATAAAAATTGAGAAGGCATTCAAAAGTATATATATAAATATATATATATATATGGGCATAAATATGTACAAGGGACCAACGAGGGTCTTACAAAAAAGAGGAAAAATAAAATCCTAACTATGCCCAGGGCTGGTTTCTCCCTCAGGGGGCAGCTTCTCCTTCGGGCCCCTCGTCGTTATCAGACCCGCCTTGGCTGCCTTCATCATCATCATCATTGAAGGAGGAGACGAGTAACCTGGCATCAGCTTCAAGCGCCTTAGCTTGAGCTATATCTTTTGAGAGGTCGAAACCTTGAGCATGGATTTCTTCGAGGGTCTCCCTCCGGGGTTGGCACTTCGCCAAGTCATTGCTCCATCGCTCCCGATCAGAAGACTCCCTTAGCTGCGATTGAGCAGCCTCGGCATCAGCCAGGTACACGGTTATGGACTTGTCCGCCATGATCTTCGCCTTCCCGACCTCCACCTTTGTCTCAGCAAGCTTGGCTTCAAGCTCCTCGATCCTTTTGGCCTGGGCTAAGTTTTTCTCTTTTCGCAGCAAGGCGGTTCATGTTCTCCTTCCACTGATCATAGACAACTTTGATTTGATCGACTTTCCCTCGGAGTAGCTTGATCCTTTCCAGATTTTGCTATAACTGAGATATTGAAGGATTATCCTCCAAAGTTGGGTAGAGACCGTACTCTTTCAAAAGGATAGTTACCTGCTCATCTAGCTCGGCCTCTTCCTTACGAGCATGGGCCAAGTCTGCTCGGAAGTCCCTGATCTCCTCTTCTTTCTGCACATAGAGGCGTTTGAGGGCGTCTCTCTCATCCCTAAGCCTCTTGAGATCGGCCTCCTGCCGGTTCAACTCGGCTTGGGATTTGTTGAACGCTTCCTGGTGAAGTGTCACAGCCTATGGAGAAAGGAAAGACATCAGACAGGAAGAAATGAAAGCAAACATAATAATGGGGGATGATGTTTACCTGGTTTAGGACACGATGAGCCTCATCAAAAATGATCGCCGCAAATAGGTCGGAAGCATCATCGAACCCCGCAAGTCATCCACAGAATATGTCTTCCACATCGTAAGCCATTCCCACATCGGGGGTCTCCATAGATCGAGCCTCCCGAAATTGCCTTTCAGAAAATTCAGGGTTGGGTGGAGAATCATCAATATTGATTGCCCAAGCAAGTCACTTGGGGAGCTCTCTCCCTTCCGAAGAGCCCTAGAACCGGACCCTACGGGCACACTTGTCGGTTGTTTATCATGGCAGGAAATATCTTCGACCCTCGATGACTTGGTGACTTTGCTCGGAACACCTTCCGAGACCTCCTCGGTCTGAGGGTGAGTCTCTTCAACCATCACCGGCCCAGCTGCTGTTGAAGCTTCGACGCTCCCCCTCTTTCGAGGCACCAACAGACACTATTATCTTCCCCCTCCGCTTCTTAATCTCGTAGCTTTTGGGCTACGTCAGCAAATAGAGCGTCGAAGTTGTCCTTCGACTTGCCAGCCTTGCTCTTCTTAGGCTTCGGAGTGTCAGAAGGTGAGGCCCTTTTCCTTTTCTTGTCTTTAGCTGATTTGGGAGCCACCTCTTCCCCATCTGGGGTCGTCCTCATTTCAGCAACATCCCCAAGGCCTGCATAAGAAAGAGTCAAATATACCATGATTGTTGGCTTCCCATCTGCCCCTTGCGAAATCACGCCAGAAGCGCTCAACATCGGAGGAAGTCGAGGCCAACTTCTGAACCCAGTCTTTGTGGTCGGGATAAAGCATTACATAAAGCATAAAATGAATTTCGAAGACTAATGGGCAGTACATTACTTACGATCGGGGTTCCACTTCTCGGGGAACAGTAGTTTCTCCTCTAGGATGAGGTCGCAGGTCCTTACCCGCACGAACCACCTCATCTAACCCCGATCCTTGTCCTCATCGATGCTCGCAAAAAATGACTTCATTGATCGCCGTTGAAGCTTGATTAATCCTCAAAAAAGTCGAGGTCGAAACAACCGTATGAGATGGCTGAGAGTGAATTCCAGCCCCTTGGCCTTGCTAGGAAAGAAGCGGAGCATGATCACCTATGCGCCAGAACGAGGGATGGACCTGGCTGATAGTAACCTGGTACCTCTTGTAAAAGTCAACGATAACTGGGTCAAGATGACCCAATTTGAAGTGGTAAGTATAAACACTTAGAAACCCCTCCACGTGAGTGGTAATACTCTTTTCGGGGGTCGAGGATCTATACCACGACCTCAGCCCCCCAGTTGCAGTCTTTCTTCATAGCCTCGAGCTGTTTAAACTTTATCAAGCATATATATCTTGACACATGTTCACATAGGCCAGGGACCAACAGAGGTTCTCGACTTTGAAGTCATTCCACTGGCGTTTTGTCACCGGCCGGCTGGGAAGAAGAGAAAGAAGCTTTCTCCTTTTACGAGACGGTCTTCAAAGTTTTCGCCATTATTTCAGGTAAAGGGAAGTGGAAAGAGATGAAAATTGGTATTTTTTAGTGCTAACTAAGTTGATTCAATGGGTGGTGAAAGAGAAATGATGGAGAGAGTAAGGAACGTAGAAAATTTGGTGGAGGCGAAAGTTAAATTTGATTTCAATCGAAGAACCTTAATTTATAGGTCCACAGTGACGGTTCGGTGGTGTTAGTGGACGACCGTCACTGGCAAGCATTTAATGGTTTGATGAACTGTACCGACGGGATGTTTCGGTCACCTTAACCGCTTACCTCACGGGAATGATGTCATTATCGGGGTCTACAAGAAATCAAGGCTCAAGTCGTTTCATATCATTTTACTCTAAGAAATGAGGGGACTTTCTGTATACGGTGGAAATCGGGGCTACCGGATTTTGTCCTTCGATGGAGAAAAAGATACCACGTCAAAAGGCCAGGACGTCGATTCCGGGATCAAAGTTTCTTTCCAAGATCGAGGTCGACATCACTAATCCAGGTCAGAAGGGGGCATACTACGAAATGATGACGGTTTAACTCAGTAACGGAAAAGGGCGAGATATCTTCAACGGACCAAAGATCGTGGTATGAATCTCGGAACGGATCAGTATGCAACGGTTAATTACCTTATTTAGGACTTCTCTATTATAAAAAGAGGGATCCCATTCATTTGTAAGGACACATTATTCACTAATAAGAAAATATACATCCATTACTTTCTTGCTATTTCGCTTACTGTTCATCAGAGTTCCTTTATCATTTTTTATTCCTACTATAGCACCTCGAGACTACCACAGGTCGAGGTCGAGATTTGGCTTGCATACTGGTTTGATTTATTTTATTCTCTAATCTATATATTTAATTCCTCGTTTATCAATTGGTATTGAATTGGATCATATATCCTTAAAACCATAATATAAGTTTAATTGTTACTCGAGTATTAGGGTAAACGTTAGTAACAATCAAGGTTGAAGGATAAAGCTGGAGTGGCAGGATGGTCATGATAAGAAACTGGAAGAAGTTCCAGCATTCCTAGATATACAAAGTTAAATTTTCCACATTTTAGTGGCCAAAAGTGTGACTTGCTTCTTTTCATTTAGAGAGGAATGTACAACTCTGGTTCCTCCGACTAGAGACATATATGCCTCAACCATTTTGGGATGAATTGAAACATCAATGTAACCTTCAGTTTGGGCACCAATCAGAAGTCAAAAGTTGGGAAAATTGGCTTAAATATGCCAGATGGGGTCTGTGGCAGATTACCAGAAAAAGTTTGAGCAATTAGTTTCGCGTGCTGGTACCCTCACACAGTTGTTGATATTCAATTTTGCCATAATATTTTATAAATATCATATAAACTTTCCAAATATCACTTTTGTATCATCACCAATTTACAAGAGCCATATAAGTATTTTCTATAATTTTTCATAATTTTAAGGCTTTAAAATTGATTTTCTTGCATTTAAATTGTCCTTTGAAATTATTTTTTTGATTAATTAATAATCCCAATTTATTATTACACCCACATATATATTTAATAACATTTTACCTTATCTCATTTAATTACATTTGCCTTTCGAGCTATTTACACAATTTTTGCAATTATAGCCTATATTCTATACATAATTGTATTTATTATATTATTAATGCTAAAATAAAAAATTTATGTTTTATAATGTTAATCTATTATTTTCGATTGCTTTATTGCATAAGTAATATTTTTTATTATTTAAAAATTACTTTTTATAAATTATTTTAAAAATATTTTGCATATTTAATATACAGCAAAATACAAGGCTAATTTAGGACCAAATTACAAGCCGAAACACTTAGCCCATTCATTTTTCTCTTTAGCAGCCCAATCAAATGTCCCCTTTTAAACTCGGTCGCGACCCGTTCACTTAACTCACCTCGTTTCCTATTTCGATCTTCGCCGTTGATCTTAAATGATCAACGACCCATAATACACCAGCCCTTTCTCCTTATAACCCCTCACCTTAACCCTAAATACCACTTCTCTCAACATGCCGCCACCAAATCCTTTCATCATCTCTTCTTCCCTGAGAAACCCTAGCCACCGCAACTTGGTTTTTCTCCAATTCCAACCTAGAGATTGAATCTACCTATAATATACTTACCTTATTAATCTTCTCTCATTATTGGTTGTCCATTTATGGTGTTATTGTCACGACCCAAATTCTCCCTCCGTGAATTGTCATGACAACACCTAGTCTCAACGACTAGGTAAGCCTAACCTTTGCGGAATTGAAATGAAATTAAAAGTTAACAACTAACGATAGAAGATAATTAAAAAGCATTTGAGATGCTGCTAGTCATATACAATAATCACTCTCAAAATGTACACAATTCTCCCAAGACCCGGAACACCGTAAGTCACAAGCTTCTAAGATATTTGTTAACTATTCTATGCATTTGTACTATAATAAATTAATGGGGTAGAAACATCAGAAGGGATAAAGGGGACTCTGAGGTTTGCGGACACGGTAGATGTACCTTGAAGTATCCGGAATGGCCGCAACAGTGCAACTAAAAGCGAGGCTGGTAGGAGGTACATGGATCTGCACACGAAGAACATGTGCAGGAAAGGGTATGAGTACACCACAGCGGTACCCAATAAGCGCCAAGCCTAACCTCGGTCGAGTAGTGACAAGGTCAGGCCAGTGCGCTACTGGTATATATATAATGAAAACAAGACAGAATGAAATATCGCAGTAAAATAAAGACCGAAATTTAACAAGAACTAAATAACAGAAAGGTAACAGCTTAGTACACAGAGATAACAATAAGGGATCTCCCGAGATATTGTCTCGTAGTCTCAAACGTAAATGTATAGGGGGATATCCCAGAATACTGTTCCGTAGTCCCAAAGTAAATATTCAAGATAGGGGGATCTCCCGAAATATTGTTACATAGTCCAAAAGTAAATATGCATGGGGATCTCTCGGAATACCGTTCCGTAGTCCTAAAGCAATAACAACGAAAATAACAGTTACAGCAAGAAAGTCTACAGCTTAGACTAACTTCAAGTCAAGGAAATGCAGGAAATTCACTAAACACGTTGCACAGAGTTTACATAAATAGTTAAGGCAAGTAGACATTCTATTCTAAGCTAACAGTATACTACACATACTAATATAACTCAAATAAGAAGGAAATAGGTTATTACTTAGCAGGAAAACGGATTTTTACAACAGTTAGCCCGTGTACGTACTCGTTACCTCACGTACATGGCGCTCACATATCAAAACAGTACCAAATCCTAAGGGGAGTTCCCCTATTCACAGTTGTTATCCGCATACAGTACCCCAGCAGCCACGATATCGCAATCGGCTATCAGCTATCAGCTATCAGCTAACAAATTTTATTACTATTCACCTTTTATTTCTGCATTGCATAAGGCTACCATTCTGCCTTCCGAGACTAAGCTCTGTCTCCATCTGCATTCCTGCATTGCATAAGCCTACCATTCTGCCTTCCGAGACTAAGCTATGTCTCCATCTGCATTCATTCTTGCATTGCATAAGGCTACCATTCTGCCTTTCGAGACTAAGCTCTGTCTCCATCTGCGTTCCTGCATTGCATAAGGCTACCATTCTGCCTTCCGAGGTTAAGCTCTACCTCCATCTGCATTTCTGCATTGCATAAGGCTACCATTCTGCCTTCCGAGACTAAGCTCTGTCTCCATCTGCATTCCTGCATTGCATAAGGCTACCATTCTGCCTTCCGAGGTTAAGCTCTACCTCTATCTGCATTTCTCCATTGCATAAGGCTACCATTCTGCCTTTCGAGGTTAAGCTCTACCTCCATCTGCATTTCTGCATTGCATAAGGCTACCATTCTGCCTTCCGAGGTTAAGCTCTACCTCCATCTGCATTCTGCATTGCATAAGGCTACCATTCTGCCTTCCGAGACTAAGCTCTGTCTCCATCTGCATTTCTGCATTGCATAAGGCTACCGTTCTGCTTTCCGAGACTAAGCTCTGTCTCCATCTGCATTTCTGCATTGCATAAGGCTACTATTCTGCCTTCTGAGACTAACTCTGTCTCTATCTGCATTTCTGCATTGCATAAGTCTACTATTCTGCCTTCCGAGACTAAGCTTTGTCTCCATCTGCATTTCTGCATTGCATAAGGCTACCGTTCTGCTTTCCGAGGTTAAGCTCTACCTCCATTTGCATGGCTGAAATATCGCCACCTTTATTTACCTTGCATGGCTGAAAGATCGCCACCTTTATTTATGTCCTGCATCGACTGAAAGATCGCCATCTTTATTTATGTCTTGCATCGGCTGGAATATCGCCACTTTATTTACGCTTTCATGGGCTGAAAGATCGCCACCTATCGCATTGCATGGGCTGAAAGATCGCCACTTTTATTTATGTCCTGCATCGGCTGAAAGATTGCCATCTTTATTTATGTCCTGCATCGGCTGAAATATCGCCATCTTTATTTATGTCTTGCATCGGCTGAAATATCGCCACTTTATTTACGCTTTCATGGGCTGAAAGATCGCCACCTATTGCATTGCATGGGCTGAAAGATCGCCAAATTTGTCCAAAGGCGTCATTGTTCGGGGCACCATTCGCATAGCCCGAGAACGCCATGCCATGGCCTGAGGACCCCTTTTAATCTCTTGCATATCATTATTCAAAGGCATCATAGTTCGGAGGCATCATTCTCATAGCCCGAGAGCATCATTTCATAGCCTGCGAATCCTTTATTATATGCTTCATGGCCCAGGACATCATGGTCTAAGGACGTCGTCCTAACTGTCCGAAGACTGCATTTATGGTCCAACGGGAATTTGCATCACATTTATTTTTCCGCACGATATACGCCTGTATTGCTTGTTTGCAGGTAAACCGGCTAGCAACGGCCGTCTCAGCAGGAGCGATCCCGCTCCAGTTCCCGCATCCCTGGCAGACTTTAACCATCCATCCCAACCTAAATATCGCGTCCGTTTTTGAAAGATCTCCATCGGCATGTTCCGTCGTCGGATCCTGAACTACATATGGCCTGATTCCTGTAAAACCAGGGATATGTAGGCAGCTTAAGAACCAGAGCGCAGTCAGATTCTTCAAACTATTCCGTTCGGTCAAATTGGCCATCATATCTTTACCCGACAACTCTTTCATCCTTCCCGGGTAAAGAGGGACATCTGTTGATACCCATTTTTCCCCTCATATTTTTTATATGCAAAATACTTTCAAAATAGCATATATATGCATATATAAGCATGTCCAGGTGTTCTATTATTTTTCCAATTTTTAAATTTTTAAACCAATTTATTGCCCTATTTTAACAGTACAAAACCAATAGTTATTCCCAAGAATATCATTTTTCGTGATTCACTTATTTTATCCTCGTATTTGTACCAAAATATAGCTCAGGTAATTTTTGCAAATTTTTTATAAATTGATTTGGTATTTTTAAAGCTAAATTGCACTTAATTGCAATACTAGCCTATTTTAAAAACTAATTGCGTTTATAATTACAAATTTGATTCTAGTATTTTTAATCCAATATTTGTATACTATATATTAATTTAGCACCATTAATTTATTTTTAGAAATAATTTTGCTATTTTTATAAAATAAAAAGGGAAAAGTGGCTATTTAAAAGCTAGCCCTATTTCATTTCAATTATAGCCCAAATCAACCCCCAATTAAAAACCAATTTCAATCTTAAACGGGCTAATCCAATTTCGATTTAACGCGCCCCTGACCCAACTAAAACCTACCCGACCCAGATCCCCTCCTATCCTGGCCGTTGATCTCTGAGATCAACGACCCCTATTCATTCTTGCTTTTTTTAATCCAAACGGCTACCTTAATCCCCTCATTCCTCATCTATCAGCCGCCTCTAAACACCTTCACTCTCTCGAACTCTCTCGAATGTTCTCAAAACCCTAATCGTCTCCTACCGTTTCCAACCTCGAAACCACCGGAATCCATGGCTTCTCAGGCCATGGGAGGCTTAAACTCACCTCCCTTTGCTCTTATACGCTTGGTACTCGAAGGTTCGAGGTCTGACCTCTAATGTGTTCGTTCAGATCTCCACCGATCCAAGGTTCTACGGCCATCTCCGGCTTTGCTCCGGCGTATCCTGGTCTTCTGAGCCTGATTCTGATCTTCTCCGACTCAGATCGGACCTTTTCAAAGCCTTTCTCATTTTAGGGTTCTTTTGAAACCCTAACTATTTGAGGTTTTCTCCAATTTTTTCTTAGATCCATTGTGTATATGTGCTTTACTTGACGTTTTTAAACGATTCTCTCGACTTTCTTTTCAAAATCACTTTCAAAAACCTTTCTTTTCCGATCTAGGGTTTTCTGAAAAAATGTTTAAATGTTTTTATGATTTTTCTTTGTCATTTATGTGTATTTGTCTCTACTGTGTTCTTGTACCATGTTCCTGTATGCTTCTCTTACTATGTTTTCATATATTATGGTCTCGTATGCTTTTCTATTGTGTTCTTATGTTTTCCTTCTACCACGTGTGTTCCACTACTGCTTTCTATATTCCGTTCTTCCTTCTACTGTGTTTTCTATGCTATGTTCTGCTATTTTCTTCCACTATGTTCTGATACGCTTCTCTACTGTATTTTTTACCATGTTCTGATATGTTTATCTTACTGTGTTTTCCTATACGCTTTCTAATATACTTTTCCGGTGTTCTTGTGCCCTTCTACTGTATTTTCCTGCTAAGTTTTAAGTTTCTTTGTTTGCCTTCTACTAAGACCTGTTTAAGTTTCTTCTAAGCATGCCTTTTCTACTGTTCTTATCAGTATTTACCATTATATTCTTTGAATCCTTCTATTGTGATTGCATGTTACTTTGCTATCATGTTTCTCATGAGTTCTGAAGCTTTCGAACATGATTTCGATTCTGTTTCCTGCCCTCTCATCCTTGCTTTAAGGATTTCTCAAAAGACCCC